>NC_069119.1:2064782-2664782 GCF_025612915.1 Magallana angulata
ATAAAATACCGTAATAAACAATAATGAGATATGATATTGTAACGTATGATATGACATTGTATTGTGTTATACCTTATCACATATACAATATCATAAAATATAATACAATATAGTATTATATTACAATATCATATTACATAATACATCATAACACTGAAACATGATATCATATTGTATAATATTGTATGATATTGTATTGAATGACACTGAAACATATTTGATAAATTATATGATATTATATCATATAATACAATATGATTTGATTCCAACACTGTATCTTATCAAATGATACAATATTATGTGATAAAGTAAAATATTATAAAATACATTATTATATTATACATATTGTATCATATGGCACAATAATATATATTACAATATCATATAATACAATTTCATGTGATATGAAAATATATCATATAAACCAATATCACATCATATAATATCGTATGATACAATATTATATAATATTACAATATCATATAATACAATTTCATGTGATATAATTCTATATTACTGAAACCAATATCATATTATACAATATTGTATGATACCATATTATAGAATATACAATATTGTATCATAGAATACAATATAATATTTTGCAAAATCTTATGTAATTGTATCATGTGATAAAATAATATATTAAAAATACAATATAATATTATACAATATTGTATCATAATATACAATACTATACATAACAATATCATGATACAATATCATATCATAAAATATCAAAAAAATTGATACAATATCATATCGTATCGTATAACTTTTTATAATATAACATATGATATCATATTGTATCATATCAAACAATATTGTTTCATATCATACAATACTATATCATAGGAATCATGTTATATCATTTATCAACAAACACATCTATCTATCGAGCTGGTTTGAGTGAGGTAGGAGATTCCTTTAGCATCCTTGATAATGGAGATCAGACTCTGCATCTGAAGCAACCTCTGCATTTAATTTATAATAAAGTTAAATCCACTATGCAAGCTATCATCTAAAAAACATGTGACCTGTTCCAAAAAGCTAAACCTCATCCAGCATCCGAAACCTATGGCTCAGATTCAGCATTCAAGCCCATCAGGTGCATTGGTATCATAAGACGCATCATCCATGCAAGTTTGGTGAAGTTTGGACCAGTAATAACTAAGATGTCATCATCAGAGGGCACTAGCATTTAAAACCTTAACTTCCTCCAGCATCTGCAACCTATGGCTCAGATTCAGCATCCATGCCTGTCAGGTGCATCTGTATCATAAGACACACCATCCATTCAAGTTTGGTGAAGTTAGGACCTGTAATAACTAAGATTTATTTTTTAGCATCCTTGATAATTGAGATCAAGCTCTGCATCTGCAGCTACCTCTGCGATTCATTCATATTACAGTTAAATCAACTATGCAAGTTTGAAATAGTACTATCATCTATTAAACATGTGACCTGTTCCTAAAAACTTAACTTTATCCAGCATCCGAAACCAGACTCAGCATTCAAGCCTGTCAGGTGCATCAGTATCATAAGACACACCATCCATGGAAGTTTGGTGAAGTAAGGACAAGTAATAACTAAGATATCATCATCAGAGGGCACCTGTTTCAAAAACTTTATTTAACCAGCTCTTAAAACCTTAACCTCCTCCAGCATCCGAAACCTATTGCTCAGATTCAGCATTCAAGCTTGTCAGGTGCATCAGTATCATAAGACGCACCATCCATGCAAGTTTGGTGAAGTTAGGACCAGTAGTAACTAAGATATAATCATCAGAGGGCACCTGCAACAAAAACTTTAACCAGCTCTAAAAACCTTAACTTCTTCCAGCATCCGAAACCTATTGCTCAGATTCAGCATTCAAGCTTGTCAGGTGCATCAGTATCATAAGACACATCATCCATACAAGTTTGGTGAAGTTAGGACCAGTAGTAACTTACACTACTGGCTCTAAAAACCCCTGTCCGTATGAAAATCCCCTGTCTTCCCCTGTGTTTTCACTGTCATCCCCTGTACATCCCCTGTGTGCCACTGTACAGAGCCCCTGTATACCCTGTCATCCCTTGTGCGCCCCTGTACACATCCCCCTGTGTGCCACTGTAAGCCCCTGTAACCCCCTGTACGCCCCTGCATCCCCTGTAAGCCACTGTATACCCCTGTGCATCCCCCTGACATCCCCTGTACGGCTTTTGAATGGTGTTTTTTTTTCAATATCATTTTCTTAATTCAACTATTGAAATCACATGTGTTAAATTTTGAGCTATAAGTCAATATTTGCACTCAACAGCGCCGAATCACAAGACACACTGTTATCGTAATTTTAGAAATCACATGTTTTAGTTGATAATTTATTGATACTTCCAAAATCATGCTAACAACTAAAGATTTGAGATTCACCGGGTGGTAATCCTCAAGTGAGGGCGGGAATTATGTTTTATATTAGGTGTGCAAGCTTTCAGGGCATGTAGTGCTTTGGAGCTCGGGAACATCGCTACTCCCTAATATTTGAAAAACAGACATAAAAATACAACATAATGTGAATTTTTCAGTTTTTTAAATTGTCTACAGATTTATGAACACTTTACTTATGAATATCTTAAGCCTATGAATCATATGATTCTTGGTAATAAACAACACACTAGAAACTAAAATCAAGCGCGGCACATGGTTTTGTATATATCTAAGCATATACATGTAGGAGCGCACTAAAACCAATAAATCAGTCAGAATATAGAATTTATAATCAGCTTTGTAACGATAGAGTACACCTTTCTTCTTTTTTCTAACCAAGTTCTTGGTTATACCTTTATTAATTTCCCGTGAATAGAAAAATAAAGCTTCAATAGCTTATTTAAGTTTTTCTAAGAAATATTTTAGTATGTTTGTTCAATACGTTTCTGACCGGCTTATTGGACTCTTAAATTGAATTTAAACTGCTGTTTTAATCTCATAATCAATTTCATTAATTTCCAAAATCTAATTGTCATATCTCTTTTTACTGCAAAGTGGAAGATATGAAAGATAATTTAATTAATTGTGAACAGAAATCTGCCGCAAAGGTCAGAAAATGTAAATGTGTTTTCTATATATATATGTAGGAGGTTTTATAGATATTGAAATATTTTTTTTTTAAACCATGATAAGTCATGAGAGAGAGAGAGAGGGAGAGAGAGAGAGAGAGAGAGAGAGTTTGCATTGACTTTGAATTAAATTTATTAATTAATATATAGTTTACCCGGGAATTAATTTCCTAATAAGTAAACATGCAATCCTAATTTGTATTACCTATTCTTTATCATTCCGCAGCCCTGGTAAGAACATACACAACATTAATGTAAATGTAGAACTAGTGTTTTCTATACATGTAGCCTATGGAGTTTAAACAGAGAGAGAGATAGAGAGAGAGAGAGAGAGAGAGAGAGAGAGAGAGAGAGAGATTGCATTGATTTTTAATTAAATGTTACTAATAGTTTAACCGGGAATTAATTTCTTAATAAGGAAACATGCAATCCTTATTAACTTTCATAACCAATTTTCTATAATTATTTAGATTAACTTAGAGCTGTCAAATTGATTTTTAATTCATCAATGATTTATACCACTCCAGATCAATTGATCAAAAAACTTGAAGACACATGATTAACAACTAGCTGATTGAAGCTACAGTTTTCAAAGAAGATGATGTTGACATCATTTCACTCGGTCAGTGATTATACATGTATAATAGCTACTATACACAGCCCTTCTTGACAATTTGCAGTTCACGGTAGCGAGATATGGAAAAAAAAGATGATAGACACACGTGTACACGTATATATACACACACTTCCTCAGATCTGAACGGTCGGTCAGTGATTATATAATAGCTATATACTGTATACAGCCCTTCTTGACAATTTGCAGTGCACGGTAGCGAGACTTGGAACAATGAGGTGACAGACACACGTGTACTTGTATATACACACACGTCCTCAGGTCTGGATGCTCGGTAATGCTACACAATAATGCAATATGTTTAAACACCCCTTATGACCTTTTCCCAAGTCTGTCAAGTAAAGAAACAAGAAATTGAAAATTTCAATTTTTCAGTTCTGAGAATTTCAAACATGAAAAGATTGAAGAGCTTTAAATTCAGAAAATTATTTGGCACAGTGATATGAATTAAAACTGTATATTGCTTTTTTATATTTTTCATTTTTGAAATGAAATAAAATTTAAATAAATGCCTGATATTGTTCTGATCCGAAACCCGGACCATTGTTTAATATAATGCATTTGTGTATAATTAAATGGTACCCCGGTTACCTGCATTTGCATACAGTCATGCATTAAATAATTCATTAACGGTATATAATTGCTTTACAGTGTATATGCATGTGGACAATTCTATACAATAATGCATATAAATAACTAAACTGGAAAATGCACACTAGCTGATAGAAGATAAAAGTGTCAATAGACCGGTCTAATCCCCCTTTCCGAAAAAATTCAACTCTCTCTCTCTCTCTCTCTCTCTCTCATGATATATTAAAAAAAACCAATACTGACAGCAATTATCACCGATTTACATGAACTTCATCAAGGCTGTTTAATTCTATGCATCATTACACTGATCAAAACAGTAAAAATATAGGTGATCATTTCATCATTTCGATCGGTGTGTGGTTATCTGCATGTGCTGATCATGTTGTGTATTCTGCGCTTTATCTCAGTCAGGTTACATGGCACAGAACATTGCAGATTTCACGCACTCCTCCACTTATTTTTCTTTGTTTTTTTCTTTCTATTTTATTTTTACAAATTACAGAACATGCATGGTCATTTGTTTAAATGCATGTAATACAATAAGCGGTTTATCGTTATACAAGTATATCTTGATTTGTGTCAATGTTGAGTCAAAATTATTCACGCTTGTAATAATATTGCCCTCTGTGAAATGCAAGGAAAAACAAGCATCGTCTAAAATAGGAATGCTATATATAAATTTTTAAAAATCCGAATTAATTAAAAGCTTTTTATTTACTTAGCGAGCAGTTAAAGACCGTACAGGGGATGTCAGGGGGCATGCACAGGGGCAGACAGTGGCTTACAGGGGATAACAGGGGCGTACAGGGGGTGACAGGGGCTCTGTACAGTGGCACACAGGGGATGTACAGGGGATGACAGTGAAAACACAGGGGGTGACAGGGGAAGACAGGGGATTTTCATACGGACAGGGGTTTTTAGAGCCAGTAGTGTTAGATATTGCTATCAATGGGCACCCGCAACAAAAACTTTAACCTGCTCCAAAAACCTTAACCTCCTCCAGCATCCGAAACATATAGCTCAGATTCAGCACTCAAGCCTGTCTGGTGCATCAGTATCATAAGGCACACCATCCATGCAAGTTTGGTGAAGTACGGACCAGCAGTAACTAAGATATTGCTATCAAAGGGCACCTGCAACGAAAACATTAACCTGGTCCAACAACCTTAACCTCCTCCAGCATCTGAAATTTAGGACCCAGATTCAGCATCCAAGTCTTTCAAGTCCATAAGTAGGTCCAGATGCATCATCCATGCAAGTTTGGTGAAGATAGGACAAGTAATAGCTTAGATACAGGACCTGCAACAAAAACTTTAACCAGGTCCGGACGCCGACGCCGACGCCGACGCCACCGCCGACGCCGACGCCGAGGGTATAGCATAAGCTCTCCTTGACTTCGTCTCGGTGAGCTATAAAAAATGTTGTTTCTCAATCATGATTGAAACAATAGCACCCAGTACAGTGTATGATTGACGCGATCATCAAAACATGACCTGACCGGAACTTTGAAGGACTGAAAACTAAAAATAAACAATGTGTGAAGAGGTGGATAAAAAAATACAATTCTAAGAAGTATTGACACATTTGGCAATTAAAATTGCAAATTACAAAATTTCAGCGTGTTCTACATAAGCTATCTGTCATATAATTTCACAAGAAGGACAAACGTTAAAATGACGTCATGAAATACCCTCATGTTGGTATATATTAATTTTTTGGATGAAAATATGGGTCTTTTTCTTAATTATATGAAACTAAAAATATGTTAAAATCGTACTTGAGCAGATTTGTGCTCTATAATTTCAATGGCAAAACATTTTCACAAAATTGCGAGATTTTAACCGATTTAGTAATGTCATAGATAAACAGCTATTTTACAATGATGCCTTATATGAAGTATACGCGGGTATGATAAGGCAACTCTCAGCGATTAAATTCCTCTGATCGATATGACGTCACAATAAGCAGCATGATGTCATATTTTACTCAGACACATGTCGATTTTTACTTTATCTCTGGTTTAAATTATAAAAATTACAGGCATAAAATATCACAACAAACTCTTCTAACTGAATAATTTAATTCTGGTTGTAACGCGCTTTCTGATTGGCTCAAAAATTATTTTATATTGTATAAAGAATGTTGCCTACGTCATAGTAAGACTAACGTCAAGAACGTATCAATACGCCTGACGTTACGTTTGAATTTTGTACAATTTTACGTCATTTTAAAGGTCAAATGACCGTTTTTATCTACAATGAAGAGTAAAAAAATTAAATTATAAGCAATGAATTCAATATTTATTAGTTTTATACGATATAAAATGGTTTGGAACAGTTTACGCTTTTTTATAAACCGCTTCGCGCTTTATAAAGCGTAAACTGTCCCAAACCATTTTATATCGTATAAAACAAATAAATAATATTTACATTCTACTGTGTTTTTCCATTAAATTCCGTGATGTTTAAATGCCTCTAAATGCAACAAGTAGTCAAAGGTCAAATTGACGAGTTTTATTATGACGTCACAAACGTTGAACGCTGTAAACTGCAACGTCACAAGCGAAAATCAAAGTTCACGCTTGTGGCTGTTACTGTGGCTCTTCCATTAATGTTAACTTACCCTTAGGATAAGATCGGAATTTTAAGGTATAATTCACATTTGCAGACAAGGCAAGAAGTTAAAAAATGTAAATATAAGCATTAAATCATGATTTTTTGAAGTATACACTCTCATAACTGCCGCGGTGTGTGCATACAAATTTTCATAACGCGCTAACGCGCGTTACTCAATTTGTATGCACACACCGCGGCAGTTATGAGAGTGTATACTTCAAAAAATCATGATTCAATGCTATATTGAATTCATTCCTTAAATATAGCTTCGATTTCTCTCTATTACGTATGATTATCATTGATGACGTCACAAGCATGTTTAATAGAGAAGATCGTGTCGGGAGACAAATTATCGGAATGCAGTGTAAACAATGCCGAAATAAGACATTTAATACAGATACCTAAGATTTAGATGAGTGTCAGTTAGGATAAAATCAGGATAATACAGGCATGGATATTTTGTTTTATCAGCGAGTGTTTTAAGGTACGCAGATCGACATTTATATGGCATGACCATCCTTTCCTCTGTCAATGTGTACAAAGAAAGGTAAACGTGTAACACTCCCCCGGATATTATGAAAGATGACTTTGGTAAATATCAACGGTATATGACCTAAATTACTTGAAAAGTGCTGCTAGAATCCTGTGCTTCGTTGTTTTAAATGAAAAATACGTAGTATTTTCAATGAAATTATAGAAGTTGAGAGGGTTTCCGATAAATATTTACAATATCTTTTTATGCGATTAACAATAGGATTCTAGCAGCAATACCAATAAACATGAACTAAATGCCGATCGAATTATAGTAGCAAACATACAAATAAACTTCGGGGTAGTGTTACACTTTTTCATTTTTTGTTAAGGTAACAAAGGGATCTATTTTTAACTGTCACGTGATACCATGGCTCGGCATCTTCATCGATTCCGAAGTAGAAAAATGATTTCTTTGGGAACACATTCACTTGGTATTCATATTCAGCACTGTTTTCATAAAAATGAACAGTTTTTAAATTGATCACAATTTTGACGGTCATTAAACTCGGAGTTGCCTTAGCCTACCCGCGTAATGTGTTTGACAACCTCTTTGTAATGTTTTATAAAGATTAGATTTTGATACGATACTATTTAAAAATAGCTTAAAATTGGGGGCAAATATTTGTCCATATCATATTTAGTCCTTTAAAAAATAATTCATGTTACAATCGATAATTGATATGCATGAAAAATCAATATTTTCAATGCAAAAGTCTACACGTGTCATTAGAAAATATCACACGACACAAACTTCTCGATAGAAATGTTAAGAGATGCCATCATTTTGACTAATTATAAATTTTGACAGCAATCAACAATTAAAAACTCGCACATAGTCTTCTAAAAGTTAATATAAGGAATATTAAAAACAAAAATTTTCTTTAAAAAACGGAAACGTGTTTTGTATGTGGGTTCGTCTTTTTTTCATTACCATTCCAAACACGAATCATGGGTATATAGCAATGCTTGCTACCCTTTATAAATTATACGATCCATTAAACCTCTGTTCTCATAGTTTAAAGTATTTCTGAAACGATTACACAAACTGTGTTCGACAATTACTTTTTCAAACACATTTTCAAAACATCTTACGGTCTTTTTAAAAACGTGTTTTCATACAAACTCTCAATAACCACGAGTTTTCATAACGAAAGCGTAACTGAGAGTTTAGTCAATATAGTCGTTTGATACCAAGTTCTATGTAGTTTCAACTCACAGCAACAACGGAAGACCTATTCGTTGCTTTGCAACGAGCTCTGCTCTAGTTTTTAAGATTACATTTTTACTATACGGCCATATTGGCCCCAACCCTAGAGCCAGAACCCCTTACCCAGGGGTCATGAATTTCACAATTTTAGTAGAGGGCTTCATGGACATCATAACCATGCATTCAGTTTTTTCCTCACATGTGTGGAAGTAGAGAAGCAGTTTTTTGAAAATTTGGCTTTTTTTTGCATAGTTGGCCCCGCACGTGGCACCACAGGGGTGGTAAAGCCATAAATTTCACAATTTAGATTTTTCTTACCATAAAGATGCGAAAATGGTAACGATTGGCCTAGTAGTTTTCAATAAGAAGTTAAAAATGTAAAATTGTTAACGCACGACGACGGACGAAGACCAATTGCAATAGGTCACCTGAGTGACTCGGGTGACCTAAAAAGTGACGGTGTAAGGTTCAAAGTGATCAAGTTCATATTAAATTGATGAAATTTTTGTGCAAATTTCTTGATATCATGACCCTTAAAACCAACCTCTGAGTGTAGAACGTGAAATCGTCTCTTAAGGCGGCCAAAGGTCCTCTCTATCTAGCTTCTTGTTTTAAGTTAGCCATATTATATTTTCTTTGTGCCTCATTTTGTGGGTTGCTGTATGGTGTTAAAAGAAATGGCCTACACGCATATCCACTATCCCCAAAAAGAACACCATTTTCAAAACAGTTATTGCCTTCCTACTCCATATGTGTTCTGATCTTGAATTAATATGTTTACGGTGCTACCGTTATGGCGAGCGCAGGTAAAGACGTGTCCAGGCGAGGATCTAGAATTTTTTTTTACAGCGGGGATGGGGTCGAACCCTTTCACAATAATTAATAGAAATAACTAATTTTTCATAAAATTGTCGTTTTTTTTAACTTTGCGAATTCGGGAGGGGGGGGGGGGGTCCGGACCATATCTCTCGTACCGCCCATGTGTGTTCATCAACTCAGCTTTTAACTGTATATTGGTAGTTTACATGGGTAGGGGTTTGAATTTGGAAATGTTAAGAACTTCAACAAATTTTATACATCTTATGCATTCTTTCTTCAGAGTTGCCATTTAGGGAGTTTGTTATCACTAAAATTAATCATCCCTCCCCCAGTGACCGCGCTGTCGAAACAGCAGTTTCTGAAAATTACTAATGGTTTCCGCCGTAGATTTTTTTGTCGGTAGGTGGCGCGCGTGTAGTAGCGGGTATAAACAAATCTCGTTACTATAGGCTATATTTACTTCGTTTCGTTAGACGGTACGTTGGCGTAACTTCAATCTTCAATGCCTCAGTATTGCTGTGTGCCTGGGTGCACGGGATATGGTGGACACAAGTTTCCGCATGACAAAATTCACTCCAAAAAGTGGAGAATTGCGATAAAACGCACTGATCCAAAAACAAAACAACTTTGGAAACCCGGACCTAATGATGTTGTATGCAAGGCTCACTTTGTGTCGTCGGACTACAAGAGCACTTTATTAGGTTAGTAAAAATTTCAGTGATTTAATTTCGTTTATGTTTAAGGTTTCACATTTTCTTATCTTTTTGCTACATTTCAATACATCTGCATAATTAGATACGTGCATTCATTTAATCCGAAATTCCTCAGAAAAACATCGCACTACATCCCAGTGCCTATTAAACATGTTAAACTGATTTCAATAGTAAGAGCATTGCAATTATACCACTATCTATTGTCAGAGGAATCTTGGATTTTGTATTTTTAATTAACAATTAAATTTATTTTGATTATCGGGAAGTACATGTACAGTAGCCTAATACTCTTGTCAAGTCCTCTTACATGGAAAGCCCCTATTTCCCAATGTAGTATGCTCACTCAGTCACTGTGAATGGAATTGATTTATTTATTTATTGATGTACATGTACTTCAAAAGTATAATCATTTAAAAAAACTTATTGTTTAACTTGTTTTTTCATCATCAATTAATTTTAAGAAAATGATGCTTTGTGGTTGCATGTTTTTGTTTCAGGTTTGCTGAAGATACATCACAAAGAAGATTCTGCAATGATTAGTCTTATCAGTTTTTTTTCCTTTAATTTCTAAGTAAAATTCAGTGCTTTATCAATTTATGGTTAGCATGTTACATTGATTCCCCTTTATATGCTAATTATATGATGCACTCACAGGTTTTATCTAACATGCAATGACTATATTTTATACTTGTCTACTAATATCAAATGAAGTACATGTACTATTATAGCCAACTTATATCAAATGAAGTACATGTACTTTTATAGCCAATTAGCCATTGTAAAATACTTTCTGATGAAGTTTCTTTTTCTTCCATACTAGTTAAACTCTAAGTAGAGAGTTACACCTGGGTACTATTCTGAGAATAATGAAACTCAATTTGAGTGAAATAATCAGTCACAAGTATTTGCAAAATTCCTGATTTCTTTTAACAGTGGGACGGACAACTTCGGAATGGACATTTTTCCGGCGTTGCGCACCCCTTTCCATTCACAATATTGACCAAAGTTTAGTACCAAATGGTGGGGTTTTTTATTCTAAATAAATTTATGGAAAAAAAATTGAAACATTTTTAGATAGTTTTTTAGATATTTGAACTTAAAAGTTCCAACCCCATGGGATTTTAGTTTGGAAAAAATACCCCACAGAAAACCCCATGCAAACCCCATGGGGTTTTGCAATAAACCCCATGGGACAAGAAACCCCATGAAATTATTTATGGGGAAAAAAAACCCACCATTCCCGAAAAAAATCAGATAGGGTTTTTATCCCCATATTTAATGCTTATGTTGGGTTTTTTCCCCCATATTTACTAAAGTAATGATAATGGGGTAAAAAAACCCACAAAATATTAATCTGAAGTGAAGTAATAGAATCTGCTTAATGTCTGATATTAGGCCGATTGCATAGTTGATATACCTTACAAATTTTTACTAGGCAATTTTCAAATAAAGTTGAATTTACTCATCAAATGTATGATGGATCTCTTTGTGACAGAACAGGTTGCAAGTGATTTTAATTTTTGGTTGTTTGAATAAATCTGTAAAATATTTCTACATTAGCTAGTTTATGCTTAAAATTAGCATTTAAAAATCAAGGAAAATATATAGCAGCCCATGTGAAAACTTAACTAACCTAATGTCAATTGTTGGAAAGTACCTGTTCATGTATTCTTACAAAGTCTACTAATTAATTAATTTCCTAAGTTATCCTAAATTAATTGTGACTTTCACATTGCAATGGCAAGATGTGGTATTTATCAAAATTTTGGTCAGCTAGGACGTATTACATGTAGTCTGTAATGTTGCAATCAAAAATTTTGCTGGCAATGAAGTTTTAAAAGTAAAAATATTTCAACAGCAAAACGATTAGGTAAAAATCACAAACAGTAAAATAAAACTGGACCAGTTAGCCTATTCAATATCAATCTACAACATATATATACTGTCTGGGGTTCTGTGTTCGTCAAGAAGAAGAACTCGTGATATTATGAGTATATAATGAACTACGAGAGCAAGTTTCACACGCAAAAATCTACAATCCCTTATTTTGTACTTACAGCAAATGAATTCTTTGAAGGTGTTGTTTAGTGAACTGATTCACGCCATCGAAAATTAGATTCTCGGAAAATTATTTACACGAGAAACAATTTACAAATGCATGATTCAGTCCAAACACTGTGACTCTTGTTAAAATTTTGCATCGTGTTTGTTTCAGATTGTTCTTTCCAGACTGATAATAACGTAACAGTAAGCGCTTTTAAGACTATGACAGGTGTTGACTAAAATCAGAACATGCAATTGGGGAAGCTAATACACGAAACTGTCTGTTTTGAAGTTATTTCATTTAAAAAAATATATTTTAAAATATTCTAGAAATAGATCAGAACATTGTATAAGGCCGGCGAAACTGCGGTGACGGTTGTTGTCTCAGAAAAAAGATCGTTTTTTTTTACATTAGTGTACAGGTGTATCCTCGACCATATATTGGAGTACAGTACTGCAGTGTAATGGTGAATATATTGTACAACGGCTGCATCAGCGAACAGTGGTCATAAACTCTGTTGTATACACAAGCGCGAAGCGTGGTAAAGATATTTACTTCCGAGGCAAGTGTATGTTGACATTTAACATGACATTTTAAATTGGGTATATCTTATAGTAGTAACTGCAAACTGTTTGAACTTCTCTGAGAGCTAGATAGCAACTTAACATTGCTTATTTCTGGCAAACCCTATTTCATATACTTCCCAGTGTAAGTGCATGCATTTCCAAGTTAAAAGAAAGAACAAACCCCAATTAAGATACCTAAAGACACCCCACACACCTTCCCCTTAATGTGCTAATTACCCCTTAGAATTGGTTTTCATCCTCCCTCCCTAGGAATTCACCCCTGCCCCCCCCCCCCCCCCATTACTTCTACTGCATGGTCTGCATGGGTTTGATCCCTAATGATGAATACATCCCTGAATGTTGAACATATTTTATAGACATATTAGACTGATTTTTTTGCAACATTGAAAAACCAAAACTTTATGATTGCAACATGTCATATAACCTGGAATTGATATAGCAAATGGTATATATATTACATAAGTAAATAAGGTTTATCCCTTTCCATTTTTGGATTTATTATATGATTTACTGATTTTATTAATTGTCTTGGTTTTTATATGAGGATAAATTTAATAATTAAACTAATATGAATTATACATGTTATATGGCAGCAATTTTTAAAAAAAAAGTTTCAGTTTGATATGAATACAAATCATAACTGCCATGAATCCATATTTTTATGAAAATTATACTAAATGAAAATGGATCAGTAAACTTTCATTAAGTTATAATAAGTGCAGTTGATTAACAGCAGGAATGATCATAAAACTGTTATTTTAAGTAATTACAATTTATGAAATGCATTTAACTTGGAATAGGGTTTCAATAAACCTCATAGACCCCTTTACTGTAAGAGTGGTACTGCTCTCTTGCAGGGAAATATGATCAATTATGGTGAAGTTTAAGTACTTGTGATGTTCATGCAGACCAGTTCGAATACCGGGGCGAGATAGCTCAGTTGGTAGAGCACCTGACTAGAGAATCAGGGGGCCCGTGTTCGAATCACGACCATCATTATTTCTCCCATCCTGTTACATTTGGTGCCGTGACCAACCCCTGGAACTGACAGGTTAACTCCTGCCAGGGGAAGAGTCTGGGTTGATCTTCAAGGGCGAAGATCATTTAAGGGGGGAAGAATGTGATGGTCAGACCTGTTCGAATACCAGTGCCAGATTGCTCAGTTGGTAGAGCACCTGCCTAGAGATTCAGGGGGCCTGGTTTAATGGTACGTCATGTTTCACCCAATAAAGTCATTTTGCCCTGCAAAAGAGCAGTCATCACAGTTACCGTGAAGGGGTCTATGACCCTAGCACAAGTGTTTGTTTCTGTTACAGTAAAAAAAATATTTTTGAAATTAAGTTGACATGTAGACAAACAAAGTTATCATAGAAAACAAAATGAGAAAAAACCCATGTTTGTTCTGTTGCTTCTTCTGTCCAAAAGTTATATTTGAATAATATTAAATACATCTAGTACATGTGGAAAATCACCTCATCCTTCAGTTAACATGTAGAATATGTAAATGTATCTTTGACTGTAAAAATAACATCTACTTTGAAAATTATTTTCAAAATGAACAAAAAATATATACTGGTATATTTAGAATATTTATTTGATATACATGTAGAAAAACATAGGTAAAATTTGAACATTTTTCCATGAAATTCTATTATCACCATGCAGCTATCCAGCTGTATATTAATCTTATTTTACTTAAAAGCATACATCACACTGGTAGCTATACATGTAGGTCTTATTGCTTTAGCATGGTTGACAAGAGAGTAGAAACACCATATAGCTATAAGTATATATTAGATATTCACTAAAAATGAGTGTTTAATTAAGCTCACTTTTTCATGGAATCAAGAAATATCATATGCCGGATGGAATGTCTCTTTGTCTGTGGCTATGTATAAATATATACATGTAAAATGCTACAAATCTAAAGGTCAATTTTTAGATTCTATGACAATTGTTTTCAAATGTGTGTGAGAATTGACTCGAGGAAATTGCCATAGGTTTTATGATCCTATATGTGAAAGGTTTTTAACATCTAGCTACACTTCATGAAAATCAAAAGATAGGGGGAGGGTATACATGTAAGGGTATTTCTATATGCTTTTATCATGATAATATCATGAAGATACCAGGTACTTGTAGTATTGAATAATTAAGGTTTCTTATTAGAGGAGACTGAAGAGCAATTGACTTCTTAATGATTATTTAGTAAAAATGTTTTACTGCAGGAAATTTAAACCCCATGAATCTGTGCATGTTTATACTTATAGAAAGATGATTAAGTGAAGTGGAGATAGTGGGATCACTTAAATGGTTATATTTTTCTTAAACCTCAATGGAAGTGGCATTATGGGGTTTACTTTTTTTTTAGAACTGCATATTCTTTCTTATTATAATACAAAACTCTTTTTTATAGAAAGTTAGTGTAAGTGAAAGGTAGCAAGGGACTGTTTTAGATTATTTGTACTGTCAATTATTTGGTGAAATGGAGAATTGCTCTACTTTCAGGCTTATGTTGTGTTGCAAAAAGTCATAAAATAGTTTTTAGTGATTAGCATTAGTTAGAGAGATGTCTCCTATTGAAATTGGTATGCGATATGTAGGTCCTTAATGACTTATATTAGGTTCATTATGATCCAAAGTACCGGTAAACTTTTAATTGATCATCTTGCAGCTATGACTGTTGTGTTGACTTTAGACAAGGGGTAAAATATAACATGAAACATTTTATTCGAAGGGGAATAGTCAATGTGTTTACATCGTTTAAATGTTCAGAATTCTTGATGTAACTAATTGTAATAAAAATGGCTTTTGAATTAAAAGTGGTCATAATTAATCTTAAAAGCAATTTACAGAAACTGTTATTACACGGTACAAGATGATTGGTTCAGCCGGGAATGGGGATGTTACTAAAACAGAATTAACTTTTTTATTTTTAAATGAAATAAGATTAAATTTGAAAATTTCGACTTAAAATTGCACAACCTAAGCGTTCTGATTATAAAGTGTTTTTGTGAGAAATAAACTCTTAGACTTAATGTCAAAGATTGCAGTGGATATATTTATAGTTTTGTCTGAAAGACCTGTCTAATTTATGAAAAAGGAGGGGGGAAACCAGACATTTGAATGGTTATTTTAGGAGTACAGTCAGAATAATTATTGCAATCATTTGTTTGGGAGTGGAGCACATGTCCATTGTTCATATAATGACACTTTAATATTGGTTGTTTATTTTATCGAATAGATTAAGAAAATGCTACTGTAACAATGTGGCCAAAATTTTCACTTTTTGATTTATGCTTGAAAAAGAGGATGTATGGGTCCCCCCAATAATTGATAATTTTTTGCATGGGTAGACAATATCCCAAGTACAGTTGCTTCCAGCAGTTACTTGGGGCTTGTGCATGCTGGCCAGTAAGAAAGGTAAAATTTTTAGAAAACAAATTGAGATTGGGCTCCTCTAGTTAGTGTTTACCTTTGCATGCAGAACAATTTTAACAACCCCGCCCCGACCCACATGTAAGAAATACACTATATCCACTACATGTATATATCTAATTGACATATTTCTTTAATCGACAAAAAAACCTGTCTCAGTTGTATTTAGAAAATTAACATAGATTGTATCTCAGTAAGCATGTATGTGATAAAATTATACATGTATTTAAAAAGTTTAACTAGTTCTACATATATAGTTACATGTAGATTGCGGCAGACAACCCTTAATTATTCTTGAATATATATTATGAGGTGTAATAAGGTATCGAATACAACTGATAACTGATCAAGAACTTCTAATACCGGTAGTGCATTGGCAGCTCATTTTCCCTGATTGTCAATATAAATATTAATTAGGGCAAATAATTGTTATCTCAATCTTCATGTTTAAAAAGATATTAGAACCTTAAATTGATCTTCACTAATACAAAAAGATTGATAAGAAAATTAGCCACTTAGTCATTGAATGTATTTTTCTCCTCCTTGACATTTACATGTATGTTTACTTAATGGATAAAACAATGCAGTCATAATTTGAATTTCATTATCAAAAAATCCTGCTGGTATGATTCCATAATATCAATTTTATAAATCTGAGTGACAAGTACGCGCTATTCAGTTGAATATAAAATTGTATTTTGATATTACATGTACATCTACATGTACAATCCAAATTCGCCATTAGGTTACTGATTATCTGGCATAATAGCATATGGCAGTGTTTGTTTTATTGCAAAAATTATGTGTTAATTATGATCAACAATTTTGTGTGACCCAAATAAGACTTATCATCTGAGCACTCAAAGAATACCAGAGATACATGCAAATTACATGTAGTTATTTATAGCTGACCGAGTTTATAGACTTTTGAAATTTTAACTTGTTTAGTTTAAGTTATGCATTCCCAATAGGATAACATATTAATGTATCAAGTTACAGAGCTTGATTAATAATGAGATAATGAAAATAGCAATAATTTTAAGAAATAACCTCATTACTACAAAATAATGCATTGTATGATAGCATATATCAAAGACTGAACTGGACATTATTCTAGGAGATACAAGAAATGCACAATGGGTTTGCATATTTTTAGAAAGACTTCATTGAAGAAACAATGTAATCTGTTTGCATATCGGGATAATTTTTTCAGGATGTATTAAATTGAATTAAATTGATTGAGGCCAGGATTAAATTGATATAAATTAAACTTGACATCCATGTAAATACATGTATGTACCCAGAATATGTACATGTATAGATACATTGCATGTGCGGATCCAGAAAATTTTTCCAGGGGGGGTCCGAAGGATAATTGTGTTTGCCAGAGGGGGTCCGAGGCATATTTTCGCGATAATTTTACTATGTAAATTTAATAAATTTTCATTTTCCAGGGGGGGTCGGGACCCCCCCGACCCCCCCTCTAGATCCGCGCATGCATTGTACATTCAATTAGAGATTAAATAGTCTAATATTCTAATACTGTAAGATTTTCTATCATTGAAAAGTGAACTAGGTGAAATTAATCTGCAAAATTTGGTGTTTGTACATATATTATGTCTAAATAAGAGTATGAAAGTTAAAAAAAAATCCAGAAACCCTTCCCAAATTAAGGAAAATGCAGCATGTATGTTTTAACAATTTTACATTTGTCTTCTAATATTGTGTTTGAATGAATAATTTAATTTCTAGAATGTAGCCTGGTGTGTTTTTGTAACTTAGAAGATGAGAGTGCTGGGCTGGCCTGAGATGAACCAAGGAGACACACTGTGTATACCTCAATAGCACCTATTGTTCTTTCACAGACCTTGCAATTAACTTAGAAATCTTACGTGTCTTTGTAATGGGCACATTCTGTGTATACCTATTGACCACCCTATTGTTCTCCTAATGCTACAATCAACAGAGCAAAGCACTATATACACACGACACATGAGAACTTGAGAATTTGTAAGAAATTACAAACCAAAGGGAAATTCTGAATGAATGAAATTAAAAAGTTTTTATAAGAATTTATAAAATAAAAATGAAAACATTATCTATAATCAAAATAAAATTTTAACATACATTGAAATAAAACACTTAATAATAATAAACAAAGAGACTCCTTAGAAGGTGAAATTTCCTTTGTGGTTCGATCATTAAATTAAATTTAATGATCGAACCACAAAATGACCTATCTTATTCCAAAAAACTTTATAGAATTCTGTTGTAAATCCATCACTGCCTGGACTCTTATTATTTGCCATATTTTTTATATGGGTACATGCAAAGTTCGGGAACTATGTCAAACAGAAACAAGGAATAATTACCCGTATCCCAAAAGATGGTATTTAATCAATTGGAGACCAATAACACTTCTAAACATTGCTTATAAAATAAGTTATGAGTGTAATGCTCAGAGAATTAAAAGTATGCTTGATATAATTAGTAGTCCCAATCAAACAGGTTTCATTCCAGGAAGATATATTGGTGAAAATACTAAGCTGATATATGATCTTATGCAACATATGGGGGGGGGGGGGGGGGGGGAGACATTTCTGGTGTATTATTCATAATTGATTTTTATAAAAAAAAGCATTTGATACTTCACATGGAAATTTATTCACAAATATTAAGATTTTTTCAACTTTGGAGCATCCATTCAATCTTAGATATCTACTTGTCAATGTAATATAGAATCATCAGTCACACAAGCTGGAAACCTTTCAAAAATTTTCAAACATAGCAGAGGATTTCCCCAAGGCGACCCAATCTCCCCCTATTCATTCCTACTGTGTGCAGATATTTTGGCATATAAGATTAAATAACTTTTATATTCGGGCTACACCCTGAGCCTATTTCTATAGACATTTATTCTATCTTCTTGATTATGAAATCCCATATCTATTGGAAAAGGTGTCTTAAGGAAATACTATCAATTCATGAATTAATAATAGATATTGAAAGACATATATCGACTCTAAAATATATTGTTACAAAAAATTGCAGATTAGATGATTTCTATAAGAGATGGGAAACTTGGCTTTTTCTTCTTTCTTTTTAATAGACTTACTCAAATTTGACTGTATAATAGAGATTATATAAAGCTTTCAATCAACTACTAACTCATGTTCAACAACTATCTCTCTCTCTCTCTCTCTCTCTCTCTCTCTCTCTCTCTCTCTCTCTCTCTCTCTCTCTCTCAAGGAACAATTTGGATTTGAAGTAAATGTACTTAAAAGCTGTTGTGATCACTTTATTTTATACAAATGTATTGGATTGTTCAACTTTAGATTAAAAATAAAGAAAAAATAGTCTAATAATGTAAAATTTTCTATCACTGAAAAGTGGACCTAGGTGAAATTAATCTGCAAAATTTGGTGTTTGTACGTTACGGCTAAATAAGAATATAAGAGTTTAAAAAAAAATCCATAAACCCTTCCCAAATTAAGGAAAATGCAGCATGTGTGTTTTAATAATTTTACATTTGTCTTCTAATATTGTTTGAATGAATAATTTAATTAGAATGTAGCTCTGGGTGTTTTTCTAACTTAGATGAGAGTGGGCTGGCCTGAGATGAACCAAGGAGACACACTGTGTATACCTCATTAGCACCTATTGTTCTTTCACAGACCTTTTCAATTAACTAAGAATTCTTATCTGTCTTTGTAACGGGTACGTTCTGTGTATCCAATTAACCACCCTATTGTTCAACGGAGCAAAGGTACATACACACGACACGTGAGAGCAGGTGTCCGATCGAGCTGTGCACGTGTAACCAGGAACAAAGTAATGGACAGGGGGCTGCAATTAATCTGGATGTCAACTTGGGGGCCGGGTGTGGGGGGTGGGGGGGGGGGTCTATTTCTGCAGCAAAGATTTTTATTATAATTGAGTTATCATAGAGCCCACCAACCCCCCACCCCCCTTCCCACACACACTCTTTTGGGGGAGAATATTAAAAATTGGAAAACAAGATGTTAAGAGAGGAAAATGAAGTTAAAGGTAGATTACACGCTATCACCCCCCCCCCCCCCACACACACACACACACGCATTTTATAATCGTTGTTAAAATATATGCAACTTGGACCTTTTCATAAAACAGTGCTTTTGAACACACTTAAACGGCTCTGATCAGGATGTATATCGCTACCGGATCGGGGGGTTGGGATTAAATGCAATGGGTTGGGACGTAGATTTAAATTTTAAAATAAAAGTGTACTGGGTACATGTATGCGCTTGAAATTAATCCCTGGGTATTTATTTAGTTGAACTCCCTTTGGTCGCCCTTATTTTCTAGGGACTTTTAAAATTTGCCGCACGGGTATGAATACCTTCCGACGCCCAGGGTAATTAAATAAACGATTATTGAATACTAAATCATATCTGATGTGTATAAAAATAGGTAATGAGATTTTAAAATATCTTAGTTAAAAACAACACCACTTATTTATCATTTTTCCGTAATCAGTTAATGACCCTTTTTGATATCGTTTAAATATGTAATTACATCAGAAGAAATTAATGAGCGCCGTGGCGCATATGGTAGCGCATTGGCCTACAGACCCAAGGGTCGTGGGTTCGGATCTCACGGCCGGCAATGATTTTTCTCCAAATTTTCTTTCTGTAAAATGCCACAATAATTAAAATAATATCAATCTAGTAACAGTTCCTTCTCGGCTCGATACAAATTTGACAACATAAAATCAAGCATGCATTGATATATTTAGTATACACAGCGTTCCGATGATATGTATACACATGTGTTGAAATATAGACAGTGAATACAAAGTACATGTATACACAGGGATTGGTCTTGTTCAGTTTATTATGAAATCGTGGGAATATATTAAACGATGCAAATGTGCAATGGGCCTCATCCTTTGACTTAGATTGTGATGCCTTTTTGTCGTGGCTAGCGAAGATGTGTCGGCCTTAGACTCTGTTATTATTGCCGGTGTGGAAATCACTCCAAGTATTCTCATGATTAAGCCTTAAAATCATTACAAAGACTGCATGATTTGTTCTCCATGACTATGTATTTCAAGCACTGGTTTATTTTGTATAAAGGTTATCCTTTATATATACTTGCCAAATTAATTGCAATGGGAAATTCGATTTTAAATAAAATTCCAGCTTTTGCTCCAGCTTTTGCTCGCTTGAGATAAGTCCTATACAATGGGAAGAGTGGGAAAGAAATAGATAAGAAGTACTTACCGGTATACATGCTATGAATTAATTTAAAAACAAAATAATTATTGTGAGAGGCTTCTACAGTATAATATTTAAACGCACTGATTTTGTCACATGCCTCTGATGTACTATAGCCATGGTATCTATTTTTTATTATCCAAAATAGCTCCTGGACATTATCACAAAATATATACTCTTTCACTAAAACATTCTACGGAAAAGAAAAAATCAACGGGACTTTTCATCAAGTACCCCCCCCCCCCCCCCCCATGAGAAAACATGTACACAAGCTGAAATTATCCGTCGAAAAGTATTATTGTACATATATATCTTGATGACCACCTTACTATCTCCTGTTAAATTAAGAATTTTATAATAATTATTGGTTTTACTAATAGTATAATGATATAAAACATTTCGCACACTTTATTTATTAGTTGTTATAACCCCCCCCCCCAACCCCCAACCCCCAACCCCCACCATTGACACTAAATTCATCATATTTATAGTTAGATAAATAATCTATATAATAATACGGTGTTCAGGATGTTAAATAACTAATAGGATTTTCGAGTTCATTAAACGGCATTATACTTGAAATTCATGAAATCTCGACTGCTCTAATCGAAATATCTGTGTCCCGATTTGTCTAACTATTTCGACATCCGGTTTTCAACTCCATCGCCGGTGTCCGGTCAAGTCGTACACAGACCAACTCGTATACAGGTCAACTCGTATACAAAATTTCCGCATAAAAACCGAAAGTCAACTCGTATGCAAAAAAAATTCCCGTATACCTAACCGAAAGTCAACTCGTATACAAAAAAATCCCGTTACAAAATCGAAAGTCAACTCGTATAAAAAAAATTCCCGTATATTTAACCGAAAGTCAACTCGTATGTACAAAAAATCACCATTATTTGAAAGTCAACTCTTATACAAAAAGTTAGAAACAAAATAAGTAATTTAAAAGTAACTAAAAACACTTGGTTTCTTGTAATAAAATTTCTTTATATATTGCTTCCGTAATTCAGCGTAAAAAAGACATATAAGAATAAAATGGATGTTATCAACTATTACAAAGACTGCAAAATTCATACATGTATAATTGTGCATTATCATTCAACTCGGTAACGATGTGAAATTACAACAAAAAAATTAACGATAATTAATTGTGTCAATCCAATCATTATTATTTGGTAATTATTTCTACACATCAAACCAATAATTGTTAAAACACCAAGCGCGGTGTTTCTTGCTTCTCCAAATGGATGACTTCTCAAAGGCTAATTAAGATACTTCTTATTATTTTGTTTAAATTTTTTTTGTATACGAGTTGACATTAAGTTTAGCATACCTATTTTATATGCAGAATTTTTTGTATACGAGTTGACTTTTAGTTTTTTATGCGGAATTTTTTGTATACGAGTTGACTTTCGTGTTTTTATGCGGAAAATTTTGTATACGAGTTGACCTGTATACGAGTTGGTCTGTGTACGACTTGACTGTAAATCCCATCGCCTGGTACTTGATAAGTTGGTAGGGCTAGTGTTGCTAAGTTTGTGTTTCTTCTGTCCATTTCCAAAGGTAATTCCATTGACTGCAAATCAGTTTCATTTTAAATTTATACGTCTATATATTCTTTAATAACTTCCAAGTGAAAAGCTAGGTAATGAAAAAAAACACCAACATTTATTCGTGGACCGAATTTTCTCGAAATAGTGAGACCATAGATTTAAGACTGTTTTAATATGCTATGATATTTAACAGAAGTTTAAATATTATATGTAATCTTTGTGATTGCATAAACCGTAAATGTATGCCTTTATTAGTGGATCATATAACATTGGTACATACAATACAGTTCAGTATTGATAAATATTTACAACCTGTCAGATTTTAAAGAATTTTATAATAAGCAGGGCAATACTTATTTTGAATTAGTTATATCTTTTAAACATAATTTACATAGTTTTCATGACATATTTTTAGGCAAATTAAAGGATGACAGAGCATACCTCTGATGCTGACACTTGTCATTTGAAAAAAAGGCATTTTTGGAAGACATTACCAACATCTGTGGATTATAATTCAATGCAAGAGAAAATCTAGAGTCATTAAACTAATGCAAACATGAATAAATCAGTCTCGAGTAACTTATTATTGAGAATCTGATTTATTTGCTTGGATTGGTTTAGTTAACATCACCCCATACTGTCTGCACTGTGAGTACTGGTATTTTAATAGATTGGTAAAATATTTTAGTAATTTTATATTATGAACAAATGGGATAAAATACCCCATGCATATGTGGGATAATAAATCCCATGACATCTATTTTATGGGATTAAAAACCCTAAACTGTTATTTAAGAAAAAAGTGGGTTTTTAAACCCCACATTATTTTCATGGGGTTTTCTGCCCCATGGGGTTTATTGCAAAACCCCATGGGGTTTGCATGGGGTTTTCTGTGGGGTATTTTTTCCAAACTAAAATCCCATGGGGTTGGAACTTTTAAGTTCAAATATCTAAAAAACTATCTAAAAATGTTTCAATTTTTTTCCCATAAATTTATTTAGAATAAAAAACCCCACCATTTGGTACTAAACTTTGGTCAATAGTATGTATGGAAAGAGGTGCGCAACGCCGGAAAAATGTCCATTCCGAAGTTGTCCGTCCCACTGTTTTTTGTTTTCCTCATGAGCATATGAATGCCTGACAAGCACATTCTTTATATGTCATCATTTTGTTATTCAGGTGAGCGAGCTAGACTTAAGGAGGATGCTGTGCCATCTGTTTCCCCTTCACCTGTACAACTTCTAAAAGGCGCCAACTTGTCACAAGGATCCCATCGCAACCAATCATTTGTGACTATCAGGGTGTTCAGCATGAAATCATAGTTGAATCCTCCAATGATGAGACTGAAAATCTTGAAATTGAGTTGACCCCAGATGAGCTCGTTTCTAATGAAAGTGTACAATGTACTCTTCTTGGTCGTTTTTCTATTGAAAACATTAGAACAGATCCTAAAGCTATTGATTATTACACAGGTTTTTCAAACTATGAACATTTCCAATTCTTTTTTTACTGTCTTGGTCCAGCAGCTTCAGACCTAAAAAATCAACCAACCATTATTTCTCCCTTGGATCAGCTGTTCTTGACAGTGATTAAACTGAGACAAGCCAAAGAAGATTATGAACTTAGTCTCATGTTTGAAATCAGTGAATCAACAGTATCCAAAATTATTGTCATGTGGATAAATTTTATGTACTTTCAGCTCAAGAAACTTGACATTTGGCCTTCCCGTGAAATAATCGACAAAAACAGGCCTGAAGGTTTTCAGAAGAAGTTCCCAACAACGAGAGTAATTTTGGATGCAACCGAGATTCCGATTCAAAAGCCATCAGATGTAAACGCCCAATTAATAACTTGGTCAAGTTACAAACATCGTAATTCACTGAAAACAATGATCGGTTGTACCCCTAGAGGTGCAGTTTCATTTATAAGTGAGTCTTTTGGTGGTTCAGCATCAGCTCGACAGATAATAGAGTGTTCCAAAATAATCAAACCGGAATCAAATATGTTTCTGCCAAAAGATAGTATAATGGCAGACCGTGGAATTATGGTGCAATATTTATTTGCACCCATGGATGTATATGTTAATACTCCTACCATGCTGAAAGGTAAATCGCAACTTGAGCCAAAAGATGTTGTTCGAGACAGTAGAATTGCATCCAAGAGAATTCACGTAGAAAGAGTAATTGGCCTCTCCAAGACCTATAAAATTCTAAGTCATCCACTACCATCCAGTAAATGTGTTCTTGGTTCAAGAATAGTATTTGTTTGCTTTTCATTGTCAAACTTCAGAAAACCTATTGTAGATGGTTATGCTTAAAGTTATCCAACTGTTGGCTTTGTTTTGAGAAATGTTACTTGAGAACGCTGAATTATTAGTCATTTGTTCATAATACATGTAGTCATTTTGCAATGAATATTAAATCTCAATGTTTATACCATTTTTTGGTCATTAAATATTGGTTGTTGTTAAATCATGATAAAGATACCAAGAGTCTGTTCAATTACTGGTACATGTATAATTAAGATACAGAAATTAACAACTACAAATGCCAAATAATTAGTACAGATCAAGAGATAATGAACTTTGATTGAACAACATCTTCAGTTTCTTCCCTCACATTTTCCATAATACATAATTAATATACATCATAAGTAAAGTCAGCATTTAACTCAAGGTTGATATTGAATTTGTTAAAAAATGAATCCCACCATATGGCATATTTAATAAAGAGTGTTAAAATTTCAAGCATCTGCAATTAATAGTTTCTGAAAAAATGTGACAGAAATTTGTTACCGACAGACAGACAAAAAGATAAAAAAATTTACACCCCCCCCCCTTCAGAGCAGCAGTATTGTACAATATATTGATACAGAACAGTAGTATGAATTGTTTCATTTCACAGAAAGAGAATGGCTTAATTTAATGTAACTTCAAATGAAAATGCAAACACCAAGCCAATGCATCAAAAAATGTACATTCTATGTTCTTTCTGCTATATCTAGTGCACCAAAAACTTCAACTTCAACAATGAAGTGTGCATAATATGTAAAAAAGCTTACATGTGCATGAAATAAAATAGCATACAAGCCTATTACAAACAAGAAGCAACATATGGTCGGAAATGTTTCTTGTAGAAAAATTTCTAGTTTTGGCAATAAACTAAAAAGACAATATTCCTCATCATATTCAAGTTTTAAGATCAAGATGTCACAAATTGTGTAAACAATGATGTAGCAGAGTTTTCTACCTGAAATATACAGTTGTCCTTGGATTTGGTCATAGTATTTATGACTTGATTTCAATGTAATTTTACCATTTGATTCAACAAGAAATGGGAATTTCTTCCCTGGTTTAATATCAACACCTCTACCACCATATGGGCATTTAACTTCTACTATGGCATCATTCTCTACTAAACCATCTGGTGTAGCACCAAGGAAAGGGTATTAAATAACTTATTAAACACAAATAACCCACACTTTTTAACTTTGAAATGAGTCAATTCTTCAAACATGGAAATTGCTCTACTTTCATGCTGCCTACCATGAATGATGGGATAGGTAATGATTGACTTCGGTTGATAAATGCTAGAACACAATTTTCTAGTGTCTGCTGCAAGTCATTTTTACAATGTCACCGAAACGTGAGGCAGTAATTCGCCATTTTCTTTCATCAAACCAGGTTTTACTCTTGGCTTGCATCCTTGTAGATTTCTCTATGTCCTTGGCATCTTTTGGAGACACCTTAAAAAGAGGACAATAAAATGAAAGAGGGACATTTTTTACCTGCATGTATGTTAAATCAACATGCAGCTTTTTGTTGATACAATGAACCTGTATATGATATTCTTATACTTGCTGCCATATTTAAATTGAATGCTGGTTTGACCTCAGATTTTCAACATGTAACAGAGACACTTTTAGCCTCAGCTGAGGTTTGAACCCTTGTCCTCTGGCATGCCAGTCCAGCACCCTACTGATCGAGCTAAAGGGTTAACCCACTAGCCAGAGCTTGTAGGAATGTTATATACCTGACTCTATTACAAACAAATTAATTATACAACCTCATAAATGCATTTAGGTTGTAAAGTTCTGTTCATTAGTTTACTTACAGCAATTGCTTTGTCAACAAGATGCTCTGTTATAGGTTGTTGAAGGTAATCATGGTCTCTACTTGCAACCTAAAATGTGTATAAAATAAAGAAAAAGTATTACATGTATTACAATTATACTAGCTAGCTATCCATTTTACTGTAGTAGTTGGAGCTATATGAACCGTGGATATTTGCCTGGGTAGCTCAGTGGTAGAGCTCCTGACTAAAGTTGCAGGGTCCAGGGTTCGATTCTCGGTCTACATATGTTTTCAATTTATGTATATGCTTATTCCTGCTTTCCTATTTCATTACTAATTATGCTAATGTACAACTACTACAGTGAATTTAATTTTTGTGAAATAGTGCCATAAAAATTACCTGAAGACTGGTTGAAGGAGTTAAATATCTCAATGATATGTTGGCAGAGGACTGGGAACAGAAGTTCACCATACAGTTATAAATGTAACAGGAGTAGCCTGATGAGAATTTCATGTACTTGTCTTTCCTTGGATCCTCCAGCATTTCATCGGTGTGCTTCTTTTTCCAAGGGATTCTATCTGCTGCCAGTGGTTTACCTATAAAGTACTACACTTTATTATACATATACAGAGCCATTCATGGCATCATAATGCATATTAATGAGCCATGATTTCATGTAAAAATTAACTATTCAAACGTATATAAAATATGTAATACACACCATCATAAATTTTCTTTGGCACATGAAAGCTTTGCAGATTGTCTGTACAACCTTTCCTGACTGCTAAATTTCCCGTTTCCACAAAGCTCTACACCATAAGAAAAACAGCAGCAACATGCTTACATGTTCCATGAGGCCCCTTGCCTGCAGGGCATTCACAATGGGAATTCAGAGGATCTCCTATTCTTTTGTCAATTCCAATTTTAAAATTGTAGGATAACTATTAAAATATGAAAAAAAAAGGATTTAAAAAGTAAGGTCATGCATGATCATTTCTAAAAAAAAAATTTCTGGCCATTGTGTATAGAAAATCAGTTAATAATCTTACAAAATCATCAGGACATAAATGATTACTATCAAGCTAAATTTAATGACACTGAGGTAGTTTACCATCTGATATCATGTGGTCAATTTTGTTAATTTTACATGTATTGTCAAAGTTAGCACTATAAATTCATGAATAATTCAGAAACGTTTGCAAGGTTTTATATATATATAAGCAATTACATCAACCTGTTATTGTATCATGTCTATTTAAAATTGTTGATCCAAACCTTTTGTTTCATTGCTGCACCCACTATTCCAGATAAATAAATATGTGCATCATCTGATGACATGCTGCATGCAAAAATTCTCTCTCCATTTAGAAGGTCCTTGCCCTTTTCCAAGGCTTTAAGGTCAGATGTCATCTGTTTGTCTTCTACAAAATGGAAATCAAAATTGGAAAATTTTCCTAGAGAATGTTCTATTTTAAATTCAAAAGGTGATCAGATGTATGTTGTTATAATGTTGTAAGCCTGTACATGTACATGCAGAATCAGAAATACATTACATTCTAGTTTAAGATATCACTAATAATTAGAAACATTTCAGTTAAATCTTGATTTACAAATTTACCTGCCATTCTATACAGAAAGTATTGTTCAATCTGGTGATATGCTAACTGTGGCATTGACTTCCTGTGTTCTGGTCTGAGTTGCTGGAAGCCAGTTATAGGCCAGAATACATCTAATGGCTCTGGAATTATGATGGCATCTTCTCTGAAATTCTTATTTCTGTCATACGATTCAAGCCCGAAATATCCGAAGAGTAATACGATCCATAGACCTTGATGCACATGTGTAAACATGTACAATGACAAAATATATTCCTAAAGATCTGAGGTTTTCCTGGTCTATTAAAGCAATTATAATTATTATTAATGTTACTGGGCTGGTTTTACTGGCAAGTAAAATTTGAAAATCAGTGAAAAAAAAGACCAGGATATTTTGGACTCTAATGGTACTCGGCTAATGTTACGTTACTGTAGTTCCTTTAGACGTATAGTGCCTTTAAATTGCTTTATCAAGTGTAAATTATTGAACACTTAAATAATTTATTGATAAAACAATGTCTTTATGATGAGGTATGTTTCAATTCAACAGTTTAAAATACAGATATGATGATTAAAATATATATCAAATAATTGTATATAAATAAAAGACACGTGAAAGATGTTTCACTGAACTACATTTTAAGATCGATTTTGGTGGATTCTTATTGTTGTTGAACATGACTAGACATTTTTTTAATGCATCTATGAGCTTTGCAAACGAATTCGCTAAGCTCACGAAGCTCGTAGATATTGTTTATATATATATACAGTGTCAGATGAAAATATTTAAAAAAAGAGCTTCGACTTTGGGTACTTGTATAAACAGTAATGTGACGTAGGCCCGTTTCTCAACCATGGCTCTTTGAAATCAACAAGATTTGTCTGACTTTTGAGCTTATCAGTGTGTACATATTTGCCTTGAAAACAGTTTTATTTTTTGAAACAGCTATATATAGTTACGTTCTAAACTGCCAAGTCTTGTGCTGTAAAACGACGATTAAATGTACACTTTATAAACGATCTCATAATTTCCGTGAATGAAAACTATGTCTTTTTTTCTATATTAGATACCTACCTTTCGATCAGATTGATCTTCCTTCCCCCACATGCGGCACCTCTTTGAGCAAGCTCGCATTTTAGACGTTGCACCGACCACTGTTTATATGTGTCCGCCATTTTAATTTTTCTATAACATCTAGTGCACGCGCGCCACCTAGCGAGTAATGACGTCGGCGAAAACCATTGCGATTCACGCGCTATATAAAAACACGTGATCCAGGCCAAGGTTTACGCATGCTCACGGAATGCCATGCGGAAGACGCGGGGAATGTTGCCATTGTTGTTGGACGAAATGGTTCGCGGTCAAAATGGTAAGTAATAAACTATTAAGTTTACAGGGATTTCTTTGCAAGTATACTGATCATATTCAACATTTTACTGCATTAATTTGGAGAAAAGCACTCACCGTCATCTGGATACGACATTTCTCTGAATTCCTCAGATTTGTGTTCAACGTAACTTAACATGATAAACAAGCACAAGGTAGCAAATAACAACTATTTATGTACAAACAATAATAATAAACATTAAAAATGTTATTGTTACAATCAGGTAGGGACAAAGGAAGAGATATAGTAGGGAAGAAACAATGTAATAATACTTTATAATAAGGCAAATTGTTTTATACAATGCGTCGAGACTATTCGATGTTCAGTTAGAGACTGGCATGTCTCCCACCGATCAACAGGAACAGCTACAGTAACCCATATTAAATTTTTAGGTAGGAAATATATACTTATCATAAACATTTCATAATATCACTGATCCAAGAAATCATGGAAATATATTTGAAATAATACATGAGAATACTTTCTCCCTTTTTCAAACCTTGATGTTAATTTCACTTTCAATTTGGCTACAACAGTCCAAAAGTAATATACTTTTAGATTTTGCGTTTAAAGTCCCATGTGTCTTCATTAACCCCCTCCTTCTCCTCACCAGAAGTATAGCATTTCTCACAATCATTGAAATCAAAAATTAGTGAATTTGTTAGATGTAAAAACCATTTATTTGCAAGCTCTGCATTTGGATGGACCCCATCATAAAAGTTATTATATTAAAAATTTTGAAATTTTTTACGATTGCCCCCATTTCTGCCCGTTTTTTTTTGTAGAAAATCTTTGTCCAGACGAATGGAGCTTTGGCTACATTAATCTACATTAATTTGAATGATATCATTCTCAAGGGATTTTTGTTGATATGTGATTTATTCCACCTGATGAATACTTTTCAGTAAATTGCCTTTCTTTTGCTGAAAATTGATATAACTTGTCGATGACACTGGGGATATTGTTGCAAATTGTATTTTGCAATTGAAAGTCTGAAGCTTCTGAAAAGATTGATTAATCGCCTGAATTGTGTTTTGAACTTTTTGATATGAATGATAACAAATTTCTGTCCCAAATTGATGATTAATTTTTTCAGTAAGGTTGCAAATTCCGGCAAAAAACATGACATTTGTAGATTGAGAATTATTTTCCAACTTAAGAATATTTTCTGTTTCTCTTGTCAATTTTTCTATGGTTGCTCCAGGTCTTATAAGGAGGGATATTTTCCAATGTAACGGAAATTGCTGATGACTTTGAATATATTGTGGAAATCCTCTTCCTCTAGAATCGCTGGCTATTATTATATGCATTTTCTAAATACAAGAAATAATCAACTTAAGTATCTTGACCAAATTGTCATTCAAAATTTGATTAAGATAATTAATATAAACAGTAGCATGCTAAATGCTTTTATTTAAGGAATAAGGCGAAAGGCGTTACGATAGATTTAATCATGCCCCGACCAAAATTATCACCTCATTATATTCAAAGAATGATTCCTTATCTTTATATAATTTTAAGCCATTGTATGATTAATATCTAAATGTAAATTAGCAAACCCTGCTGGCATCCCAATTATATGTCCTTTGAAGTTATGGGTTATATAGTACATAGATACATAGTGTTATAGGCAAAGACACTGGAAAATGTAAATATACTGCTATTGTTAAAACTGTTTAAATTTTTGGTGGAAATACAGTCGGTTCAAGCATATCTTTTACAACATACACCATAGCATTGAAATCTCATAGCATAGCATTGAAATCTTATAGCATAGCATTGAAATCTCATACCATAGCATACAATCTCATAGAATCGCATTCGTCATATCATACCATAGCATAGCATACAACATTATTTTAACTCGATTTTAAATGATTTTATTTGAAAAAATAAATGTTTACATGATAGATGTGTGGTAAACTTTGGCTTCTTATTATTTTGCTTCGAAATGTGTGGAACTCTTCGGTGTATGGAGGTATTTTTGTTCAAATCTCATAGCATATCATAGCATAGCATAGCATACCATATCATTAAGCCCTTTATTTCAATTTCTCATAGCAAAGTATACAAATCTCATAGCATAGTATACAAATCTCATAGCATATCATTAAAATTGCATAGTATAGCATAGCATTAATTTGTAAAAGATATGCATGAAATGACTGTAAGATAAGTATATCTTCTAATAGGAACTGCTTTTAACATTGTATGACAAATATACATTAATACTAGATTTATCAATTTGACCAACATTTCAATGATATTTCCCAATTTGAAAGCCAATGTCCCCTTTTAATAAATTTGAAATTTACTGTTATACATGTTCAGTTAGAGACTGACATGTCTCCCACCGATCAGTGTATAAAAAGTATCAAATGGTGTGTGTGTGTGCAGCAAACATTGAAATGTGAGAAAAAGAACAAATTGTATATATTCCAGGACAATTGTGTACTTTTCTTTAATATTAAATGGTGCAAGCTGTTGGATGTTAGATGGGTAATGGGATAAAAAGGCAAGTTTTGAGCACATTATTTAATGTGATATATTTTGACAGACTGCTGTATTGGAAGACTATTGCTGGACTGTCAAAATTGTAAAAAAAAAAAATTATAAATATATAAAAAAAAACTTATAAACATGATAAATGAAATTGCTTAATAATGAATGGGTCTGGTTTTCTTCAGATCTAAAGACACTATTTTGTCACTATGACACTGAACAATGTGCAGAAAAGTACAACTAACTAGATTCGATCTCGTTGCGAGCAACGAGTGGGTCTTCCGTCCAATTGTTGAATAGATATGATTAAATTAATCAATTCAAAGATAAAATCGTAGATCTAAGCGAAAAAAAGAGAAAAAAATTTTGCGGCACTCGAGGCTTGAACCCGGGTCGCCTGGGCCATGTCCACGACTATAACGACTGAGCTACTCGGACTCCGCTTCAGAACTTTGACGCTTAATTTCTCGAGAATGCCTTGATCGATTTTAAAACTAATTACATATTCTTAATCAGTAAAAGGGTCACTATAAGGTGCAAAAATTTCAAAAAAAAATATTAAAAAATACAAAAGTCGAAAAATTCAATTTTTCAAATTTCTTTCCGGTGACGACCGGAAGTGACGGCAGACGTTCTCTTGACCGAGGTACAACAGAAAAACGGTAGATCTATCATCTCTGAAAATTTCAGCCTTTTATCTTTACTCGTTTTTGAGAAACCCGACAGACAAAATTGACTTTTTAAAATCGTAAACGGACGATAACTTCCGATCGGAAGTGTTTTTTCAAAAAATAAAAATTTTATATCAGCTTTAAATAAAAACACGTTTATATTGAAAATGTGGGCGTAATCGAGTCACTAATCTCCGAGAAATCGTCTGCACAAAATCGGTAAGAAAAAAAAAGAATAATAACTAGATTCGATCTCGTTGCGAGCAACGAGTGGGTCTTCCGTCCGATTTTTGAATAAATAAGATTAAACTTATAAATTCAAAGATAAATTCGTAGATCTAAGCGAAAAAAAGAGAAAAAAATTTTGCGGCACTCGAGGCTTGAACCCGGGTCGCCTGGGCCATGTCCACGACTATATCGACTGAGCTACTCGGACTCCGCTTCAGAACTTTGACGCTTAATTTCTCGAGAATGCCTTGATCGATTTTAAAACAAATTACATATTCTTAATCAGTAAAAGGGTCACAATAAGGTGTAAAAATTTCAAAGAAAAATATTAAAAAATAAAAAAGTCGAAAAATTCAATTTTTCAAATTTCCTTCCGGTGACGACCGGAAGTGACGGCGGACATTCTCTTGACCGAGGTACATTAGAAAAACGGTAGATCTATCATCTCTGAAAATTTCAGCTCTATATCTTTGCTCGTTTTTGAGAAACCCGACAGACAAAATTGACTTTTTAAAATCGTAAACGGACGATAACTTCCGACCGGAAGTGTATTTTCAAAAAATAAAAATTATATATCAGGTTTAGATAAAAACACGTTTATATTGAAAATTTGAGCGAAATCGACCCAGCCATCTCCGAGAAATCGTCTGCACAAAATCGGTAAGAAAAAAAAAGAATAATAACTAGATTCGATCTCGTTGCGAGCAACGAGTGGGTCTTCCGTTCGATTTTTGAATAGATTAGATTAAACTTATCAATTCAAAGATAAAATCGTAGATCTAAGCGAAAAATAGAGAAAAAAAATTTGCGGCACTCGGGGCTTGAACCCGGGTCGCCTGGGCCTTGTCCACGACTATATCGACTGAGCTACTCGGACTGTCGCTTCAGGACTTTGACGCTTAATTTCTCGAGAATGCCTTGATCGATTTTCAAACAAAATACATATTCTGAATCAGTAAGAGGGTCACTATAAGGTGTAAAAATTTCAAAGATAAATATTAGAAAATAAAAAAGTCGAAAAATTCATTTTTTCAAAATTCCTTCCGGTGACGACCGGAAGTGACGGCGGACATTCTCATGACCGAGGTGCACTAGGAAAACGCTAGATCTATCATCTCTGAAAATTTCAGCCCTATATCTTTACTCGTTTTTGAGAAACCTGACAGACAAAATTGACTTTTTAAAATCGTTTATTGACGATAACTTCCGACCGGAAGTGAATTTTGAAAAAAATATCACGGGGGTACAAACTTCAGATGGCGAGGCATCATCAGTGAAAATTTGAAGGAAATCAAATCAGCCATTTCCGAGAAATCGCCTGCACAAAATGTGTAAGGAAAAAAAGAATAATAATAATAATACGAAAATTGAAAAAGAAACAATAGAATAATAGTAGGGTCTTCCGCTGAAGACGGAAGACCCTAATAAGAACTAGATTCGATCTCGTTGCGAGCAACGAGTTGGTCTTCCGTCCAATTTTTGAAAAGATAAGATTAAACTTATCAATTCAAAGATAAAATCGTAGATCTAAGCGAAAAAAAGAGAAAAATTTTTTGCGGCACTCGAGGCTTGAACCCGGGTCGCCTGGGCCATGTCCACGACTATAACGACTGAGCTACTCGGACTCCGCTTCAGAACTTTGACGCTTAATTTTCGAGAATGCCTTGATCGATTTTCAAACAAATTACATATTCTTAATCAGTAAAAGGGTCACTATAAGGTGTAAAAATTTCAAAGAAAAATATTAAAAAATAAAAAAGTCGAAAAATTCAATTTTTGATATTTCTTTCCGGTGACGACCGGAAGTGACGGCGGACATTCTCTATACCGAGGTACATTAGAAAAACGGTAGATCTATCATCTCTAAAAATTTCAGCCTTTTATCTTTACTCGTTTTTGAGAAACCCGACAGACAAAATTGACTTTTTAAAATCGTAAACGGATGATAACTTCTGACCGGAAGTGTTTTTTCAAAAATGAAAAAAATGTATCAGCTTTAGATAAAAACACGTTTATATTGAAAATTTGAGCGAAATCGACCCAGCCATCTCCGAGAAATCGTCTGCACAAAATCGGTAAGAAAAAAAAAGAATAAGAAGAAGAAAAGTGAAAAAGAAACAATAGAATAATAGAAGGGTCTTCCGCTGAAGACGGAAGACCCTAACTAGAGCAAAGCTCGTTGCAAAGCAACGAGTGGGTCTTCCGTTAATGTCGGAAGTAAAGCTGGAAGTTCCTGTAAGAAGCAGAGCTCTTAAACCAATAACAAGAGTAACTAAAATAAAAAGATAAAAAAATCGAATTATTCCTGGTACGACTTAACAAAATACGAATGATTTTAGGTCGACTTAACAAAAACCTTTCCGATTTCAAGAACGACTTAACAAAAAAATCCGAATGTGTTACTGTACGACTTAACAATTATTTTTGGTACGAGTTAATTTTACTTTGAACATTACGCTATTTTTTACACCAAGGACGCGGAATCAAAATTTCCGGAAAAATCAATTTTTAAACCCCGATATCTCTGTAATGCATCGTCCAATTTAAAACGGCTTTCAGTGTTAGATTCAGCTTCATAAGCTCTACAAAACACATATTCATTTTTGATTTGATCAGAAAATTCATTTTTTCGAAAAAATTGTTTCACTTCCGGTTTCGACCGGAAGTGACAGATTTTCATTTCGAGCCTTATTACAGAGGTAAATGGACCAAATCATGACCATTGAAAATTTCAAGCCTCTATCTTAAAGCGTTTTTGAGAAAAGTCCGGGACAAAATGACTTTTTGAAATTTTTAAAAATGACGTCACGTCAAAACGGAGGTGACGTTCTCTTTAAAACCTTAACATTTTTTAGGGACGCCAACTTGCAAATATCTCTGAAAATTTCATCAAAATCGGTTAAACACCTTTTGAGTTAGGTAGCAAAAAAGGAGGCAGAAGAAAGGAAAAAGAATAATAATAATAATAACTAGAGCAAAGCTCGTTGCAAAGCAACGAGTGGGTCTTCCGTTAATGTCGGAAGTAAAGCTGGAAGTTCCTGTAAGAAGCAGAGCTCTTAAACCAATAACAAGAGTAACTAAAATAAAAAGATGAAAAAATCGAATTATTCCTGGTACGACCTTATTGATTTCAAGAACGACTTAACAAAAAAATCCGAATGTGTTTAAGTACGACTTAACAATTATTTTTGGTACGAGTTAATTTTACTATAAACATTACGCTATTTTTTAAACCAAGGGCGCGTAAACTAAATTTCCGGAAAAATCAATTTTTAGACTCCGATATCTCTGTAATGCATCGTCTGATTTTAAAACGGATTTCAGTTTTTAATTAAGTTTAATAAAAGCTGCTTTGTTGCATTATAATAAATATCAAATTATTGGTCAGAAAAGAGTTATCATAAAAAGACTTAGTAGCCCTTGTACACCCTAATTTATGGGGCCAGTCCCTTTTTCTTGATATCAAATAAAAGGTCTCGCTTATATAAACATATTTTGTTCTACAAGTTTTCATGAATTGTAAACCGTTCTCGAGATATCTGTACAAATGTGTTTTAGGGGCCGACCCTTTAACCCCTTACAGGGGCCACTAACAACCAAATTTTTGGTTTAATATTGTTCAGAACATTATTTTGAACAACTTTTGTTATACATTGCTTTTTAAAATATTTCTCCTTTTTCAGATATTAATGATCATAGTTTTGAGTTCTGGCCCCTTGAAACCCCTAATTACGTAATATATGACTTCGGTATGGTACTGTATAGATGAACAGCTGTACAATGAACATTTTTGCTTCTATAATTAATAACAAAATATTGTTCAGTAAAGAGTTATTGTTAAAAGACATTAGAGCCCTTTTGGCCCCTAATTTGAGAGGCCAGCCCCTTTTTTTTGATATTAAATTTAAGGTCTTGCAAATTTAAACATATTTTGTTCAACAAGTGTTCATGAAATGTTAACAGTTCTTGAGATATCTGTACGAATGTATTTTAGGGGCTGACCCTTTAACTCCTAAATGGGGTCATAAACAATTGCAGTTAAGGTAGCATATTGACAAGAACACCATTTTAAGCAACTTTTGTTCTACAATGCTTTTAAAAATATTTCTCCTTTTTCAGATATTAATGATCAAAGTTTTGAACTTCTGGCCCCTTGAAACCCCTAATTACGTAACATATGACTTAAGTATGATACTGTATAGATAAAGAGCTGTACAATGAACATTTTTGCTTTTATAATTCATAACAAATTATTGTTCAGTAAAGAGTTATTGTAAGAGGACTTTAGAGCTCCCTTGGCCCCTAATTTGAGGGGTCAGCCCCTTTTTATTGATATCAAAGGAAAGCTCGTGAAAATTGAAACAACTTTTGCATTACATGTTTTAACAAATTATGTGCACATCGAAAGGTATTACAGAAAATGTGCAAAAATTTCGTGGAAAAATTTTGTGCTAATTTTAAGGTTCAGGCGAGCTTCGAGGCCTTGAGCAATTTTCATAATTGGAAGCATGGGGGTACATCTACAGACATTCATATACAACCCCTGAACATTTCAAGCTTCTATATTGCTTAGTTTCGGAGGAGATGCGTGGACAAAATGACCCTTAAAAATTTACAAAATCATCTATATCTGAAACCGGAAGTGACGTCATCATGCAAAAATTTAATAAAATGTAGCGACGATGATGTTCTATCACTCCTAAAAATTTCGTGCAAATCGGTTGGGTAGTTTTTGAGAAATAACGCTCCAAATAAGTCAGAAAAAGAAAAAAAAGAATAATAAGAATAAAGAAAAAGAAACCGTAGAATAACAAGAGGGTATTCCGTTGGAAACGGAAGACCCTAAAAAGAAACCGAAGAATAACAAGAGGGTCTTCCGTTGGAAACGGAAGACCCTAATAAGAAAAGTGAAAAAGAAACAATAGAATAATAGAAGGGTCTTCCGCTGAAAACGGAAGACCCTAACTAGACACGATCTCGTTGCGAGCAACGAGGAGGTCTTCCGTTCGATTTTTAGAATGAAATATGACATCATCGACTTTGATTTTCGACAACAAAACATGTTATGGAAAAAGGAGTGAAGTACTTATGCTTTTTTGTATTGCTTTTTATAAGTTCTCTTGCTTTTTTAAATACTTGCATTTCTTTCAATTAAGATAGAAAAGATCAAACTTGTTTACATCTGGTCCCTTAAAACCCTAATTGGGTAACGCAAGAGAAAATCATTATATTGTTAGGATATATAAACTTATTATACCTAATCTAGCTTTAATAACCTTTCACAAAATGGCTCTCATTAAAGGGCTATAGATAAAAGACTTTAGAGCTCTTTGATCCCCTAATTTAAGGGGAAAGTCCCTTTTTCTTGGATTCAAATGAAAGAACATTTAATTCTGAACATATTTTGTCAACAAGTGTTTAGAAATTCGTTACCGTTCTGGAGATATATGAGAAAGAAGGTTTTAGGGGCCGATCCCTTATCTCCTTATAGGGGCCGTTTAACGAAATTTTGAAGGTTGCATTTTGTTGAGAACATCATTTTGAACAACTTTCCTTCTCTACTGCATCACAAAATATATTTCCTATCTGAGATATGGATGATCAAAATTTTGGACTTTTGGCCCCTAAAAACCCTTAATTACATAACACGTGATAAAATCATTACATTGCTTAGATACATAACTGTGACAAAAACATATTTGCTTCTATAACATTTTACACAATATCCCTCAGTAAAGGGCTACAGATAAAAGATTTTAGAGCCCTTTGGTTCCCTCATTTAAGGGACAAGCCCCTTTTTCTTAATATCAAATGAAAGGTCACTTAATTCTAAACACATTTTGTTCAACAAGTGTTTAGAGATTTGTTACCGTTTTGGAGACATATGAGAAAGAAGGTTTTAGGGGCGGATCCCTTATCTCCTTATAGGGGCCGTTTAACTAAATTTTGAAGGTTGCGAGTTGTTAAGAAAATCATTTGAACAACTTTTCTTCTGTACTGCATTTCAAAATATTTTTCTTTTCTGAGATATGGGTGATCAAAATTTTGGACATTCGGCCCCTAAAAACCCTTAATTACGTAACACATAAAAAAATTAATAAAATCATAACATTGCTTGGATACATCACTGTGAGATGAACATATTTGCTTCTATAATTTATTACAAAATATCCCTCGGTAAAGAGTTATGGGTAAAAGACTTTAGAGCCCTTTAGGTCCCTAATATTAGGGGCCAGCACCTTTTTCTTGGTATCAAATGAAAGGTCATTTGATTATAAAGACATTTTGTTCAACAAGTGTTCAAAAATTCGTTACCATTCTTGAGATATCTGAGAGAGAATGTTTTAGGGGCCGGTCCCTTATCTCCTTATTGGGGCCGCTGAACCAATTTTTTTTAGGTTGCATGTTGTTAAGTACATCATTTTGAGCATCTTTTCTTTTATACTGCATTTCAAAATATTTTTCCTTTTTGAGATATAGGTGATCAAAGTTTTGGACTTTTGACCCCTAAAAACCCCTAATTACGTAACATATGAGAAAATCGTTATACTGCTTGGTTTCATAACTGTAAGATTAACATATTTGCTTCTATAATTTATTACAAAATATCCCTCGGTAAAGAGTTATGGGTAAAAGAAATTAGAGCCCTTTAGGTCCCTAATATTAGGGGCCAGCCCCTTTTTCTTGGTATCAAATGAAAGGTCATTTGATAATAAAGACATTTTGTTCAACAAGTGTTCAGAAATTCGTTACCATTCTTGAGATATCTGAGAGAGAATGTTTTAGGGGCCGATCCCTTATCTCCTTATTGGGGCCGCTGAACCAAATTTTTCAGGTTGCATGTTGTTAAGTACATCATTTTGAGCATCTTTTCTTTTATACTGCATTTCAAAATATTTTTCCTTTTTGAGATATAGGTGATCAAAGTTTTGGACTTTTGACCCCTAAAAACCCCTAATTACGTAACATATGAGAAAATCGTTTTACTGCTTGGCTTTATAACTGTAAGATAAACATATTTGCTTCTATAATTTATTACAAAATATCCCTCGGTAAAGAGTTATGGGTAAAAGACTTTACAGCCCTTTAGGTCCCTAATTTGAGGGGCCAGCCCCTTTTTCCTGATATCAGCAGAAAGGTCTTGTTAATATAAACTTTTTTTACATTACATGTTTTAACAAAATATTTTCCAGAAAAGAGATAAAGAGAGAAAAGCACAAAAATTCACGACGCTTTTTTAATGGCAATTTTCGAGCCATAGCGAGCTTTCGCGCCAGTAGTGCTAAACATACAATACAACAATCATGCAAAACTTCAATCTTTCCTTTACCTACCGTAAAAATTTGAGCTCAATATCTCTTATAGTTTAGGAGAACAACAGAAGACAAAATACCCATATAAAAATTAGAAAAATCTCAATAGCTCAAAAACGGAAGTGACGTGATCAACACAAAAAATTTCCTATCAAGTTCAAACCACTATCTATCACATCCTAAAATTTCATTGAAATCGGCAGAGCCGTTTCTGAGAAATCGCGTGCACAAAAAAAGGCAGAAAAATAATAATAACTAGACACGATCTCGTTGCGAGCAACGAGGAGGTCTTCCGTTCAATTTTTAGAATGAAATATGACATCATCGACTTTGATTTTCGACAACAAAACATGTTATGGTAAAAGGAGTGAAGTACTAATGTTTTATTGTATCGCTTTTTATAAGTTCTCTTGCTTTTTTTAAATACTTGCATTTCTTTCAATTAAGATAGAAAAGATCAAACTTGTTTACCTCTGGTCCCTCAAAAACCCTAATTGGGTAACGCAAGAGAAAATCATGATATTGTTAGGATATATAAACGTATTATACCTAATCTAGCTTTAATAACCTTTCACAAAATGGCTCTCATTAAAGGGCTATAGATAAAAGATTTTAGAGCTCTTTGATCCCCTAATTTAAGGGGCAATCCCTTTTTCTTGTATTCAAATGAAAGGACATTTAATTCTAAACACATTTTGTCAACAAGTGTTTAGAAATTCGTTACCGTTTTGGAGATATATGAGAAAGAAGGTTTTAGGGGCCGATCCCTTATCTCCTTTTAGGGGCCGTTTAACGAAATTTTGAAGGTTGCATTTTGTTGAGAACATCATTTTGAACACTTTGTTTTCGTACTGCATTACAAAATATATTTCCTTTCTGAGATATGGGTGATCAAAATTTTGGACTTTTGCCCCCTAAAACCCTTAATTACGTAACACATGATAAAATCATTACATTGCTTCGATACATAACTATAAGATAAACACAATTGCTTCTATAACATTTCACAAAATATCTCTCAATAAAGGGTAATAGATAAAAGACTTTAGAGCCCTTTTGCATCATTTTGAACAACTTTTTTTCTTAACTGCATTACAAAATATTTTACCTTTCTGGGATATGGGTGATCAAAATTTGGGACTTTTGGCCCCTTTAAACCCCTAATTACAAAACACATGACAAAACCAATACATTGCTTTGATACATAACTGCAGGATAAACACATTTGTTTCTATAACATTTCACATAATACCCCTCAATAAAGGGTTATAGATAAAAGACCTTGGAGCCCTTTGGTCCCCTAATTTTAAGGGCCAGTCCTTTTTTCTTGATATTAAATGAAAGGACATTTAATTCTACACAAAATTTGTTAAACAAGTGTTTAGAAATTCGTTACCGTTCTGGAGATATATGAGAAAGAAGGTTTTAGGGGCCGATCCCATAACTCCTCATAGGGGCCGTTTAACGAATTTTTGAAGGTTGCATTTTGTTGAGAACATCATTTTGAACAACTTATCTTCTGTACTGCATTACAAAATATTTTTCGTTTCTGAGATATGGGTGATCAAAGTTTTGGACTTCTTGCCCCTAAAAACCCTTAATTACGTAATACATGATAAAATCATTACATTGCTTGAATACATAACATTGAGATAAACACATTTGCTTCTATAACATTTCACAAAATATCTCTCAGTAAAAGGCTATAGATTAAAGACTTTAGAGCCCCTTGGTCCCCTAATTTGAGGGGCCAGCCCCTTTTTCTTGATATCAAATAAAAGGTCATTTAATTCTACACAAAATTTGTTAAACAAGTGTTTAGAAATTCGTTACCGTTCTGAAGATATATGAGAAAGAAGGTTTTAGGGGCCGTTCCCTTATCTCCTTTTAGGGGCCGTTAAACGAAATTTTGACGATTGCATTTTGTTAAGAACATCATTTTGAACAACATTTCTTCTGTACTGCATTACAAAATATTTTTCGTTTCTGAGATATGGGTGATCAAAATTTTGGAGTTTTGGCCCCTAAAAACCCTTAATTACGTAACACATAATAAAATCATTACATTGCTTGAATACATAACATTAAGATAAACATATTTGCTTCTATAATCTATTACAAAATATCCCTCGGTAAAGAGTTACGGGTAAAAGATTTTAGAGCCCTTTAGGTCCCTAATTTGAGGGGCCAGCCCCTTTTTCTTGATATCAGCTGAAAGATCGTGTAAATATAAACTTTTTTTACATTACATGTTTTAACAAAATATTTTCCAGAAAAGAGATAAAGAGAGAAAAGCACAAAAATTAGCGACGCTTTTTTATTGTCAATTTTCGAGCCATAGCGAGCTTTAGCGCCAATCGTGCTAAACATACAAAACAACAATCATGCAAAACTTCAATCTTTCCTTTACCAACCGTAGAAATTTGAGCTCAAAATCTCTTATAGTTTAGGAGAACGGCCGCAGACAAAATACCCATATAAAAATTAGAAAAATCTCAATATCTCAAAAACGGATGTGACATCATCAATGCAAAAAATTTGCTATCAGGTTCAGACCACTATCTATCACATCTGAAAATTTGATGGAGATTGGTTGAGCCGTTTCTGAGAAATCGCGTGCACAAAAATGGGAAGAAAAAAAAAGAATAAAAACTAGATACGATCTCGTTGCGAGCAACGAGGAGGTCTTCCGTCCGATTTTTAGAAGAAAATATGACATCATCAACTATGATTGAAAATCATTATATTATTAGGATATATAAACGTATTATACCTAATTCAGCTTAAATAACCTTTCACAAAATAGCTCTTAGTAAAACGCTATAGATTAAGGACTTTAGAGCCCTTTGATCCCCTAATTTAAGGGGCCAGCCCTTTTTTCTTGAAATCAAATGGAAGGTCATTTAATTCTGAACACATTTTGTCGACAAATGTTTGGAATTTCGTTACCGTTCTTGAGATATATGGGAAAGAAGGTTTTAGGGCCCAATCCCTTATCTCCTTATAGGGGCCGTTGAACGAAATTTTGTGGGTTGCATAAGGTTAAGAACATCATTTTGAACACCTTTTCTTCTGTACTGCATTTCAAAATATTTTTCCTTTCTGAAATATGGGTGATCAAAATTTTGGACTTTTGGCCCCTAAAGACCCCTAATTACATAATACATGATAAAATCATTACATTGCTTGGATACATAACTGTAAGATAAACATATTTGCTTCTATAACATTTTACAAAATATCCCTCAGTAAAGGGCTATAGATAAAAGACTTTGGAGCCCTTTGGTTACCTAATTTAAGAGGCCAGCCCCTTTTTCTTGATATCAAATTAAAGGTCACTTAATTCTAAACACATTTTGTTCAACAAGTGTTTAGAAATTTGTTACCGTTCTGGAGATATATGAGAAAGAAGGTTTTAGGGGCCGATCTCTTATCTCCTTATAGGGACCGTTTAACGAAATTTTGAAGTTTGCATATTGTTAACAACATCATTTTGAACAACTTTTCTTCTTTACTACATTTCAAAATAATTTTCCTTTCAGAGATATCAATGATCAAAGTTTTGGACTTTTGGCCCCTAAAATCCCCTAATTACATAACACATGATAAAATTATTACATTGCCTGGATACATAACTGTGAGATGAACATATTTTCTTCTATACCATTTCACAAAATATCCCTCAGTAAAGGGCTATAGATAAAAGACTTTAGAGCCCTTTGGTTCCCTAATTTAAGGGGCCAGCCCCTTTTTCTTGATATCAAATAAAAGGTCACTTAATTCTAAACACATTTTGTTCAACAAGTGTTAAGAAATTTGTTACCGTTCTGGAGATATATGGGAAAGAAAGTTTTAGGGGCTGATCCCTTATCTCCTTGAAGGGGCCGTTAAACGAAATTTTGAAGTTTGCATATTGTTAAGAACATCATTTTGAACAACTTTTCTTCTGTACTGCATTTCAAAATATTTTTCCTTTCTGAGATATGGGTGATCGAAATTTTGGACTTTTGGCCCCTAAAAACCCTTAATTACGTAACACATGGAAAAATCATTACATTGCTTAGATACATAACTGTGAGATGAACATATTTGCTTCTATAACTTTTTACAAAATATGCCTCGGTAAACTGCTATAGATAAAAGACTTTACAGCCCTTTGATTCCCTAATTTAAGGGGCCAGCCCCTTTTCCTTGATTTCAAAGAAAAGGTCTTGTAAATAGAAACTTTTTTTTACATTACATGTTTTAACAAAATATTTTTCAGAAAAGAGATAATTAAAGAAAACCACAAAAAATTAAGACTTTTTTTCATTTCAATTTGCGGGTCCAGGCGAGCTTCGGTGCCTTATAAGCCAGATCAAAATGAAAATAAAATTGCAAATCTACAATCTTTCGTCTACTTTCCCTGAAAGTTTGAACTCAATATCTTTTATAGTTTAGGAGAACTTAGAGGGACAAGCCTACCCTCTGAAAATCGCTAAAACGTCAGTTTCTCCAAAACGGAAGTGACGTCATCAATAAAATCAAAAACCTATAAGGTTCAGATCACTATCTATCAGATCTGAAAGTTTCATGTAAATCGGTCGAGCCGTTTCTGAGAAATCGCGTGCACAAAAATTGTAAGAAAAAAAAAGAAAAATAATAATAATAGGGAAAAAGAAACCGAACGAAAACAATAAGGTCTTCCGTTGGAAACGGAAGACCTTAATAATAGGGAAAAAGAAACAAAGCAATAACAATAAGGTCTTCCGTTGGAAACGGAAGACCTTAATAATAACTAGATTCGATCTCGTTGCGAGCAACGAGTGGGTCTTCCGTGAGATTTTTGAGTAGAGAAGACGACTTTTAACACGAAATTGTTATTCTATCCAAAAAAAATTTAAATTTTTTTTTCGGCAGTCGGGGCTTGAACCCGGGTCGCCTGGGCCATGTCCACGACTATATCAACTGAGCTACTCGGGCTCTCGCTTCAGGAGTTTGACGCTTAATTTCTCGAGAACGCGTTGATCGATTTTAAAACAAATTGCATATTCTGAATCAGTAAGAGGGTCACTATCAACTGTTAAAATATAAAAAAGAAATATTAAAAAATAAAAAGTCGAAAAATTTAATTTTTTTTAATTTTTTTCCTTTGACAAAAAGAAGTGACAGCGGACACTTTCTTGAGTGTGTTGCGCCAGAAAAACAGTAGGTCTATCATCTCTGAAAATTTCAGCCTTATATCTTTGCTCATTTTTGAAAAACCTGTCAGACAAAATTGACTTTCAAAAATCGTAAAATGACGATAACTTCCGAACGGAAGTGAATTTTTAAAAAAATTTCCCGCGGTACAAACTTCAGACGGCGGGGCATCTTTACTGAAAATTTAAAAGAAATCGAACGAGTAATCGCCGAGAAATCTTCTGCACAAAATGTGTAAGGAAAAAAAGAATAATAATAATAACTAGATTCGATCTCGTTGCGAGCAACGAGTGGGTCTTCCGTGAGATTTTTGAGTAGAGAAGACGACTTTTAACACGAAATTGTTATTCTATCCAAAAAAATAGGATTTTTTTTTTTCGGCACTCGGGGCTTGAACCCGGGTCGCCTGGGCCATGTCCACGACTATATCAACTGAGCTACTCGGGCTCTCGCTTCAGGACTTTGACGCTTAATTTCTCGAGAACGCGTTGATCGATTTTAAAACAAATTACATATTCTGAATCAGTAAGAGGGTATCTATCAACTGTTAAAATATAAAAAAGAAATATTAAAAAAAAAAAAAGTCGAAAAATTTAATATTTTTAATTTTTTTCCTATGACAAAAAGAAGTGACGGCGGACATTTTCTTGAGTGTGTTGCGCCAGAAAAACAGTAGGTCTATCATCTCTGAAAATTTCAGCCTTATATCTTTGCTCATTTTTGAAAAAGCTGTCAGACAAAATTGACTTTTAAAAATCGTAAAATGACGATAACTTCCGAACGGAAGTGAATTTCTAAAAAATATTCCGGCGGTACAAACTTCAGACGGCGGGGCATCTTTACTGAAAATTTAAAAGAAATCGAACGAGTAATCGCCGAGAAATCTTCTGCACAAAATGTGTAAGGAAAAAAAGAATAATAATAATAACTAGATTCGATCTCGTTGCGAGCAACGAGTGGGTCTTCCGTGAGATTTTTGAGTAGAGAAGACGACTTTTAACACGAAATTGTTATTCTATCCAAAAAAATAGGATTTTTTTTTTTCGGCACTCGGGGCTTGAACCCGGGTCGCCTTGGCCATGTCCACGACTATATCAACTGAGCTACTCGGGCTCTCGCTTCAGGACTTTGACGCTTAATTTCTCGAGAACGCGTTGATCGATTTTAAAACAAATTACATATTCTGAATCAGTAAGAGGGTATCTATCAACTGTTAAAATATAAAAAAGAAATATTAAAAAAAAAAAAAGTCGAAAAATTTAATATTTTTAATTTTTTTCCTATGACAAAAAGAAGTGACGGCGGACATTTTCTTGAGTGTGTTGCGCCAGGAAAACAGTAGGTCTATCATCTCTGAAAATTTCAGCCTTATATCTTTACTCATTTTTGAAAAAGCTGTCAGACAAAATTGACTTTTAAAAATCGTAAAATGACGATAACTTCCGAACGGAAGTGAATTTCTAAAAAATATTCCGGCGGTACAAACTTCAGACGGCAAGGCATCTTTACTGAAAATTTTAAAGAAATCGAACGAGTAATCGCCGAGAAATCTTCTGCACAAAATGTGTAAGGAAAAAAAGAATAATAACTAGACACGATCTCGTTGCGAGCAACGAGGAGGTCTTCCGTCCGATTTTTTAGAAGAAAATATGACATCATCGACTTTGAATTTCGACAACAAAACATGATATGGTAAAAAAGAGTGAAGTACTAATGCTTTTTTGTACCACTTTTTATAAGTTCTCTTACATTGCTTTATTAAATACTAGCATTTCTTCCAATTAAGATAAAAAAGATTAAACTTCTTTACCTCTGGTCCCTAAAAACCCTAATTGGGTAACACAAGAGAAAATCGTTATATTGTTAGTATATAATAAAGTATTATACCTAATCTATCTTTAATAACCTTTCACAAAATGGCTCTCTTGAAAGGGCTACAGATAAACGATTTTAGAGCCCTTTGATCCGCTAATTTAAGGGACCAGCCCCTTTTTCTTGATATTAAATGAAAGGACATTTAAATCTAAACACATTTTGTCAACAAATGTTCAAAAATTCGTTACCGTTTTGGAGATATATGAGAAAGGAGGTTTTAGGGGCCGATCCAATTTCTCCTTAAAGGGGCCCTTTAACGAAAATTTGGAGGTTACATATTGTTAAGAACATCATTCTGAACAACTATTCTTCTGTACTGCATTTCAAAATATTTTTCCTTTCTGAGATATGGGTGTCCAAAACTTTTGAATTTTGGTCCCTAAAAACCCTTAATTACGTAACACATGAAAAAATCATTACATTGCTTGGATATATTATAACTGTGGGATAAACATATTTGCTTCTATAACCTTTCACAAAATATCTCTCAGTAAAAAGTTATCATTAAAAGACTTTAGGCCCCCTCAGCCCCTTATTTAAAGGGCCAGCCTCTTTTTCAAGATTTCAGATAAAAACTCTAATCAATTAAAACATTTTTTGTTCAATAAGTAATTACAAATTTTGTACCATTCTTGAGATATCTTGAGAGGTTCGTTTTAGAAGCCGACCCTTAACTCCCTTAAAGGACCACATAACAAAGAAATAATGGTTGATTATTGTTAACCTCAATATTTTGAGCATCTTTTGTTCAATATTGCTTTTCAAAATTTTCCTCCATTTTGAGATATTGAGCATCAAAGTTTTGGACTTCTGGCCCCTTAGAATCCCTAATTACGTAACCTAGGAGGGAATTATTACCATGTATATGTGGATAACGTTAGAATGAACATAATTGCTTCTATAACGTATCACAAAATATTTCACAGTAAAAAGTTATCATTAAAAAACTTTACAGCCCCCTCAGCCCCTTATTTGAAGGGCCTGCCCCTTTTTCATGATTTTAAATGAAAGCTCTAATCAATTCAAACACATTTTGTTCAACATGTGTTTACAAATTTTGTACCGTTCTCGAGATATTTTGAGAGGGTCGTTTTAGGGGTCGACCCTGTAACTCCTTTTAGGGACCGCATAACAAAGAAGTAATGGTTAATTATTGTTAAGCTTAATATTTTGAGCATCTTTTGTTCAATATTGCTTTTCAAAATTTTCCTCCATTTTGAGATATTGAGCATCAAAGTTTTGGACTTCTGGCCCCTTAAAATCCCTAATTACGTAACATATGAGTAAATGATTGCCATGTGTAGGTAGATAACGTTAGAATGAACATAATTTCTTCTATAACGTATCACAAAATATTTCACAGTAAAAAGTTATCATTAAAAGACTTTAGAGCCCCCTCAGCCCCTTATTTGAAGGGTCAGCCCCTTTTTCTTGATGTCATATGAAAGCTCTTTACTTTATAAAGATTTTTTGTTCTACATATTATAACAAAATACAATCGAGAAAAGAGATATTAAAAGAAAACCACGAAAAATCACGACGCTTTTTTAACTGTAATTTTCGAGCTCGGGCGAGCTTCGGTGCTTTTGGTCACAGGAAAATATATATACCACATGTCAGATCTACAACCTTTTGTCTATAATCCCTGAAATTTTGAACTCAATATCTTAAATCGTTTCTGAGTTTACCCCTGGACACACCGACCCTCTGAAAATCGTTAAATTGTTAATAACTCAAAACCGGAAGTGACGTCATCATTAAAAAAAATTTCCAATAAGGTTCAGATCATTATCCATCAGACCTGAAAGTTTCATGTAAATCGGTGGAGTGGTTTTAGAGAAATCGCGTACACAAAATTGGTTGGAAAAAAAAAGAAAAAAAATAATAACTAGAGCAAAGCTCGTTGCAAAGCAACGAGTGGGTTTTCCGCTAATGTCGAAAGCAACGCTAGAAGTACGTCTAAGAAGCAGAGTTCTTAATCTAGTAACAAAGAAACCTAAGTACAAAAAGATAAAAAGAAAAACCGAATGATTTTTGGTACAACTTAACATAATCCGAATGGTTTTAAGTACGACTTAACCAAAAACCCTTAACCATTTCAAGAACGACTTAACAAAAAAACAATGTGTTTAAGTACGACTTAACAAATTTGACTTCATTTTAGGTACAAGTTAACTTTACCTTGAACTAACATCTTTTTTCTTAACCCAGAATGCAAAATTAAAATTTACGTAAAAAATCAATTTTGTTTAAAACATAATTCTGAGCAACTTTTCCTCTTCACTGCTTTTCAAAGGGTTGACCTTTCGTTCTGTGTGCTCGTTGCGTCATTAATTGTCAGAAACTTATCGATGTAAAGTTTACTTTACTGTACCTCTGTGAATATTTTCTATGTAAAATTACTATGAACCAGACAACATTGAAATGGTGAACATTTCAAAGGGCCCCGCTTATGTTATTTCAGAGGATTATGCTTTGACCTTGACCTTTAACTTGAAATTTTTCCAGCTGGCATAGAACTTTTAATTCAATTTCATTCCCCCTAACATACATGCATTTTTGTTCAATCTGACCAAGATTAAGCATATTTGGAAAATAATCTACTGTCTTAAACTAATTTTATAAAGATCTGCTATGACCTTCACATTGACAGACTTGGTTCAAGGTCACTGCACGCCATTAACCAATAAACTCTGTAAAGGTAAAATATTAGCCAAATAGGGGCTAAAAGGAGAGTATATCTATGCTCTTAAAATATGGATTTTTGTGTGTTCTGATATGACCTTGACTCTTCATCTACAAATATCATTCGAGGTCATTGCATATATTTTGATCAAAGGCATCATGTGGGTGAAGTATGAGGCTGAATGGAGCAAAGGGAGAGAAGATATACTCCGGACAAGGATTTTAAAAAATATAATTCTGCTATGACCTTCACAGTTTCTTTTCACTGAAAATAGGTTCAAGGTCACTACACACCCTTTCACCCTTTACTCAAAAGCTCTGCTTCTGTGAAGTCTGAGCCAAATAGGGGTTAGTAGAAATTATATATGCTCTCAAAAAAGGATTTTTGCATGATCCGATATGATCTTCACCCGTTACCTAGAAATTTCATGCAAGGTCACTGCACATCGTTTAACCACAGAGACACTCTGCGAGTATTAGCCATATTGGACCAAAGGGAAAAAAGATATGCCCCAGACAAGGATTTTATATATATAATTCTGCTATGACCTTAACCTTATACCTAAAAACATGGTTCAAGGTCACTGCGCATCCTTCAACCAAAGGAACCCTGTGGATGAGGTATGAGCCAGATTGGGCCAAGGGGAGAGAAGCTATGCTCCAGTCAAGCAATCTCGGATGGACAGACGGACAAATTGATCACTAGAAGGCGCCCGCATAAACATGCCTTTTTATCTAATTTAAAATAGTATCCATGCTATCTGCCCTTGGTGAATAGTCATCAAAACCATTCATCAGCAGAATTTGATTTCCCTCCTTTTTAAGGTGGTATGGGACATCTGTCGACATTAATGTGGATTAAAGTACTATATTTACATTCTACTGTGTTTTCCCATTAAATTCCGTGATGTTTAAATGCCTCTAAATGCAACACCTATTCACTGCGTATGAATTTACGAGTAATATACATAAATAGTTCTTAAACCGTGATTTCTATGTTATCAGTTAAAAAATGTATTTCATGAACGTTGTCAAAACACCATGTTTTATATTTATTAAACAAAAAGTGGACTTTATTGTTAAAAGCAACATTTCAAGAGTTATTTATCATGGATTATATTTTCATGCTCGTCGATCTCATCTCAACAGTCTATGTGAAAACCAGTTTAAACCGGTTTTACAAAACAGCTGTTCTTGCTGTTACTTATTCACTCCCTCCGTGATCTGCACTTTATATCGATTTATTTAAGTAAACAATTGATTTCTTCAGTACGGGAATGTAAATATAAGCATTAAATGATTTATTTTTGACGTCGTCGTGTCAATAACTGCCGTCAGGTGAGTAGACAAATTATCATAACGCGCTAACGCGCGTTATTCAATTTGTCTGCTCACCTGACGGCAGTTATTGACACGACGACGTCAAAAATAAATCATTCAATGCTATAATATAATTGAAAAATTTTCACCGGTTTAGAATTTTCAAATTTTACAATATTTAACCAAAAAATAGCTTTTAAAAATATTTGAAAAGGTAAAAATTGTAAAAACCCCAGCGGGATTCGAACTCATGACTTACAGGTTCTTAGTAAACCCTCTAACCAACTGCGTTAAGGAGTTAGGTGACCATTTTTGAAAAGAAACTACATGTACTTATATAATTACACTTTATTTTATTGTTTATTTCGATAAACAATACGTCACAACATGGAAGTGTCCCATATCACCTTAAACTCGGAACACCTCTGACCTAATAAGATCGCCGCATTAAATACAAAGTTTGATTTAACTCTAATTTGTTTATCATCAAGAAATTCTGCATTGCTGACAAATAAAGTTTTCTTCTGTATAATGAAATACCAATTAACTGACTATTCGGACAATAGCAAGTTTATTGTCCCACTCCACAGCAACTATTTCCCTTGGCTTTGCCTCATTAAATAGTTGCTGTCTTGGGGGACAATAAACTTGCTTTTGTCCTCATACCCAGTAAATACTAAATAGGCATATAATATCCCATCCACCTACATTTCATGTTATATAACCTCCTGTTTGTAACCTTCAATTTCACTGTAAAGTCAACACATCTGTCATAGCCGCAAGTTTCACAATTTATTTCTGCTTCTCATGTACTTAAAATTAGGGGCCTTAATATTGCTTACCAATTCCAACAAGAGACATCCCTCTAACTATTGATAATCATTAAAATTCATTTCATGAATCTACGCAACAATGATAAACCTTCAAGTACAGTCACTCTCAATTTTACAAAAATATTGACGGTACTTTATCCGAAACTGTTCCTTGTACCTTTAACTTAGTACACTAACATTTTTATGAAAAAACGGTTTGTCTTAGAATAAGAAAGCTAATGCAATTCTGAGAAAAAGAATACCACATATTGCCAATTCCATTGAGGTTTAATAAAAATATGGCCATTTAAGTGAACCCACCATTTCCAATTTCCTTTAGTAAACACAGATTTACAGGGTTCTCCATAGTAAAACATCTTTACCTGACCTTTTAGAGGTCAACTGTTGTTCAACCACCTTTAAAAAGAAACCTTATTCAATACAACATATGCCTACATGATATAATCATGATAAAAGCTTCACATCACTTAGAAATACCCTTACATGTATAACCCCCCCCCCCCCCCCCCAATCTTTTGATTTTCATAAAAAGTCATGGTTTGAAATGTTTTACCTAATTTTATGAAACGTGTGGCAATTTCCTTGAGTAATTTCTCACACATATTTGAAAACAATCATCAATGATTCTAAAATTTGATCTTTATTTGTTTATTGTATGATTTGTACCATTTTAATTAACAAATAGACAGCTGTCCTGCTTGTGATTTCTTGTTTTCATGAAAAAAGTAAGCTAACAATCATATTTAGTGAATATCTAATCTATTCTGATTTCTAGTCTCCTTCTAACCATGCTAAAACAGTAAGTTACAACCTACAAGTTAGACAATATCTGCCATAAATAAGAATTAAATTCAAACACACCCAGGTAGCTGAAGACAGAGTTGATTTCAATGAAATATGTTCAAATTTGACATGTTTTTCTACTTTTTTTCTGCATATATACCTTAGAAAGGTAGAAATAGGTTGTTTCTTGTTCATTTCAAAAGTAATTATCATAGCAGATGTTATTTCAAAGTCAAATGTACATTTACATATCCTACATGTAATCTTAATGCAGACAATTAAATAGAGGGAGGGGGGGGGATTTTTCAAATATGTAAACACATCTAAATATCTTTATGAAATAAAAAATAAAGGAAACATAATTGCATACTTTTATTGAAAAACAAATTTTCACAGCAATTATGAATTTCTTTAAACAGCCTTAATTTTGTTTTCATAATTTCTTATCAAACACAAACCACAACATGGCATGATACTTTCTTCAAGTTCCATTATTGTTCATGCATTATTGGATTTAATTTGAATTACCGGTAAATAGTCTGTAAAACACAAGGAATATGCATGTGGATAGAGGTGACAGGTTAATCTCAGGAGCTGACCCACAAGAATCAACAGGTACCGGTAAAAGCCATGTGGTTACAAGAGGCTGTTTTGAGCTGAAATAAAAAAAAAAAATAATTAGCTGTGTTTACATACATGTACATGTACTAGTAATAGCTGTGTTTACATTAACATATGCATAGTATTTCTGTAAAAAATACACTGACCATGCAGTGTAATAAGTATGACATATCCCAATACATGATATAACATTTAGGCAGTACAAGATCAAAAATTTGCATATCAAGTCATAATATAATATTAATAAATTTTCATAGGTATAAACACTTATCAAATTGAGAGAGAGAGAGAGTTTGAGAGAGAGAGAGTTTATTACGGTACCGTACTTGTAGTGCAACAGTCAATATTTCAATTCGTAAATTACAAACGAATATTACCCACCGAACAGCGTCAAAGTACATGTACTGGTATTAGCTTCTGGTATACCATTTTTTATCAATTCTACTGTGTTTTTTTTTTTTTGGCAAATAAATTTAGCGAGGTTTTTTGTTTATTTTCTTATAAATTACATGTTTTAAAAACAATACTATGTGTAATAAGCATAAAACATGTATGAGTAAACTTAATGAAGAATTTTTAATACCGGTAGATTATTTTTCACAGAATGTGGTACATTACATGTATGTCAATCTTTATAAAACTAGCGTATATTTCGTGCGCCATAAATGGCAAGTTTTTTGTAAATATCATTTACTTGCATGATAGGTATATATGGTCTAACCAAAATTTTCTTCATAAAGCTACAGCTGTATGTACCACATATATGTTTTGTCACAAGTATACATTTAAAAAAAAATACCCAAATTCCAACAGTTGAAAAAAACTCAACTCATTCTCTGATAAGTTCATTGTGTTTTGTGCGTGCATATCTTATTTGTCTGCTGCAACAGCAGCCAATCAGCGGTAAGCTGAATCCACAAAAAGAAAGTTTGTGTTTTAGGAGCGGGTAAATTGTTTATGCGACACTGTCAAGAAAACCACACCAAATAATAACAAGAAACATAAATATTCACTTAAATGTATTGTGTTGTAAAGTAAAGGTTTTTAACACTTATTGCATCTTGCAAAACATGTGATGACCCTTAATCATCTGTCATATATCTGATATACATGTATATGTAAAAGATGGGAGAAATAACGATGGAACAAACTGGGATTCGAACCTGGCCCTCTGAATCTCTAGTCAAGTGCTCTACCAACTGAGCTACATGTATCTGGCACCGGTATACAAACCAGTCTGACCGTCACATTCCTCCCCCCTTAAATGATCTTCACCCTCGAAGATCACCCCTGGCAGGATCGAGTTAACCTGTTAGTTCCAGGGGTTGGTCACAACACCAATATTGTAACAGGATGGGAGAAATAATGAAGGACCAAACCGGGATTTGAACCTGGGCCCCCTGAATCTCTAGTCAGGTGCTCTACCAACTGAGCTATCTGGCACTGGTATTCAAACCGGTCTGATCGTCACATATATAAAGAATTATTTTAAACAATGTTGTTCAATAAAAAATAACACTCGTTACCTTCAGTTTTTGTCTGTAATTAATCAATATTGGCGTGCGATCAGTTCTTGCCGAGTACCATTTCTCACCAGAGCATTGTTACGTCATTTTATCAACACATAAAATTACATACGAAAATATGATGTAACAGTGCACCAGCGAGAAATGGTCCTCGGCGAGAACTGCTCGCACGCCAGTACTGCCAGTAGTCAGATTAAAAAAAGAGAATAAAAAATTACATTTAAAACATTAACAAAGACAATTTAAGTACCGGTACACATCATAACTGCTAAACAAGAAAAATTATGTGAACTGGTAGAATGGTACGCATAGTTCTAACTTGTAACCTACATGTAGAAGTACATGTACCGGGTACCCGTTGGTCTGCTAAACCTCTCTAATGATACTATGATCGGCATCATAAAGATATTAAAGTCATGTTTTAACTCTGAAGTCCGAAGTATACAATTTTATTTACTTGAAGTTATGTCTGCAGGGTATTCATGACTACATTTGGAGTCTTCTGCACAAGAATATATGATATGTTTCTAATTAGACCCTGCTTTGAATTTTGAGTTGAAAATTCACAATCTGTTATTTTTTTAAATAGATAAATTCAGTTACCCTTTCCAGTCCCCCATGAACCTCGAGCGAGTCTAAACATCCATGAAACATGTAAAAATTACACGTTAGTAAACAAACACCCACATCATAACAAAAACATCTAACTTACATGTACATCTATACTATATACTAAATTTTAACCAGTTAACAAGAAACTTTAAAAGGAGTAAAAGCCTCACCTTCTTCAGTAACATCCACATAAATCACACACTTTAATGTCCATCTTTTCTCCTTTATTACTCGTAGCTTATCAACGGCTGATCGTCGACAGAAGTGTGGCTGTCAGAATTTCCTCGTAAACGATTCACACGAGAAAAATATCCTCCTTAAACAAATATGTAGTATTGTTCCCTGTGCATGTTCATATGTTTCACAGTAATTTGAAAATGCATGTATACACCGAAAGAATACACAACTTCTCTTCTGCATTACGGCTCTCTCTTTTCTACAATGCCGTTCGTTACTGTTTACATTCGGCGCGCGCGCGGGGGTTACATACAGGGGCACCCCGACAAATAGTTGCACATAGAACGTTTAAATAATGTGTGTTCATTGAATTCATAAATGATATAGATGAAAAAAAATGAAATTGAATCACAACAATTTATCTAAGACGCAACACAACGTAATGCAGTAAACGCCTGTGCCTTAAAGTGGCATTTGTTCGCTTGTATGTCTATGTAGACATATTAACTCGTTCATGTACGATTCTCACATATTTGTTTTAAGAAATTTGAAAAAAAATATAGCACAGAACTTGTTTAATTTGATACCAAATGACATTATTTAATATATTAACAATAACTGAATTCATTTTTTTTCATTAAATGATAATGATTTTTGCTATCAGAAAATTACGTGTATGAGCTGCTGACCCCTAATTATAGGGGCCAGCCCTTTTTTCTTAATTTTAAATGAAAGCTCTCGTTATTCTAAACAACTTTTGCTCTATATGTATTAACAAAATATTTTTAGTTTAAAGGTTATTATACAAAAAACAACAAAATTTCAGACCCCCCAAAACCTTATACTTTACCGGCAAATAGCTCAAAAACTAAAAAACATTTTGCCAAACTTTTCATGCCAGCAAAACTATAAAATGTTACCAACAATTCTGCTAAATTTCATGCAACTATCTTTTGTAGTTCCCAAGATCAACTCTGGACAAAAGACCCCCCAATTTTCAATTAAAGGGCAATAACTCATAGCCGGAAGTGAATTTTAAAAATTTGAAAAAAACGTCTCGAGATATTAACATTGTCTACATACCCTAAAAGTTTCATAACAATCAGACAACAAATGTACGAGAAATGGCCTACACAAAATTTGCGGATAAAAAAAAAAATAATAATAAGAAACAGTAGAATAACAGAAGGGTTTTCCGTTGAAAAACGGAAAACCCTAATAATAGGGAAAAAGAAACCGAACGAAAACAATAAGGTCTTCCGTTGGAAACGGAAGACCTTAATAATAACTAGAGCAAAGCTCGTTGCAAAGCAACGAGTGGGTCTTCCGTTAATGTCGGAAGTAAAGCTGGAAGTTCCTGTAAAAAGCAGAGCTCTTAAACCAATAACAAGAGTAATTTAAAAAAAAGATGAAAAAATCGAATAATTCCTGGTACGACTTAACAAAATCCGAATGATTTTAAGTACGAATTAACGAAAACCTTTTTGATTTTAAGAGCGACTTAACAAAAAAAATCCGAATGTGTTTAAGTACGACTTAACAATTTTTTTTGGTACGAGTTAACTTTACGATAAACATTATGCTATTTTTTAAACCAAGGATGCGGAATCAAAATTTCCGGAAAAATCAATTTTTAAACCCCGATATCTCTGTAATGCATCGTCCGATTTTTAAAATATTTTCAGTGTTAGATTCAGCTTAATAAGCTCTAGAAAACACATATTCATTTTTGATTAAATCAGAAAATTCATTTTTTCGAAAATTTTGTTTCACTTCCGGTTTCGACCGGAAGTGACAGATTTTCATTTCGAGCCTTATAACAGAGGTAAATCGACCAAATCATAAACATTAAAAATTTCAAGCCTCTATCTCAAAGCGTTTTTGGGGAAAAGTCCGGGACAAAATGACTTTTTGAAATTTTTAAAAATGACGTCACGTCAAAACGGAGGTGACGTTCTCTTTAAAACTTTAACATTTTTGAGGGACGCCAACTTGCAAAAATCTCTGAAAATTTCATCAAAATCGGTTAAAAACTTTTTGAGTTATGAGGCAAAAAAGGAGTCAGAAGAAAAGAAAAAGAATAATAATAATAACTAGAGCAAAGCTCGTTGCAAAGCAACGAGTGGGTCTTCCGTTAATGTCGGAAATAAAGCTGGAAGTTCCTGTAAGAAGCAGAGCTCTTAAACCAATAACAAGAGTAACTAAAATAAAAAGATGAAAAAATCGAATTATTCCTGGTACGACTTAACAAAATACGAATGATTTTTAGTACGACTTAACAAAAACCTTTCCGATTTCAAGAACGACTTAACAAAAAAAATCCGAATGTGTTCAAGTACGACTTAACAATTATTTTTGGTACGAGTTAATTTTACTTTGAACATTATGCTATTTTCTAAACCAAGAACGCGGAATCAAAATTTCCGGAAAAATCAATTTTTAAACCCCGATATCTCCATAATGCATCGTCCGATTTTAAAACGGCTTTTAGTGTTAGATTCAGCTTAATAAGTTCTATAAAACACTTATTCATTTTTGATTTGATCAGAAAATTCATTTTTTCGAAAAAATTGTTTCACTTCCGCTTTCGACCGGAAGTGACAGATTTTCATTTCGAGCCTTATTACAGAGGTAAATCGACCAAATCATAAGCATTGAAAATTTCAAGCCTCTATCTTAAAGCGTTTTTGAGAAACGCCGCGGACAAACTGACTTTTTGAAAATTTTAAAAATGACGTTACGTCAAAACGGAAGTGATGTTGGTAAGAAAATTTTAACATCTTTGAGGGATAATAGTTTTACATTATCTCTGAAAGTTTCATTAAAATCAGTTGGAAACTTTTTGAGTTATTAAGCCGAGAAGGAGTCAGAAAAAAAAAGAAAAAGTATAAAAACTAGACACGATCTCGTTGCGAGCAACGAGGAGGTCTTCCGTCCGATTTTTAGAATACGGAATGACCTTGCTCTTGATCTTCGTCAACGAAACGTATCTGAAAATGGAAGCGGGGTCTAAGAATAATGGGTCAAAGACTATCTACCCCTTTTGTGTCCCTTTTTTGAGGGATCAGCACCTTTTCATTCATTTAATTAAAAGGTATTTCTGTGTACTGCTAATAAGTGTTTAGTAATTGGTTATCGTTTTGAGATATATGTGAAAAATAGTTTTGATATCTGGTCCTAAACTCCTTTTAGGGTCCAGATAACAAACAATATATGGTTGTACATTGTTAAGCACATTCTTTTGAGTATATTTTGTTAAATACTGCTTTTCGGAATTGTCATCCATTTTGAGATAAAAAGGATAAGAGTTTTGGACTTCTGGTCCCTTAAAATCCCTAATTACGTAACGTAGGAGTAAATTATTGCCGTGTATAGTTAAATAACGTTAAAATAAACATTATTGCCTCTTTAACGAATCAAAAAAAAATTCACAGTAAATATTTATCATTAAAAATCTTTAGAGCTCCCTAAGCCCCTTATTTAAAGGGCCAGCCCCTTTTTTATGATGTCATAAGAATGTGTTTGTCAATTCAAACACATTTTGTTCAACAAGTGTATAGAAATTCTGTACCGTTCTGGAGATATCTGTAGAGGGTCTATTTAGGGGCCGACCCTGTAACTCCTTTTAAGGACCGCATCATACAGAAAATATGGTTGCATATTGTTAAGCTTAATTTTTTTAAGCATCTTTTGTTCAAAATTGTTTTTCAAAATTTTCCTCCATGTCGAGATATTGAGCATCAAAGTTTTGGACTTCTGGCCCCTTTAAATCCCTAATTACGTAATACAGGAGTAAATGATTGCCATGTATAGGTGAATAACGTTAGAATGAACATAATTGCTTCTATGACGTATCACAAAATATTTTACATTAAAATGTTATCATCAAAAGACTTTAGAGCTTTATCGGCCCCTAATTTGAAGGGCCAGCCCCTTATATTCTGATCTCAAATGAAAGCTCTTGTCAATTCAAACACATTTTGTTCAACAAGTGTTTAGAAATTCTGTACCGTTCTGGAGATATCTGGAAAGAGTCGTTTTAGGGCCGACCCTGTAACTCCTTTCAGGGACCGCATAACAAAGAAATTTTTGTTGCATATTGATAAGCTCAAAATTGAAAATGAAATATGACATCATCGACTTTGATTTTCGACAACAAAATATGTTAGTGAAGTACTTATGCTTTATTGTATTGCTTTTTATAAGTTCTCTTGCTTTTTTAAATACTTACATTTTTTCAATTAAGATAGAAAAGATCAAACTTGTTTACCTCTGGTCCCTAAAAACCCTGATTGGGTAACGCAAGAGAAAATCACTATATTGTTAGGATATATAAACGTATTACACCTAATCTAGCTTTAATAACCTTTCACAAAATGGCTCTCATTAAAGGGCTATAGATAAAAGATTTTAGAGCTCTTTGATCCCCTAATTCAAGGGGGAAGTCCCCTTTTCTTGGATTCAAATGAAAGGACATTTAATTCTTAACACATTTTGTCAACAAGTGTTTAGAAATTCGTTACCGTTCTGGAGATTTATGAGAAAGAAGGTTTTAGGGGCCGATCCCTTATCTCCTTATAAGGGCCGTTTAACGAAATTTTGAAGGTTGCATTTTGTTGAGAACATCATTTTAAACAACTTTTCTTCTGTACTGCATTACAAAATATATTTCCTTTCTGAGATATGGGTGATCAAAATTTTGGACTTTTGGTCCCTAAAAACCCTTAATTACGTTACACATGATAAAATCATTACATTGCTTTGATACATAACTATAAGATAAACACATTTGTTTCTATAACATTTCACAAAATATCCCTCAATAAAGGGTTATAGATAAAAGACCTTAGAGCCCTTTGGTCCCCTAATTTTAGGGGCCAGTCCTTTTTTCTTGATATTAAATGAAAGGATATTTAATTCTGAACACATTTTGTTCAACAAGTGTTTAGAAATTCGTTACCGTTCTGGAGATATATGAGAAAGAAGGTTTTAGGGGCCGATCCCATAACTCCTTATAGGGGCCGTTTAACGAATTTTTGAAGGTTGCATTTTGTTGAGAACATCATTTTGAACAACTTTTCTTTTGTACTGCATTACAAAATATTTTTTTCTTTCTGAGATATGGGTGATCAAAATTTTGGATTTTTGGCCCCTAAAAACCCTTAATTACGTAACACATGATAAAATCATTACATTGCTTGAATACATAACATTGAGATAAACACATTTGCTTCTATAACATTTCACATAATATCTCTCAGTAAAGGGCTACAGATGAGAGACTTTAGAGCCTTTTTGTCCCCTAATTTGAGGGGCAAGCCCCTTTTTCTTGATATCAAATAAAAGGTCATTTAATTCTACACAAAATGTGTTAAACAAGTGTTTAGAAATTCGTTACCGTTCTGGAGATATATGAGAAAGAAAGTTTTAGGGGCCGGTCCCTTATCTCCTTTTAGGGGTCGTTTAACGAAATTTTGACGGTTGCATTTTGGTAAGAACATCATTTTGAACAACTTTTCTTTTGTACTGCATTACAAAATAGTTTTCCTTTCTGAGATATGGGTGATCGAAATTTTGGACTTTCGGCCCCTAAAAACCCTTAATTACGTAACACATGATAAAATCATTACATTGCTTGAATACATAACATTGAGATAAACACATTTGCTTCTATAACATTTCACATAATATCTCTCAGTAAAGGGCTACAGATTAAAGACTTTAGAGCCCTTTTGTCCCCTAATTTGAGGGGCCAGCCCCTTTTTCTTGATATCAAATAAAAGGTCATTTAATTCTACACAAAATTTGTTAAACAAGTGTTTAGAAATTCGTTACCGTTCTGGAGATATATGAGAAAGAAGGTTTTAGGGGCCGGTCCCTTATCTCCTTATAGGGGCCGTTTAACGAATTTTTGAAGGTTGCATTTTGTTGAGAACATCATTTTGAACAACTTTTCTTTTGTACTGCATTACAAAATATTTTTTTCTTTCTGAGATATGGGTGATCAAAATTTTGGATTTTTGGCCCCTAAAAACCCTTAATTACGTAACACATGATAAAATCATTACATTGCTTGAATACATAACATTGAGATAAACACATTTGCTTCTATAACATTTCACATAATATCTCTCAGTAAAGGGCTACAGATTAGAGACTTTAGAGCCTTTTTGTCCCCTAATTTGAGGGGCAAGCCCCTTTTTCTTGATATCAAATAAAAGGTCATTTAATTCTACACAAAATGTGTTAAACAAGTGTTTAGAAATTCGTTACCGTTCTGGAGATATATGAGAAAGAAAGTTTTAGGGGCCGGTCCCTTATCTCCTTTTAGGGGTCGTTTAACGAAATTTTGACGGTTGCATTTTGGTAAGAACATCATTTTGAACAACTTTTCTTTTGTACTGCATTACAAAATAGTTTTCCTTTCTGAGATATGGGTGATCGAAATTTTGGACTTTCGGCCCCTAAAAACCCTTAATTACGTAACACATGATAAAATCATTACAGTGCTTGAATACATAACATTGAGATAAACACATTTGCTTCTATAACATTTCACATAATATCTCTCAGTAAAGGGCTACAGATTAAAGACTTTAGAGCCCTTTTGTCCCCTAATTTGAGGGGCCAGCCCCTTTTTCTTGATATCAAATAAAAGGTCATTTAATTCTACACAAAATTTGTTAAACAAGTGTTTAGAAATTCGTTACCGTTCTGGAGATATATGAGAAAGAAGGTTTTAGGGGCCGGTCCCTTATCTCCTTATAGGGGTCGTTTAACGAAATTTTGACGGTTGCATTTTGGTAAGAACATCATTTTGAACAACTTTTCTTTTGTACTGCATTACAAAATATTTTTCCTTTCTGAGATATGGGTGATCGAAGTTTTGGACTTTTGGCCCCTAAAAACCCTTAATTACATAACACATAATAAAATCATTACATTGCTTGACTAAATAACATTGAGATAAACATATTTGCTTCTATAATCTATTACAAAATATCCCTCAGTAAAGATTTACGGGTAAAAGATTTTAGAGCCCTCTAGGTCCCTAATTTGAGGGGCCAGCCCCTTTTTCTTGATATCAGCTGAAAGATCTTGTAAATATAAACTTTTTTTACATTACATGTTTCAACAAAATATTTTCCAGAAAAGAGATAAAGAGAGAAAAGCACAAAAAATAACGACGCTTTTTTAATGTCAATTTTCGAGCCATAGCGAGCTTTGGCGCAAATAGTGCGAAACATACAAAACAACAATCATGCAAAACTTCAATCTTTCCTTTACCAACCGTAGAAATTTGAGCTCAAAATCTCTTATAGTTTAGGAGAACGGCCGCAGACAAAATACCCATACAAAAAATAGAAAAATCTCAATATCTCCAAAACGGATGTGACGTCATCAATGCAAAATAATTGCTATCAATTTCAGACCACTATCTATCACATCTGGAAATTTGATGGAGATCGGTTGAGCCGTTTCTGAGAAATCGCGTGCACAAAAATGGGAAGAAAAAAAAAGAATAAAAATAATAGGGAAAAAGAAACCGAAGAATAACAATAAGGTCTTCCGTTGGAAACGGAAGACCTTAATAATAAAAAGAAACCGAAGAATAACAAGAGGGTCTTCCGTTGAAAACGGAAGACCCTAATAAAAAGAAACAATAGAATAACAAGAGGGTCTTCCGTTGGAAACGAAAGACCCTAATAATAATAATAGAATTGAAAAAGAAACCGAAGAATAATAGAAGGGTCTTCCGCTGAAGACGGAAGACCCTAATAACTAGACACGATCTCGTTGCGAGCAACGAGGAGGTCTTCCGTTCGATTTTTAGAATGAAATATGACATCATCGACTTTGATTTTCGACAGCAAACATGTTATGGAAAAGGATTGAAGTACTAATGCTTTATTGTATTGTTTTTGTATAAGTTCTCTTGCTTTTTTAACCTAATCTAGCTTTAATAAGTTTTACAAAATGGCTCTCATTACAGGGCTATAGATAAAAGATTTTAGAGCTCTTTGATCCCCTAATTTAAGGGGCAATTCCCTTTTTCTTGAATTCAAATGAAAGGACATTTAATTCTGAACACATTTTGTCAGCAAATGTTTAGAAAATTTTTGGCCCTTAAAAACCCTTAATTACGTAACACATGAAAAAATCATTACATTGCTTGAATATATAACTATAAGATAAACACATTTGCTTCTAGAACATTTCACAAAATATTTCTCAGTAAAGGGCTACAGATTAAAGACTTTAGAGCCCTTTGGTCCCCTTTTATTAGGGGCCAGCCCCTTTTTCTTGATATGGAATGAAAGGTCATTAAATTCTAAACAAATTTTGTTCAACACATGTTTAGTAATTCGTTACCGTTTTGGAGATAGATGAGAAAGAAGGTTTTAGGGGCCGGTCCCTTATCTCCTTTTAGGGGCCGTTTAACGAAATTTTGACGGTTGCAATTTGTTGAGAATATCATTTTGAACAACTTTTCTTTTATACTGCATTACAAAATATTTTACCTTTCTGATATAAGGGTGATCAAATTTTTTGACTTTTGGCCACTAAAAACCCTTAATTACGTAACACATGATAAAATCATTACATTGCTTGAATACAGAACTATAAGATAAACACATTTGCTTCTATAATATTTCACAAAATATCTCTCAGTAAAGGGCTACAGATTAAAGATTTTAGAGTCCTTTGGTCCCCTAATTTGAGGGGCCAGCCCCTTTTTCTTGATTTCAAATAAAAGGTCATTTAATTCTACACAAATTTTGTTCAACAAGTGTTTAGAATTTCGTTACCGTTTTGGAGATAGATGAGAAAGAAGGTTTTAGGGGCCGGTCCCTTATCTTCTTTTAGGGGCCGTTCAGCGAAATTTTGACGGTTGCAATTTGTTGAGAACATTATTTTGAACAACTTTTCTTCTGTACTGCATTACAAAATATTTTTCCTCTCTGAGATATGGGTGATCAAATTTTTTGATTTTTGGCCCCTAAAAACCCTTTATTACGTAACACATGATAAAATCATTACATTGCTTGAATACAGAACTATAAGATAAACACATTTGCTTCTATAATATTTCACAAATTATCTCTCAGTAAAGGGCTACAGATTAAAGATTTTAGAGCCCTTTGGTCCCCTAATTTGAAGGGCCAGCCCCTTTTTCTTGATATCAAATAAAAGGTCATTTAATTCTACACAAATTTTGTTCAACAAGTGTTTAGAAGTTCGTTACCGTTTTGGAGATATATAAGAAAGAAGGTTTTAGGGGACGGTCCCTTTTCTCCTTATAGGGGCCGTTTAACGAAATTTTGACGGTTGCATTTTGTTTGGAACATCATTTTAAACAACTTTTCTTCTGTACTGCATTACAAAATATTTTTCCTTTGTGAGATATGGGTGATCGAAATTTTGGACTTTTGGCCCCTAAAAACCCTTAATTACGTAACGCATGATAAAATCATTACATTGCTTGAATACATAACTGTGAGATAAACATATTTGCTTCTATAATCTATTACAAAATATCCCTCGGTGAAGAGCTATGGGTAAAAGACTTTAGAGCCTTCTAGGTCCCTAATTTTAGGGGCCAGCCCCTTTTTCCTGATATCAGCCGAAAGGTCTTGTAAATATAAGCCTTTTTTACATTACTTGTTTTAATAAAATATTTTCCAGAAAAAAGATACAGAGAGAAAAGCACAAAAATTTACGACGCTTTTTTAATGTCAATTTTCGAGCCCTAGCGAGCTTTGGCGCCAGAAGTGCTAAACTTACAAAACAACAACCATGCAAAACTTCAATCTTTCCTTTACCAACCGTAGAAATTTGAGCTTAATATCTCTTATACTTTAGGAGAACGACAGAAGACAAAATACCCATATAAAAATCAGAAAAATCTCAATATCTCAAAAACGGATGTGACGTCATCAACACAAATTTTTTTTAATCAGGTTCAGACCAATATCTATCATATCTGAAATTTTCATTGAGATCGGTCGAGCCGTTTCTGAGAAATCGCGTGCACAAAAATAGGAAGAAAAAAAAATAATAATAAGAATAGGGAAAAAGAAACAAAGCAATAACAATAAGGTCTTCCGTTGGAAACGGAAGACCTTAATAATAATAGAATTGAAAAAGAAACCGAAGAATAATAGAAGGGTCTTCCGCTGAAGACGGAAGACCCTAACTAGATTCGATCTCGTTGCGAGCAACGAGTGGGTCTTCCGTCCGATTTTTGAATAGATAAGATTAAACTTATCAATTCAAAGATAAAATCGTAGATCTAAGAGAAAAAAAAAAAAAAAAAAAATTTGCGGCACTCGAGGCTTGAACCCGGGTCGCCTGGGCCATGTCCACGACTATAACGACTGAGCTACTCGGACTCCGCTTCAGAACTTTGACGCTTAATTTCTCGAGAATGTCTTGATCGATTATAAAACAAATTACATATTCTTAATCAGTAAAAGAGTCACTATAAGGTGTAAAAATTTCAAAGAAAAATATTGAAAAATAAAAAAGTCGAAAAATTCAATTTTTCAAATTTCTTTCCGGTGACGACCAGAAGTGACGGCGGACATTCTCTTGACCGAGGTACATTAGAAAAACGGTAGATCTATCATCTCTAAAAATTTCAGCTCTATATCTTTGCTCGTTTTTGAGAAACCCGACAGACAAAATTGACTTGTAAAAATCGTAAACGGACGATAACTTCCGACCGGAAGTGTATTTACAAAAATGGATAAAAAACAATAAACTTCAGATAAAGTCGCATTAATCTTGAAAATTTGAATGAAATCGGTTGAGCCATCTCTGAGAAATCGTCTGCACAAAATCGGTAAGAAAAAAAAAGAATTATAATAGAAGGGTCTTCCGCTGAAGACGGAAGACCCTAATAAGAATAAGAAAAGTGAAAAAGAAACAATAGAATAATAGAAGGGTCTTCCGCTGAAGACGGAAGACCCTAATTAAAGGAAAACTAAAACTGAACGATGACCCAAATCCCTAAAAAAAAAATTCAACCCTGTTCAACATGAAAGAACTGGAGGAGAGAAAAATACCTCAGGAGTTCTTCACAGTAAATGATGCTAAGAAAAGGCCAGGTAAAACAAATGGGATTATTTGATAACAGAATGTTGAAATATAAATGTGTAAAGAACCTTTTTATGATTCCAAGATATGAATAAGAGAACTTCAGAGAAGATCAGTTAGAGACTGACATGTCTCACACCGATGACCTATGAATCTGTAATCTTAAAGAAAGAAAGCACTTCTCTTCTGTTGCATTTAACAAACTATGTAATTATTTTTTTCAGATTTGGTTCCTCTGAAAGATGTTGAAATGTTGATGCTGTCTCTTTGGCAATGGACTCAATTCTCAAGATCTCCCTGTTCCTTGCGGTTGTAGTTGGGGTATTTACACAATGACATATCCTGTCTTCATTTACCAGAAATGAGGGATGCCAAGCAAAGTCAGGATCAGTATTATTTATTCCTGTGGATTTAGCTCGGGAGAGAGCAACAAAGAGAGCTCCTGGATTTCTGGACTCAAATGCCCTAGTACCGGGGTTGATAACAATGTATCTATTGACTTCCCCATCTCCAATTGTCATACCTTGACAACGGTGAATGGTGGTTGCCCATCCAAGACGAAGTGGAAGTTGTTTCCTCTTACAGAAATGACATCTACAGTCAATTTTACGTTCAACGGAAAGAATAGGAACACTTTTGGGGTATTGAGGTAAAAAAGGAGGGCCGGTATAATTTGGAATATTAACCATAACAACGTCTGGCAATGCAGGAGGTCTTCTACCATTGAGATATATAATGTCCTCAACAGTGCCTATAGCACCATTAAATAAGCCGAAACGTACAGACAAATTGACAGGAAGCATAACTTTTGATTTTTTAGTAATGTACGCAGGACAGTTAAGGCAACATTTTTGCTTTTAAACAGCAGTAAAAGGAGGTCGTTTTGCTTTTGTCTATTCATTTCTGCATAATGAATAGTTCTAAACTATTTTGGGTGTTATTGTAAAGATATGGGTCTCCTTTACTTGACCATGTCTAAATTTGTCGGTCACGTGACTTTTTAGGGTCACGTGGGCGTCTTTTAGACAAAAATCGTCAATGCTAAAATGAGACAAAAAGTTCAAGGGCAAAGCAAAGAAATTTAAGAGTAAGTAATATGGCAACATATTCAAAATTATCCATACATCATAGAAATCAATGCTCATTCAGTTGTAAAGTTTACTAGTTATGTCAATTTCTTTAAAAACTGGCTACTTGTTCCTAAAATAGTGCATTTTTGTATATTTTCATTAATATTACAAAGTAAACCTTCATCTCTCAACAAATGAGCATCAGTTTTTATAAAGAACTCGTAAAAGGGAAGAAAATCATACAAAGTTTAATAATATCTATAGCCGTCTTGCACTTGAACTTTTGCATTTAATTTCTCAATCTAGAAGTCCTCTCAAATCAATACACATTTCAAACGCACAAGTGATCCCAAAAGGGGAGGTAACTCTTTGAGAGATAACTCTTTTGATATAGGCGCGATGTCATTTTATCACATAATCCGAATTAATTTTAAGATATGTTTCAACAGTACATTATGTAAATGGTTATTTAAACATAGTGCTTCTGTTTTATTTATTTTAAAAGAGACAAGATGGTTACGATGAATCGTCCGTATTTCCTCTGTTGTATCATGGATGTAAACAAAAAACCGTTGTGTATCAGTTTTCGTGGTTAACCGCATTCGCGGAGTTATTGGTTTCTTATTATTTTTTAAGTAATGGGAGAAAACTATATAAGAGCTAATTGTACACAGTTATTTGAGGGATTAGATGTCCACAGAGACAAATGAAGCCCCTGATATGAATATACTAACTAAATTGTTCTCATAATATATATTAAAAAATAAGATATGGAGTATTTTTTCATTATTTATGTGCAGCCTTTGCCCAATGACTGCATATTCTATAGCACTGCTTGGGTCTGTTAATATTATTCTGGGGAGGGAGTTCAACAGGGTGACTTGATTCTGTTTGCCAGGGGCCAGGTAGCATGGTGTTTTATTATGTAAATTGTGAATTAAATTAGAATTTGCCACGGGGACTATACATGTAGATGGGTATAGTCCACTTATGCATTTTCCATAGGCGGTAATGTTAACGTTAGGGTTCATAGCTCCGGCCCTAATTTTCGTTCAGCAACGAGGGACCTCTTGAATGAAAGCTCATCAAATTGTCTCTTTCCTGTTAAAATTTCGTGGTTTGAAGTCAGATTCGTTTTTCGGCAAAATGCATCTGTATTGAAAAACTCTGAAAATGAAAGTAAAAGTAGGGAATTTCTCAGTTTTGGAAAGGGTGTACATCAAACAATTTCAATTCTTTTCTTCAAATGATAATTCAATTTTGACACTTGTTTTTAAAATTGAAAATCCTCTTTTCTGACCTGTGTCAAGCATTCTGATTCAAAATGTCCCAATAAATGTATATACACTCTGCAAGTATAGGGACTATTTTTCTTAAAGGCACTACTTTGTTGTCCTACCGATTCTAAAAATAGTTAGAGGGATATACCCAATATAAAACAGTCATTGTGGTTTTTTACAATTCGTAGCTTATATATTCACTCTAGACACTATACAGAACCATGATTCCAAATTTGGAAAAATTCAATACATAATTATGGATTTTGCAGCATTGATTCACATGCATGAAATCAGAAGAAACAGTCCTGTTATAATTTACCTAAACAACATATAGCTCATTGGCACTCGATGCTCTTCAAATTGCATAAATTGAGGAAACTTTAATTTCAAGGATTAAAATACATGTAAAACATAAACATTCATTATTTTACCAAATTTATTTTTTTCATATTCTCATGAAAAAGCTCAATTATGTTTGATTTTATAAAATTTTTGTCGTAAAAATCATGAGTTTTTCTTTAGTTACGAAAAAGAATTGTTTTCAAACACCACGAAAAAGGTAAAATAGAAAAGTATAGGTATTTCCTTATCCATCAATGTATTACATGTAGGTATTGGTTTATAAATAATAAAGTTATATGACTCTATAATGTGAGGCCCTCAATTCAGTTTTTGCTCCATTTTGTTGCTAGCTTGAGATTACCTCACCTATGACGTCATATGACGTCATAGTGATGAGTTGTTTTTACTCACATAAGTGAAACATTTGCTGAACTTTTATTTAAGCCTAATTTCGGAACAAATGCACCATGACTTAACTCATTAGATATATGTCATAGGGAAAAGAAAATTGCTAATAAGGATTTTTTCTTTTACTCCTGTATATTGTTACCATGGTAACAAATTTAACAAAAATTATCAAAAGACATATCCTGTGAAGGAGAGTCTACATTTAACTAAAGTTCAAAATCCAGAAGAACAAGATCTACCCTACACTAAATCTGTGAAATATGCATAATCAATTAATGTAAAGTTTCCCAGTATCTAATATTCTAAATTATCTGCATGTAAAATACAGACCATGGTATATAGTTTTTACAGGTTCCTTAAACTTTTAAACTTGGACGAGTGTAGTTACAAAAAAAAAATTACTTACATCAAGTGTGGCTCATTGTTGTGTTTTTTTCTGTGAAGAAGTTCCATTTCAATTTACATGTTATCTAAAATGAAATGTTTTGAATTAAATTCTACATTATTAAAAGACACTATCCCCAACATTTGCAATTCCATGTCAAAAGCAACCATATGGAGAGAGAGAGAGAGAGAGAGAGAGAGAGAGAGAGAGAGAGAGAGAGAGAGAGAGAGAGAGAGAGAGAGGAGAGAGAGAGAGACAGAGAGAGAGAGAGACAGAGAGAATTAGAGAGAGGGGGAAGATACAGAAAGAGAGAACAGATAGGCAACAATAACTATATCTTCATGCACAACACATCTATACAACCTAAAGACCGACACCCCCCCAACAACAACAACAACAACATTCAACATCAACCCCCACCCCAACATATTGATCTATTTTTTCAATAGTATTAATAAATGAATACTAGAAAATTTCTACTAAAAATGATTACTGATAATTTCATTCAATTTTTATTATGATAAACAAAGATAGGTTTTGTAGATTAAGTACTAACCAACATGGTAGGCTTCTACATGTTAAAGAACTAGTGCATACCTACATCTTCGGTACATAGTCATGTCACATGCATGACAAATTAATTTACTCAAATTCAATGCAAATCTATCATCATAAATATAGAATTGGAACCTAATGGACACTAATACAATTTCCTTACACTGCAAACTAATCTTAAATAGCTGGACACTGCTAGAATGAAGTATTTTTACTCACCGGAAACTTCCTGCTTTTCTACTTTCACTTTTGCTCGCTTGAAATGATCGCACTAAAAACCCGAAGTGATATTTGGTCTCTAAATTTATAAAAATGTCTTCTAAACTCATATATAATTAGAAACACACATACATTTTCAGTTTTTTATATCAAAACTCAAAATAAATTTTATTGAAGTTAAAATAACAATTTCTTAAATTTAAATTGTTTTGTTTTTTAAATCCCCGGGGGGGGGGGGGGGGGGGGTGTTGTGATGGATATTTTCTTAGAAGATGTGTTATTAAAATGATTAAACTTGTTGAACTTGTTGGAAATTTAGTTTATTCACAGAAATGAGAAGATGTACCAAAAAAAATGCACGTTTATCATAATAATTGCAAATAAACAAGAAATATGCCTTACCAGCATGGAGCTCAATATGGGTATAGTCCACTAATGCATTTGCCATAGGCGGTAATGTTAACGTTAGGGTTCATAGCTCCGGCCCTAATTTTTGTTCAGCAACGAGGGACCTCTTGAATGAAAGCTCATCAAATTGTCTCTTTCCTGTTAAAATTTCGTGGTTTGAAGTCAGATTCGTTTTTCGGCAAAATGCGTCTGTATTGAAAAACTCTGAAAATGAAAGTAAAAGTAGGGAATTTCTCAGTTTTGGAAAGGGTGTACATCAAACAATTTCAATTCTTTTCTTCAAATGATAATTCAATTTTGACACTTGTTTTTAAAATTGAAAATCCTCTTTTCTGACCTGTGTCAAGCATTCTGATTCAAAATGTCCCAATAAATGTATATACACTCTGCAAGTATAGGGACTATTTTGCTTAAAGGCACTACTTTGTTGTCCTACCGATTCTAGAAATAGTTAGAGGGATATACCCAGATCTGCCCATGTATGAGGCCTTTTCCCATCCCCCATAAGCAATCAACAGTATTCACCTTTGTATTACACATGTTACACTTGTAATTTAAACACTCATTAAAATTGACTTTTATTTTTATTCAACACATGCAGAATGATTAAGATTAAGGAGAGGGGGATGATTAGCATATCTATTCATTCACAAAATAAATATTAAACGCTCATTTCTCATTACCGAGAAAGGAAAGAGAGTGTGTAAATCCTGCAACAAGGCGATCAAAAGCCATTTTTGGTTCACATCAATATATTGAATTTATATAAGTCTGAATTTTCCTATGTGAGAGACTCTCTCTCCCGCCCATTTACATACCATCCCCTTTCCACTTCTCAAAAAAAATTATATATATAGAAACAATTATATTTGGTTCATTTGTTTTATTAATTCAAGAAGATAAAGGGACTTTCTGAAAAAAAATTATGTGACAACATTTAAACCTGACCTATGCATGCAAACTCAAAATTGCAATTTCTTTTTATGATGTCAATGTGTTTATTGTATGACTTCTTAGTTCTGGTCCTCTTCTCTCTTCAAAAACACAGTCTTCCTGTTCCTAAAGTTCAGGTTTTTCTTTCCATCATTTCATCTTGTATATGACACCAGGATAAGGGTGCGGGTAAATGATCACCAATAAGAACATCATTTATGTAAATACTGTATCAAGACAAAGCAGGTACCAGCTAAAATGAAAATTATATATATTTCAGTAAGTTTAACTTGTTATCAAAATGGCTGAAAGACTGAAATGGTGGATTTTCTACAATTTGATAGTCAATGGAATTTATTTATCTTAATAAACATTTCATTATGTTTAGATGTGCATTTAATTTTGCACAAATTCAAATACAGCTTTTCAGTTTGATCGATTTTAAATTATTGGCATCCTCACCCCTGATATGTGCATGATATTAGTTTAATTGCACCCCTTTATTTTACCCGGCCTGACCTTTAAAATGCACCTCTCTCTCTCTCTCTCTCTCTCTCTCTCTCTCTCTCTCTCTCTCTCGCACACACACACACACACAACTGATTTGATTGATTGATATTATATAATGCTGGTGCAGTCAGCGTGAATTAAAACATACCATGTATTGTTGATTTGTTGATGAGCAATATTCAAAATTGTAGATTTATAAATAACATAAGTTTATATCAATCATTTTAAAACATTAAATGAAACCATTCGTACTTGAAAATACTTTTTCTAATTGAATTGTCTCATAGAATAATCAGATTGGTCATTATTTCAATGATAAATTATTGAACTTATACATGTATGTTATTAAGGTCTTCCGTTTCCAACGGAAGACCTTGTACTGATTCTGTTGGAAATTCTTCATTATTATTTTTCTTCTAGACGTTTCTTTAAACTGTAATATCTCGCTTGTTTGTCATCAGATTTTATTCAAATTTTCAGGGTTTATTGGAAATGACAATAGCTTACTATAGCACAAAAAATTGTGAAATCGCTAATTCCGGTTTTGAGTTATTCCCCTTTGAATATGTTTTTAGTGGGTCTCGTGTACCTGCAAAGGCTCCGAGTTGATCCGTAGCAAGAAGTTTTAATTTACAAATCTTTAATGTAGTCATATTGAACGTTGTCCTCCTAGTTTTACATGTTTGATTAACCCACGTTTACTTCTTAAAAAATTAGATCGAAATGTATGTTTCAAAAAATGTTAAATTTTGCTTATGTCTTTGCTCAATAACTTTTTAGTTGTAATTTTTTTCTAGTCACATATAGAACAAAAGTTGTGCAGAATATGAAGAGCTTTCATTTGATACCATAAAAAAGGGGCTAGCCCCTAAAATGAGGGGTCTAGATCCCTTGAAAGTCTTGGCCTCATAACTCTAAAACGGTAAATTTTTCGATATGGGCCTCCCTGCAAAAAATGTTGTTTGTGACTTTATTGATCTCATAAAACTGTTTTTGTGTTCGGGTATTGCATAATATGACGGTAAAAAGTAATACGTGTTGACCAGTACCCGCGGCAATTTGGCCGAGTTAACGAAACCCTCCCTCGCCCGCGGCCGAGAAAATCGGTAACCATGGTCGTGACGGCTGGGCTACCTAGCTAGCGGTCAGCGGTTATTTAATACACGAGAGTTGCGTCTCTCAAATATGAGTTTATTTAGCCGCAAACTCAAGAATTGTTTTAGTTTTGATTAAACATAAAAGCTTATGGACTAAACGATTAGGTGTCATTTCAGAAATCGTTCAGTTAATTAATAAAAGCTATGTCATTTTTAATCTAAAGCAATATCAGACATAGATCAATTGTGGGTTTCAAGTTTAAAATAAAGAACTTCTATTTGATAGAATATGGTCATTATACTGCAAACTTTTCAAATCTTCCTGGGTTCTGAGCTGTGCGTGTCTGTGCGTTGTACCTTTACGTAATCTATCCTTCATCCACGGCCGAGGAGATCAGCCACGGCTGCACTACCTAGCGGTTAGCGGTTATCTAATACACAAGTTTCGCACACCGCGACGCACACTTAGATGAATATGAACGTGTTTGAGTTTATATAGCCGTAAATTCAAGAACTGTTTTAAATTTATGTTATAAAAGTTTGTCCATCTTGTATTTATTTTATTTAAAATTTGAGTGCAAGTGAATATTAATGAACGATATTACTCCAAATCGGAAACATCGTCAGACATAAATTAATGGTTGGTTTGTATATCTTAACCCCCCCCCCCCCCCCCTCCACACACACACACAAATACTAAATGATGATCATCCCTCGCACATGGCCGAGGAGATCCAGCGCGAATGCATAAGTGATCCGCGGTCGGCTCGTGTTCTTCTATACGTACCTTATCACGCGTTCATGTTTCATATTTTGCACGGACAGAACTATATTTTATTGTGTTTTCAACTATTATATAGGTTACCGTTTAAGATGAAAAGATAAATTTATTTTACTTGTACAGTTGATTAAGCATTGATTTAATTATACGATAGCGTACAAGGTAGTTTAAAAATTAAATCAAATTATAATCAAAGTTCCATGTTACATGTTTGCGGTAGGCGCTAGCACGATAAAATAATGTCCTGAATTGTCCTGAATTGAGGCATTTGATTATTATTTTAAAGAATATTCACATGAGTTTTAAACAACTTAAGAATAGGTTCTATCGGTCACATATTAATCACTCTGTAGTCTTTTCTACATGGTTGTTCGTTTCAGTGTGGAAGCGAACCCATTGCTGCGTCCCTCCTCCTCCCGCCCCGCTGACAAGTGCTCGCGCTGGATTTTTTTTAAATTGCCGAAAAGATCCCCAGAACTGTCGAAAATCATTTTTGGTGACTTTTTCTTATGTGTAACATTTTCTCCTCAACGTGTTTCATTTTCCCACCCGTTTGTTAATTCTGTTATTCTGTGTTAATTCAATCGCCACGTGCGACCGTAGATTCTCAGAACATATGTAATTAAGTAACAGTTGGAAGGGTGCTTTTATAAACAATAAGACTATTATTCGAAGTCAATCATCTTCACATTAAAGATGTGAAGTCGTAACCTGAGAATGTGGCTAATAAATTATCCTGTTAAACACGCTAAACTTCTATAGTTATGAACAGAATAATTCATCATGTATTATAATCAAAAGTTTGAAGTCAAAGGAAATTTTGTTCTTGGGAAATACGACTACATTATGCAATGCAGTCGATCGCCATAGAAATCATCAAAGTACTGCAAGTGTCCACAGATTTCTTATTTCTTTTAAAGACCATGATAATTCACTTGACTTGCAGACTATAATATAGCGACATATCTGCCTCCCAGATATATATGCGCTTCTCAAATTTACACTTAAGTGAGATAGATGTGCGTTATTGGGGATTTTATTTATTGCTAATTGTATGAAAATTGATTTAAAAAAACAACTTTTAATTGACGTTGTGTATTATGAGGTTGTAATGCAACTTAATTTACTTACAAGGTTAGCTACAGCCAGTGGAATACTAATTTTAGCTGAACAATGAATACCCAATATATTAAAATCAAGATAAATAGTTTCCAGAACTATAATACTATGCATGTGTATATGAAGGTTGCACCCTAATTTGTATGGCTGTAGGTGGGGAGGTAAAGGTGTATCGATGTACATACAATGTATGACTGCACATACAAATTCCGGACCGAGGGTACAGCCGATACCCATGATAGTCCTTTAATACATCAATGCGCAGTTTGATCTAGAAACTGACCAGTTTCATAACTTCTTCAAATTTCTCTAACACGGACTGTCTAATTCCTTCCCAGAATTCCAATTTACGCGAGCGCAATTGAATTTTTTTTTCAATTTATTTAGTCAACCCACTGACATAAAAATAACGATTTTGCATATTATTACATTGTCGAGAGAAGTAATATTCATTTCTGTTAATAAGGTTATTTAATTCACGTTACATAGCGGTGTCTCTATGAAATAGCACCATCTGGTGTAAAATTTAGATGCTCGCTTTTGCATAAATTCTCCCGCTGATCTTTTTCTTTAACTGATTATATATTATTTTGATTGTCCAAGTCTACTCGTATCATTAAATAATATCGGACACCCTGTAGGAAAGTTCAGGGAAGCCATCAATCTTGACTAATTACTAAATTTTGTCAGCACGTAATAATTCTACAACTTGCACATAGTCTTCAAAAATTTATAAAGATTTAAATAAGAAGTTATCCAATAGAAAAGGTTACGTGTTTTGTACGCGGGTTCGGTTTTAAAAAAATACAATTCCTGATATGAATCATTAGTACATACTGTTTATAACAATGCTTGCTACCCTTTGAAAATTTAACTCGCCATTAAACATCTCATTTTTTAAAGAACTTTTGAAACTATTACACAAACTGTGTTCGACAAATAGTTTTCCTAAAACATTTTCTTTCTTTCTTTTTCAAAACACGTCTTATATACAGGCTTTCAATCACAACACATTTTTATAACAAAAGCAGAACTGAAAGTTTAGTCATTAACTTAATTTACATGCATATAAGGACATGTCAACAGTAATTTGAACATTTTTGTGAAAGGTCTACATATATTATGCATGGATGGGTAAAATGAACAACACTTCAAATTTTATTTGAAAGTTACATATGCACATTTTACACAAACAATACCATATATGACCATGAATGTAGATTCCTCATTTAGAGAAAATCAGATGGAGACATGCAGTCATTTGTTTATTATTATTTGGTTTTTTTTATTACCAATAGTACAGCATCATAAGTATGAACCCAGGTGACAAGATTTCAAACAGTGTTATGGTAGTAATATACTGAGTTCTAAAAACAAACTAGTAATAATTAAGAATTAATGTGCATAAACATCTTAATATATCAACTGGATGAATGTGTAAAAAATATAAATGAACTGTCATGGAAGAATTTTGAACACAGTAGAAAGGTGTTATTGATCAGCTCTTCATCAATTACCTGCACTGTACTGATTTTCAGAAAATCAAATCAGCTGTTTTCACACAGTCTTTGTATTGTTTACTTACAAATTGAAATAAAAACAAACAGCTGTGTAAAGCTAAATATTGTCAGTACAAGTACTATGAACTGATTCGTGTCGATTGGTGAAAATGATCAACAATTTAACGGACTAGCAATAAAGCTACATGTACAATGTACATTGTATAGGCCTAAATGTAAACAATGCAGTCTCTCCTCATGTTTTGAACGAAACAACACATTAAGTCGATCAGAAATGCATCAACAGTATAAAACCACAATAAAATAGTTATTGAGCTATCTGGTATATTACAAATACACTGTTTATCTATTCTACATACCTGATAAATCATCAAAAGATCGCCATCATCGGGAATACCAGCTACACGATCGTCTGACGAGCGCTTTTGGGACGCAGATTCACACCCATACGACAGATGCGTTATGGAAATTCTTCGTATATTCTGATTGTTGTAAACTTATAAAAACACGCATGAGTGATTCGTAGTTATATTTTGCTTATGAAGTATAATCAGCCGTATTTTATGCTTACATTGCTGTTTTCGGTATATGTTCTATATATGGTAATACAGAGGCGGGGCGTATATTATGACGTCAAAACTCATTATCCCTTCATTAGCATATCAAAACGATGTGTTGCCTTATCTGTCCTGCGTAAACTGTATTTAAAAGACCTCTAGCTTTATCACATTCTCCAATTAAAGAATGGGGACCCTTTGAAACAGCTTTTACTTGGGCAACAGTAAAAGATTTGTTCACCTCTAATAATTTAGATTTATTGTGAGCCCATTCTTCTTTATGGGTAGGGAAAACAAAAAGTCCATTAGTAGACAGTCTGGATAGCAATAAATCTCCATTTGTCTTTTTTAAATTGTCCCACTGAAATTGCTGTAACCATTTGCCTTGAGATGGTGATGCCGTGTATGTTCTCAGATTAGTAAGAAGATCCCTAAGCTCTCTTTTTTGCTCTCCTTGTCGAATTATTGTTTTTAAAGAAACAGCTGTATTAAAATCTTTCCAGACTAAATGGCCATGCATTGATGCTGGAGATTTATTTTTAGGAGTAATGTAAACAGGGAGATCGAGAACAGGAGGAAGTTGAACATCATCCCCAAGAAAGACCACTACTGGAATTCCACCCCATGACTTGTCAGATATGCCTGTTTCACATCTGCTATGAAATTCCATCCATCCAAGTGTGGTGGAACCAATTAAGGATCTTTCATCCACTAAAATTGCATGGAGGTTAGAACAGTTGTCCTGGAGTGTTTTCTCCCAGTGATCCATCTGGTGCAGACATATCTTTTCCACGATATTGTGTTGGTACTTTAAGAAAACTATGTAATGTAACACCTGAAATTAAATTTGCAATGTTGCCTGTTGGACACAAAATTTGAACTGATTTATTAGATTTAAAGAATAGGCGAATTGCTTTGACAAGGCATTTAATAAGAAAAGATTTCCCAGAACCAGCTGTACCAGAAACTATCATTCTCAAAGGCTTATAATCATCATCTTTATTTGTAAACTTAAACAGAGTATCCAAAACAATATTAAATGCTAAAAGTTGATCTTTGTTCATTTTAGTAAGGTCTACATCAGGAATGTCCAAATTTTGGTTTGAACTGGCAGCACTCTCCAATTCGTTCCACCATTCTTCACCAAGGTCTTCAGGATATTGGATAGACGTCTCAGCCCAGTCATGTTCAGGTCCACCATCATCACAATTAAAATCTTGAACAACATAATCAAAATTTCAATTTGGGCGAATTGCTTCCATCCACTCTTGCTGGTCAATATAGTTATTCTCAGGGGGATTTTCTTGGGATGAATTTTCAAAATTTTCACATTGCTTAAATTTTGCTCGTTCTATATCGGCTTAAACAAAATTGGGGCATCTATCAGAATCTCTGTCCAAGAGGCATCATCAGACTTTATGTCAAGAGTTGTTCTCCAATTTGGCCAATGAAGTAAAAGAGATGTTCTGCAATATTGTTCATCGAATGGACATGTAGCTTGAGTTTGTGCAGAAATCACTGGCACTTTGCATATTTCTACAAATATATTGTTGTAACGAGCTATTGTCATCATCATGTCTGGATAAATATTTATCCACTACTGTACATTTTGTTACTGTGTTTATTGCAGATTGTTGGAGCACCCTGCAACCTGTTAAACTGACATTTTGAAAAGAATGACTGGAACGAAACAAAGGGATGGATGACGCTCATAACAGGCTCGAACAGAGAAAATATCTCTTTTGACTGTATTCATTAAAAGTTTAGTACAGAGAGAACCTGCAGATTTACTAGGTGAATCATCAGCACAGTTCACCATATCAGAAAAAAGATCAGAAATGGCACAAGTTGGCTCATTGCCTTTACAGGCGTAACCTGTGATATATTTTTCGGTTGCAAGGATATCATCAACTGATGGATTGGCAGAACCACCTTTGGAAAGGATGAGGGATATATCTCCATTAGCTCTCCAGCCGTGCGTGTGAAATTTTGAATGTTGAACTAAAACAGGGTGATCTCTCTCCATTTCCAAACGTAGTGAACCATTTCGGTCTTTAACTATGGCTGGTGAAGATCGAGTAGGCTTAGGAAATTCCATCCTGCACTTTTTCAAGTTTGAAGTTGAATTTGATTTTGAAGAACGTAAATAATAATCAGAACAGCGATGTAAATTAAAACGATTGGATAACATTAAGTGGTCTTCCAGTAGGGTTTCTTGAGTCTGACTGACATCCATGAGAAGTTTGTACAAAGGGTTGTCTTCCTCTGGAGGAGGGGGAGCGGAACCTTTTGGTGGGGGCCCATTTTTTTATTTTGATTACCCAATTCATCTTTACCAGCGGGATGAGAAGCAGTTAGGCCGAAGTTTTTTGCTGCCCAAATAGAAAGTTTTTCTGCACATTGTTCATCGGAGAGGCCATTGACAATAACATCATGAAACTGAAATATTTACATTACCATTTTGATTTTGTGATTCATGAACATTATGCTTTGGTTTTTGATTAGATTTAGATTGGCATACACATGATTGACTTGAACAATTGTTGTTTGTGGCCAATGTACTTTCGAGAGCATTTAAATTTTTGTTTTTGTTTTTTGAAGCATTTCTTCTCTGTGCTCTGAAGTTACGTCTACCAGAATGAGAAGAGTGAACATGTTCATTTTGTTTTTCTGATTGAGTTTCATTATGTATAATTTGTGTAGAAGCATAATTGTGCTCTGAAAAAGTTCGGTCTTTGGCTAATGCACTTTCATTAGTATTTAAATTCTCATCATCATTTTGTTTTGTTGCAGACTGGTTTTGACACATTGAGTCTTTCAAATTAACTTTTTTCACTAAAACTGGGCTTTAATAATGTTTATCAGTTTGAGTCTGATAATAAAACTTTGGTATCAGGAACTGATAATGCTGGTTTTTCAAGAGAAGATGTAAAGGGGGGTGATTCAAATTGTCAGGTTTAAAATTTGATCGAACGTAAGAAATGTAACCATTTTGATTTATGCATTCAAGCCAAACATTGATTTCCCTACAGAACAACTTTGAAGCGACTTCTATTTCGCACAAGGAAGCATATTCTTTTCCAAGAATCATGCTGTTGAAATAAGAAAGGGGTGAATATTGTCCAAGTTCAATATTGTCACTGAAAAACTCCCAGTTTCTAAGTATATAACCACAAATTTCGTTTCTATAATTATCTGACATACTAAAGTTGTCATGCATCGATAAACTCAGACAATGGAAAAAGCAGTTCCCATCGCCAGGTACGTTTTGGACACCAAGAACCCACCTGTTGTTTCCTTCAGTCAAGTTAATATCTTGGCAGTGCATGATTATAAATGTAGGCCACTTGTTTTTCTACCGATAATCAAACCTAAATCAACCTCTCTAATGCAATAAATGATTAAACTGTATAATTAAACAAAGTTCTATATGTTAAATTTGCTACCCTGTGCTCGTTCTTACCAACCGGCTTTTCTTCGGCGATGTGTTGACAAACACAGCAGACGACCCGGAACGACCTGCGATTTCATTAGTGAAAGAACTACTGTGTCGAAATAAAATTGTTAAATATATAATATTTATATATTATTACAAAATACAATTAAAAGAAGCAAGATTAAATTTATTCTTTTTAATTTGAAATCGACGAGAATAGTATTCTTCCTAAGTGAATGGAATATTGCCAGAGAGGTGCCGAATAATGATCCACCTCTTATTTATTGCGGGAAATATAGCGCGAGGGCACTGTGACGTCATCCATAACTTGTTTCGTCTTTGTTTACGTATCTCGACTCAATACGAAGGTATGGAAGCATTTAACAAGTTTCTGTGGTCCCTCCAAAGCTTGTGCGGTACTCTAAACGTGTTCCTTAAGACATCGTAAATTACAAGTTAAAAGTCAGCCATTTTTGGCATAGCACCACGAGTGAAAAAATTAGAGAGCATTTTGAGACGTAGACAAAAAAGTTTGTTTGATGAACTATAGGTTTTGCTGGTTCTTTTTCCCGCGCACACTGGTTCTTAGAGCTCGCTTCGCTAGCCGGCGCTGCGCGCCGGCGAACTGCGCTCGCTATTAATTGAAGTAGAGTGGGGTGTCTTAAAGACTTCCAGGAAATAGACATTGAGAAATGCTGTTTTGAATGTGGGTATAATTCATTACAACTCAAATAATTGTACCTTTGATGTTCTGAAAATGTGTGCATGAGGCATTGATATTAGTCAGTTTTCCTGAAAAAAAGAAAGAAATTTAAATGTTTCTTGTGACATGTCAGAGCATAATACAAGTGATGAAAGCTTAGAAATTGAGGCCTCAAAACAACAGAAAAATATTGACCAATTAGAACAAAACATTTCAAAATTGACGGACATGGTATTTGGCATGAAACAAACAATTGATGAACATTTTTCAAACAGTAGGGCTTCAAACATGTCACCACAGTTTCCATCAAGGTCCCGACCTTCTAGTCCCTACAGACACTTTGATAGACAGGACTCGCATAACACATTGAACAAGTCACTTTCTGCTTTCAGAGCAAATGTAAGATTTCTTGCTGGTAGTCCCTTTAGACCCAATGTAAATAACTCCACAGAACAAACAAACTCATCAACACTATTGCAAAATTTAAACTAATTTCAACCAGCCTAGCTGACCGTAGACTGGTTAACTTAGATAAAGGTCAGAATCCAAAAATCAATCAAAATGCAAATTCAAAAGGTTTAACACTGGAGAATCCTTTTTGTTGTTTAAGGCCATCAAACTACAGCAGTTGTTGACACAGCAGCTATGATGACTTTGGTCAACGAAGGTATATTTCCAGCTAACAAAACGGTTACAACCATCACTGCTTCTCCGCAAGATATTTCTTTAAAAGGTTTGGGTGGCTCTTCTCAGTTAAATGCAAATGCCCTTTCTAGAATTCCTGAAACTCTTTCAGAGTGTTCATGTTATGAAGCTGGAAACTCGCCAGAAAATCTTCCTCATGGTGGTTATCACTATTGTACACGGGCTCAAAAACAATGGTCCAGGTTTCAGCATGATGTTGACGATGTATTTCCTCTCTCCATCAAGTCTGAATACAATTCAAACAATCAACAACAAAAGGATGGCACAAATATTGGGCAAGTTATTCACTGGCTTAAAAACCAAGTTGAACCATCTGATCTTGAAATTACGTTAACAAGCCCTGAATCAAAAACGTTGTGGTTCTGTAAAAATAGGCTTCTTCTTCGAGATGATGTGTTACATTATGAATGGCTAAAACACCGTGATAAGATTCACTGTGTTGTAGTTCCGACCTCTCCCGGACAACCCCCCACTTCAGATCTCTGCAAAACAGACGACAGTTTAGATAATAATGTAGCAGGGGTATACCAAACAAGAGGGGGGAGAAATGTCCGATGTCCAGGATAGTCATACTTGAAGGATCATTGTAGTTAATCTTTCATAACAGTATTTTTATGCTGATGAGTACTTTTCTGAAAGACTGGTTTTATGAAAATTATGTATATAGATATTTGATACGGTTGAAATCTTAAAATCTGTTAAGAATTTCACACTTTATTAACAGTGTAAATTATTTCTGAATATTTAAATACATGTATATTTTTGAGAAATAATTGTAAACAATAGTCTGTTGACAAAGGCATGACTTCTTTCGGAATCAGATAGTCCGTATTTATTGCCCCATGGGCCTTTGGTTATTTTATCTTTGGCTGCTCAAGTATTTTTAACATTCCGCCAACTATTCTCATCAAAATCTGCAACAAGTTTATAATGTATAGAGTACAGACTATTTATTTACTTGTATATTTATAGGCCTCTTGATTTTATGCCTCCTATATACTATGATGTTTACACATCTTTGTATAATTGTATGCCGTTTATACGATTTTTGAACTATTATGTATTTACATCTATAGTTTCATTGTCATATAAAAAATAATGGCAGTGTCTGTTCGAGATGTTTACACATCTTTTCAGCACTGTGAATTGAAATGTATATATTTACATAGCTTAATTGTATATAATGTTTTTCTTACTTACTTTTGGTCTAACGTTGACAATCCACGCGTACCATGCTCCCCGTACAATTGATGTATTTTTCAACCTCTTTTTCTGAAGAGTTCATTTTGGAAAACTCATACCATAATTTATTCGCATTATATATGATAATTTTTCCTACATGATTTGGGGGAATGTGGTATTTACGTCGGGCTCGGTGCCACTTATCAATAGAGCTCAATTACAGTGAACACTCATCAGCGCCTTTATTCCCTTGTCCTGGAGACGTTCAGACGTATTTCTTAGGACTAAGGACCTGGGCCATCTACTGCTGACATTTTTGTAAGTTTTTTTTTTTTTCATAAATTATGTAAATTACAAACAATGATATTTGACTTCACAACTGTTTTCAAACTTGAAAATATTATTTAACATAGTTTTTAAAATTTTAAATGATTGTGTATTTTTTATCACTTTTAAATATAATGGTACATTTCTAAATTTATATATCAAATTAAATGGCATATAGAGGTTTTTTTTTTATATTGACATAAATTCTAAAGGCAGTAGTATTAAATTTTATCTTATATCATCCGTTTGTCCTAGCTTAACACTGATGTTATCTTTGTCTTTTTTTTCTCCAAAATCGTTTTGGAGCGATTCTGCAATTTTCTGCTACATTACGGGAATATGGGAGGCATTTCAACTGTGGTGATGGCCTTTCCCGAGGCAGTTAGATTATTCCAACTCAGCAGAGTGTGGTGAAATTAATAGCCTAAACATTATTGTAGGCTTCAAGTTTGGTTATGCAAATGTCAATAATATACGGTGTTTCGATATATCTTTTTTGTAAATGCCAGTTATCATATGCAATGTCAACCCGTTCGTGCACGGGTCAAAGTCTAGTATATATCATGAATACAGACAATAAAGCAGTTTTCATTAAATACCACATGTTATTTTATTGCACTAAAGAAAAAAAACAACATAAAGGTTAATTTATTATGCAACACTATCCAATATTACACGAAACTCTAAAAAGCAAATACATTCCTCTTCACAAAATGTTTTCGCGAAATAGCAGAATTTACCGTCTTTGGATGGATATATAAGATATAATTGGTTATGGCTACTATCCATTCGGCGGCTGTTTTGGACCAGGCCTCTTCGACATTGGCAAAAAATAATATGTACGTTTGCCTACGTAAAAGGGATAAACCCAAGGGTGTTGATAGAAAAGGTTTTACTCGTGTGCCTTTTTAACAATGAATCTGGAATGAGGCACATTTAAAGTTCCTTCATTCTACAAGAAAAAGAAAGAATCTACATTCCTACTCTTGGAATGTGTTCACCAGAAGATATGAAAGGCTAGTTCACCAGAAGGTATGAATGGCTGGACGGCAGACCCCAGACATTTAATCCACTTGATAAGAAGTACAAATTATAAAAATATACGTGGAAATTATATTATTTTCTACATTCACTATACATATGATTTGGTTCATTTGCATTTTTTTTTATCTATTTTTCAGAAATGAACAACAATGAGATGGACGCAACCATTGAAATTATACACGTGCATATATGTTGTATACATAAAAAAACCTTTTAATTTTAAAATCGAAATAGTATTTTTGTTGTCTATAACATAATTTACCCTTGAAAGAAAGATTGCATATTATATTTCGTAAACCATGGGAGAGAGAGAAAGAGAGGAGCTTTTAACTATGAAACATATAACGAATGTCCTTCTTCACCGAAGGAGAACTAAAAAAAGAGTTTGTTTAATTAAAACATACATACAATGGAAAGACTGTCTCGATATTATTTACGTATTCTATAAATAAAAAGCGAGATAGAGAGAGAGAGAGAAGCGGCTTATTCCGTGAAACATAGAAATTTTGTAAATGCTTCAACAAGGGAAAAATAAATTGGCAGTCTAAAAACTGGTTAATTATCGAAATTATCACTGTATATTTATTTTAATTTTATGTAATAAATTAAGGCTAATACGGATATATGTCATAACCGATGATGTGCATGTGCTTGATAAAACAGGGGTGTTGCGGAACGGAAAGCGGAATGGAACGGCTAAATACTACAGTAAAACTCGTTTAATACAAACACGGATATAGCGAATTCTCGGACTTAGGGAAGTCTTTTTTATTCCCTGGTAAAATTCTTAACAAATCCTTGCAAATTTTTACGGTTATAACGAATTCGGATATAACGAATTTACGGATATAGCGAACTGATTCTGAGTCCCGTAGAGGTGAATTATAACGAAAGTTAACACTTTAATTACGAATGCCTTTACAGTTTAAAAAAGTTTGCACTACCCTTTAACATAGTTTGATAGTTTGAATGAATTTATTTTACAATAATTTTTCGACCAATTATTAAAGGTATCAAAGTAATGTATTTTTATTCTAAGCCTCAATTAGCAAAAAATATAGTCTGGTCTAAGAATTCATGTATATAGTGAATTTGCTATAGTTATTATTACGAATTCGTTATACGGATATAGCGAATTACGGATATAACAAAGTAAATCTATCGGCCCCTAGGACTTCGCTATAACAGAGTTTTACTGTATTATTTTTTCGATTAAATATTGTATATATTGGACACAAACTTGTAGTTTGTAACATTTATTTATATTTTTGAATGATTTTTATCAAAAGGTTGCATAATTATTTGATATCATTCTTATGAATGTCTATCAATTAAGACATTGCATTCAATTTTCCAGTGCGAAGCGGAAAATGATTGTAAATCAGAATAATTGTAAAGCGCTTTGAGAATGGTTCGCCAATTTTAAAAGCCCTATATAAAAACTTGCAATTATTAAGGTCTTCCGTTTTCCAACGGAAGACCTTATTGTTTTCGTTCGGTTTCTTTTTCCCTATTATTATTTTTTTTTTTCTTACAAAATTTGTGCAGGCGATTTCTCGGAAATGGCTGAGCCGATTTTCGTGAAACTTTCAGATCTAATAGATATTAATCCGAACTTAATATACATTTTTTTATTTTGATGACGTCATTTCCGTTCTTGAGAAAATGACGTTTTAGCGATTTTCAGAGGGTCGGCTTGTCCAGGGATCTCCTCCGAAACGGTAAAAGATATTGAGTTCAAACTTTCAGGGATTGTAGACAAGTGGTTGTAGATGTGCAATTTGGCATTCATATTTGTCATGCCCAAAAGGCGTTTAAGCTCGCCTTGTCCCGAAAATTGAGATTAAAAAAAGGTCGTAATTTTTCATGGTTTTCTTAGTTTATCTCTTTTCTGAAAAATATTTTGTTAACACATGTTAAGCAAAAAAAGTTTATATTTACAAGACCTTTCATTTGATATCAAGAAAAAGGGACTGGCCCCTAAAATTAGGGAACCAAAGGGCTCTTAAGTCTTTAAACTGTAGTCCTTTACTGAGAGATATTTTGTGAAATGTTATAGAAGCAAATATGTTCATCTCACAGTTATGTATCCAAGCAATGTAACGATTTTGTCATGTATTACGTAATTAAGGGTTTTTAGGGGCCAAAAGTCAAAAATTTCGATCACCCATATCTCAGAAAGGAAAAATATTTTGTTATAAAACACAGAAGAAAAGTTGTTCAAATTAATGTTCTTAACAATATGCAACCTTCAAAATGTTGTTAAACGGCCCCTATAAGGAGATAAGGGATCGGCCCCTAAAACCTTGTTTCTCATATATCTCCAGAATAGTAACAAATTTCTAAACACTTGTTGAGCAAAATTTGTTTAGAATTAAATGACCTTTCATTTGATATCAAGAAAAAGGGGCTGGCCCCTAAAATTGGGGAACCAAAGGGCTCTAAAGTCTTTAATCTGTAGCCCTTTACTAAGAGATATTTTGTGTAATGTTATAAAAGCAAATATGTTTATCTCACAGTTATGTATCCAAGCAATGTAACGATTTTGTCATGTATAACGTAATTAAGGGTTTTTAGGGGCCAAAAGTCCAAAATTTCGATCACCCATATCTCAGAAAGAAAAAATATTTTGTAATGCAATACAGAAGAAAAGTTGTTCAAAAAGATGTTCGTAACCATATGCAATCTTCAAAATTTCGCCAAACGGCCCCTATAAGGAGATAATGGATCGGCCCCTTAAACCTTGTTTCTCATATATCTCCAGAACGGTAACGAATTTTTAAACACTTTGTGAAAGGTTATTAAGGCTAGATTAGGTATAATACGTTTCTATATCCTTACGATATAATGATTTTCTCTTGCGTTACCAAATTAGGGTTTTTAGGGACCAGATGTAAACAAAATTAATCTTTTAAAACTTAATTGGAGAAAATGCAAGCATTTAAAAAAGCAATGTAATAGAACTTATGAAAAGCGATGCAATGAAGCATTAGTACTTCACTCCTTTTTCCATATCATGTTTTGTTGTCGAAAATCAAAGTCGATGACGTCATATTTTCTTCTAAAAATCGGACGGAAGACCTCCTCGTTGCTTGCAACGAGATCGTGTCTAGTTATTATTATTATTATATAAAATGAAATGTACATGCTCATTGTGATTAAATAAGCTATTAAAATAACTGTTTAAATTATTTTCCTTTTGACATATTACTGGAAAAATAGTGTAGGGCAGTTGGTCAAAGCGTTTATCTGTGTTTTTCATGACATCGATATTTGTTTGCGATTTTATACTTAATTTTAAAAATTCAATCATGATGAGCCCTCATCCACTTTGAATTTTAGTGACCAATAGTATTTTAAAAATTTTAATAAAAGCATTATTGATATAAAAAAAACGTGACCGACGAACAACATCCAATATCATCAGGTTTTGCTTCAACACCTGTTTGCTAACCTTTTCGTCTGATAATTAATCAAAAACATAAACATTTCGCTGAATCACCAAGGCTTTAGATGTCTTGGAAAGTCTCCCGAGAAGGTCGACAGTTCTTTTAGTTTAAATATCACATTAAAAGTCAAGAAAATTATATCGTTACGTTTTTAAAATATGTTCATAACCATATACATACAACTCTGGCCAAATTGCGTAACGCGCGGCGTCAAACGATTGTAATATGTTAAATCATTAACTTATATATACATAGAGTTAATCTTAAAATTACCGATTTTAAAAAGATATTCGTGGTTAATTTTAAATTGATATCAACTGATAATTGTTCAGTTTTAAACAAGGTAAATTTTTTTATCTGGCTACAGAGCTCTCATAAACAGGATTCCAAAACCAGTGGAAGTTCGGACAGCTCCATCTAAACTTGAAGTCGAGATAAATCCAAAAGGAAACCTCCTGTTGTGGCATTGAGAAGAAAGGCAAATACAGTTTGGTGTCCTCATCTGAAATTAAAGACCATTTAAGCCTCCACGAATTCATAACTCATTTCGTCAAAAGTCCATGTAAGACGATAAAGTACAATGTACATGTATAATATGCATAAAATAACTGTCTTGTGTTTAATAAAATGCGTCCTGTCTGATGAAACTGTATTTTTAAAAAGGTTAAAAACATTATATTTATTGTACTGCGAACAAAATGTTAAAATGGAAATTTGTTAACTATTAATTCCATTTTGTCTTGTTGTTTCTGCAGATTCCAAAGATACAACGATGTCACGCAACACAAAGCATCAACAGCTGAATGACGCCCTCTACCTCTGGTTCTCGGATATGTCAGCACACTATGCAGCCATCAACGACGAGATCCTTCTGTATTCTGTAAGGCCATGCAGCTTGAAGAACAGATCGGTTTTACAGACCTCAGCTACACAAGAGTCTACCTCCATCGATTCAAGATTCGCCAGTCAGCAAGGTTACTAATTAGTTTAGTACCAATGCAAGGACTACTAGAAATTAAATGCCCAAACTCAAATCAATCACAAATTTTAACTTCTTGATTTTGAGAAACAATACGCGCAGACTAAAAACTAAATATGAGAATTACTACCAAACCGTGGGACAGATGGAAATTACAGGTGCGTTGTGGTGCGACTTGTTTATGTGATGTAAAGATGATCTCGAAAGAATTAACTTTAATCCTTCAAAAATGGCAAGAGATGAGGGACAACCCTGACATATTCTATTTTACTCTATTTCCTTCAAAAATGTGATAGACATTGACTTTCACTTGTAACTCAGAATAACAGAATTTCAAAAATTACTGTAAAACATTAAAAGTCAAAGAAAATTATATCTTAACATTTTTTAAAATTTGTATAACCTCATACATGGAACTCTGCCAAAATTGCGTAACGCGTGGCGACAGACGATTGTAATAGATCATCTGGGTGACCTAGATAAAATTCAAATCAGCATACTACAGACCCTAAAACGTGCTACTACACCAGTTGCACGGTTCGGTTCGTTACGCTTTATGAACGGTACGGTTCGCTTTGTGAACGGTACGGTTCGTTTTGTGAACGGTACGGTTCGCTTTGTGAACGGTACGGTACGCTTTGTGAACGGAACGGTTCGCTTCTTGCACGGTACGCTTTGCTAAAAAAAGCTGCACGCTTTGTGAACGGTTTGCGCGCTTTATTAATGAGGTAGGCGTGGCCTGAACCTTTGATTTTTCTTCATATAATTTTGTTTAGTTTTTGCCCGATCTACTTCAGCAAGGTGGTAATTATGACAAGAATTTTTCTTTTTTTATATGATATATTACAAAAGAATTTCAATCGATCTATTTAAAATCAGGAAGTCCATCCGTTCCCCCGTTTCTGATACGTTGCGTGAATCGTGTACTCAGTGACAACTGGGAAGCGGGGGTAATTTTAATGTTGATCAGTCTGTTATTATTAGTATTTAATTTAGATTAATGTTATCATTCAGAGAGATTAAAAGAACTGTTTGACTTTAATCCGATATATTTTTGTTAATTCAGCGAGCTGTCGATAATTTTACAAAGCATCTTGAGTTTTTATTTCTATACATGTACTTGAGTTGAAGTCATTAAATACTTCTAATCCATTTAAAATTGCTATAACAAATTGCCCCGACTTTATTCCGATATTTTTTTAGTTTAGTTTCCTTTATCGTTGTCTTGATTCTCGGCTAGTTTTTATTATTCATAATTCGTATGATCATTCTTTATTGCGTACTACTGTAGTACTATTGCCGATCGCCGATTGCCTTAGTGAATAGACGATGTAAAATTAATTGATAGATAAGAAATCTTGAAATCAACTGTTATATAGTATTTTGACACGAAATTTTATTCATTTAAATATTAATTCTATGATTTTCTGCACTTGTTTGTATACATAGATCATACCTACATCTAACCCGTCATCGCCTCTCTTATCTGAACTAAGATCGCGTGTATAGTCAAAATAAGACTATTAGTTTTTGTTTTTCCGTTAAACTATACATGTTCATGTAACATATTTCATACGATATGTACACAACTGGATATACACAACAAGTCAATAACTTTTATTTATATAATGGCGATATTTATCATTCTGTTGAACAAGTGTCCGCTCTTCACTGTATGCATGCGATTTAGCTGACGTTTTACAAATGCTGACTAACCTGTTTATATTTTATTTACCTTTTTACACACATACTTGTTGTAAACAGGACACGAAAAAATACCCGGTAATCAACAAATGAATGTTAAAAGTGATAAAAATATAAGAATTTATCTAGTAACAAATATAATACGACAACGGGAAAACGACTCTGATCGCCAGTACATGAATTATAATCATGAAATCGGAGAGAAATTATTGTTGAATAATTTAAAATAGGAACACTCTTATCAATAGGGATTTAAGAAAACATAAAACAAAAACGTTTTATTCGATAATTTTCTTCTAGCCATTATAGGAGGAGCCAAGTAGCACGCGGCGCGTGGTGTGATCTGTACTGTTATACTTAAACTGATTGACAGGCGAAGCACGTGGAGTCCTGGGATAAAATCCCGCTCAAATGACCAACTATAGAAACCTAAAGCGAAATTTTAAATAATAAAGTTCAGTGAAAATTTTTTTAATTTAAGTATTATTATCAACACACAAGTTCTCTCTCTCTCTCTCTCTCTCTCTCTCTCTCTCTCTCTCTCTCTCTCTCTCTCTGAGGGTGTATGTGATTGTGTGCAAATCATTTGGAATTATTAGATTTTTATTTGTATGAATTGAATTCATTTATTTTAGACTCATGGTTTTCACAACGATTTCAACACAATGACTTAAAGTTTGCACAGAGGACGATGTACATATAGATTGATCTCGACGGTTAAAATTTCGACGCTATTTCACATCACACATATAAGATTGAAAATAAATTTTAAAAGAGCTGTGTTTGTGCTTACATGTACTTGTTATCTCATTCAACTATTTATGATTTAATTAATCATTTTTTGAGGTACATTAATAATGTACCCGGTAAATGATATTTTTATCGCAAGTTAATATGTGAAAATCCCGCATGTATAGAATCGCTGAATTGTTCTACAGATCCACGCGCCGATAGTCTTTCGTGTAGTTGTTCGTGTCCATTTCTACAGACGGTTCTTTTGTTTTTTAGAGATTAAGAAAAGCCATGAAACTAACAAAGTAGAAGTAAGATATACTCAGACTATACACACGACAGATTGTGATGAGTAAAACAGTGGGACGGACAACTTCGGAATGGACATTTTTCCGGCGTTGTGCACCCCTTTCCATACACACTATTGACCAAAGTTTAGTACCAAATGGTGGGTTTTTTTATTCTAAATAGATTTATGGAAAAAAAATTGAAACATTTTTAGATAGTTTTTTAGATATTTGAACTTAAAAGTTCCAACCCCATGGGATTTAAGTTTGGAAAAAATACCCCACAGAAAACCCCATGCAAACCCCATGGGGTTTTGCAATAAACCCCATGGGGCAGAAAACCCCATGAAAATAATGTGGGGTTTAAAAACCCACTTTTTTCTTAAATAACAGTTTAGGGTTTTTAATCCCATAAAATAGATTTCATGGGATTTATTATCCCACATATGCATGGGGTATTTTATCCCATTTGTTCATAATATAAAATTACTAAAATATTTTACCAATCTATTAAAATACCCGTACTCACAGTGCAGACAGTATGGGGTGACGTTAACTAAACCAATCCAAGCAAATAAATCAGATTCTCAATGATAAGTTACTCGAGACTGATTTATTCATGTTTGCATTAGTTTAATGACTCTAGATTTTCTCTTGCTTTGAATTATAATCCACAGATGTTGGTAATGTCTTCCAAAAATGCTTTTTTTTCAAATGAAAAGTGTCAGCATCAGAGGTATGCTCTGTCATCCTTTAATTTGCCTAAAAATATGTCATGAAAACTATGTAAATTATGTTTAAAAGTTATAACTAATTCAAAATAAGTATTGCTCTGCTTATTATAAAACTCTTTAAAATCTGACAGGTTGTAAATATTTATCAATACTGAACTGTGTTGTATGTACCAATGTTATATGATCCACTAATAAAGGGATAAATTTTCGGTTTATGCAATCACAAAGATTACATATAATGTTTAAACTTCTGTTAAACATCATAGCATATTAAAACAGTTTAAATCTATGGTCTCACTATTTCGAGAAAATTCGGTCCAAGAATAAATGTTGGGTTTTTTTCATTACCTAGCTTTTCACTTGGAAGTTATTAAAGAATATATAGACGTATAAATTTAAAATGAAACTGATTTGCAGTCAATGGAATTACCTTTGAAAATGGACAGAAGAAACACAAACTTAGCAACACTAGCCCAAACCAAGCGATGGAGTTGATAACCGGATGTTGAAATAGTTACAGACAAATCGGGACACAGATATTTCGATTAGAGCAGTCGATCTTTCGTGAATTTTAAGTATAATGCCGTTTAATGAACTCGAAAATCCTATTAGTTATTTAACATCCTGAACACCGTATTATTAAGGTCTTCCGTTTCCAACGGAAGACCTTGTACTGATTCTGTTGGAAATTCTTCATTATTATTTTTCTTCTTCTTTTTCTTCTAGACGTTTCATTAAACTGTAATATCTCGCTTGTTTGTCATTAGATTTTATTCAAATTTTCAGGGTTTATTGGAAATGATAATAGATTACTATAGCACAAAAAATTGTGAAATCGCTACTTCCGGTTTTGAGTTATTCCCCTTTGAATATTTTTTTAGTGGGTCTCGTGTACCTGCAAAGGCTCCGAGTTGATCCGTAGCAAGTAGTTTTAATTTACAAATCTTTAATGTAGACATCTTGAACGTTGTCCTCCCAGTTTTTTATGTTTGATTAACACGCGTATACTCCTTAAAAAATTACATCGAAATTTATGTTTCAAAAAATGTTAAATTTTGCTTATATCTTTGCTCAATAACTTTTTAGTTGTAAATTTTATCTAGACACATATAGAACAAAAGTTGTGCAGAATATAATGAGCTTTCATTTAATACCATAAAAAAGGGGCTAGCCCCTTGAATGAGGGGTCTAGAGCCCTTAAAAGTCTTTGCTTCATAACTCTAAAACGGTAAACTTTTCGATATGGGCGTCACTGCAAAAAATGTTGTTTGTGATTTAATTGATCTCATTAAACTGTTTTTGTGATCAGGTATTGCATAATGTGAGGGAAAAGTAATACGTGTTGATCAGTACTCGCGGCAATTTGGCCAAGTTAACGAAACTCTCCATCACCCGCGGCCGAGAAAATCGGTAACCATGGTCGCGGCTAGGCTACCTAGCGGTCAGCGGTTATCTAATACACGAGAGTTGCGTCTCTCATATACGAGTTTATTTAGCCGCGAACTCTAGAATTGTTTTAGTTTTGATTACACATAAAAGTTTATGGACTAAACGATTCGGTGTCAATTAAGAAATTGTTCAGTTAGTTAATTAAGTTTAAAATAAAGAACTTTTATATGATAGAATATGGTCATTATACTGCAAACTTTACAAATCGTCCTGGGTTCAGAACTGTGCGTGTCTGCGCGTTGTACCTTTACGTAATCTATCCTTCGTCCACGGCTGAGGAGATCAGCCACGGCTGCACTACCTAGCGGTAAGCGGTTATCTCATACACAAGATTCGCACACCTCGACGCACACTTAGATGAATATGAACGTGTTTGAGTTTATATAGTCGTAAATACAAGAACTGTTTTAATTTTAAGTTATAAAAGTTTGTCCATCTTGTATTTATTTAATTAAACATTTGATTGAAAATGAATATTGATGAACGATATTACTCCAAATCGTAAACATCGTCAGAAATAAATTAATGGTTGGTTTGTATATCTAAAAAAAATTTAACCCCCCCCCCCCGAAATATTAAATGATGATCATCCCTCGCACATGGCCGAGGATATATAGCGCGAGTGGACAAGTGATCCGCGGTCGGCTCGTGTTCTTCTACATGTACCTTATCACGCATTCATGTTTCATATTTTGCACGGACAGAACTATATTTATTATGTTTTTAACTATTATTTAGGTTTAAGATGAAAAGATAAATTTATTTTACTTGTACAGCTGATTAAGCATTGATTTAATTATACGATAGAGTACAAGGTAGTCAAATTATAATCAAATGCAACATGTTTGCGGTAGGTGCTAGCACGATAAAAGAATGTCCTGAATTGTCCTAAATTGAGGCATTTGATGATTATTTGAAAGAATATTCAATTGAGTTTTAAACAACTTAAGATTAGATTCTATCGGTCACATATTAATCACTCTGTAGTTTTTCTAATACATGGTTGTTCGTTTGAGTGTGGAAGCGAACTCATTGCTGCGTCCCCCTCCTCCCGCCCCGCTGACAAGTGCTCGCGCTGTATTTTTGTTTTAAATTGGCGAAAAGATATCCAGATATGTCGAAAATCATTTTTGGCGACTTCTTATGTGTAACATTTTCTCCTCAACGTGTTTCACTTTTCCACCCGTTTGTTTATTCGGTCAGTCTGTGTTAACTCAATCGCCACGTGCGATCGAAAATCTTGTGTCGCTTTAGCGCACACAACTCAGAACATATGTAATTGAGTAACAGTTGGAATGTGCTTTTATTAACAATAAGACTATTATTCGAAGTCAATCATCTTCACATTAAAGATGTGAAATTCTTACCTGAGAATGTGGCTAATAAATCAACCTGTTGACCACGCTAAACTTCTGTATGAACAGAATAATTCATAATATATTATAATTGAAAGTTGGAAGTCAAACTTTGACACATTGATGAGAAAATGTTACAACCTTTTAATTGAAGTTGTGTATTATGAGGTTGTAATGCAACTTAATTTACTTACAAGGTTAGCTACAGCCAGCTAGTGGAATACTAATTTTAGGTGAACAATGAATACCCATTATATTAAAATACAAGATAAATAGTTTCCAGAACTATAATACTATGCATGTGTATATGAAGGTTGCACCCTTATTTGTATAGCTGTAGGTGAGGAGGTGAAGGTGTATTGATATGCATACAATGTATGACTGCACATACGGATTTCGGACCGTTGCTACAGACGATACACATGCTAGTATTTTAATACATCAATGCGCAGTTTGATCTAGAAATTGACCAGTTTCATAACTTCTTCGATTTTCTCTTACTCGGACTGTCTAATTCCTTCCCAGAATTCGAACTTACGCAAGCGCAATTGAATTTTTTTTTTCATTTTATAAACCAACCCACTGACATAAAAATAAGTATTTTTGCATATTATTACATCGTTTAGAGATGTAATATTCATTTCTGTAAATAAGGTTATTTAATTCACGTTACATAGCGGTGTCTCTATGAAACAGCACCATCTGGTGTAAAATTTAGATGCTCGCTTTTGCATAAATTCTCCCGCTGATCATTTTTTTTAGCTGATGGTATATTATTTTGAATGTCCAAGTCTACTCGTTTCATTAAATAACATCAGACGACACACATTTCCCTAAAGAAAAGTTCAGAGATGCCATCAATTTTGACTAATCACTAAATTTTGTCAGCACGTAACAATTCTAAACTTGCGCATAGTCTTCAAAAATTTAGAAAGATTTAATTAAAGAAGTTATCCCATAGAAAAGGTAACGTGTTTTGTAGGCGTGTTCGGTTTAACAAAAATACAATTCCTGACATGAATCATGAGTACATACTGTTTATAACAATGGTTGATACCCTTTGAAAATTCTTACTCGCCATTTAACATCTCATTTTTAAAGAATGTTTGAAACGATTATACAAACTGTGTTCGACAAATAGTTTTCCTAAAATATTTTCTTCCTTTCTTTTTCAAAACATGTTTTATATACAGGCTTTCAATCACAACACGTTTTTATAACAAAAGCAGAACTGAAAGTTTAGTCATTGTGATCGTTTGACACCATATCACATATATTTTCAACCCGCAGCAACAACGGAAGACCTACTCGTGGCTTTGCCACGAGCTCTGCTCTAGTTATATAGATTATTCATCTAACTATAAACATGATGAATTCAGTGTCAATGGTGGGGGGGGGGGGCGTTATAACAATATTAAATGCAGTACTAATAAATAAAGTATGCAAAATGTTTTATATCATTATACTATTAGTAAAACCAATAATTATAAAATTCTTAATTTAACAGGAGATAATAACGTGGTTATCAAGGTATATATGTACAATAATACTTTTCGACGGATAGTTTCAGCTTGTGTACATGTTTTCTCATTAGGGGTGGGGGTACTTGATGAAAAGTCGTGTTGTTTTTTTCTTTTCCGTAGAATGTTTTAGTGTAAGAGTATAAATTTTGTTATAATGTCCAGGATGATAAAAAATAGATACCATGGCTATAGTACATCAGAAGCATGTGACAAAATCAGTGCGTTTAAATATTCTGTAGAAGCCTCTCACAATAATTATTTTGTTTTTAAATTAATTCATAGCATGTATACCGGTAAGTACCTCTTATCTATTTCTTTCCCACTCTTCCCATTGTATAGGACTTATCTCAAGCGAGCAAAAGCTGGAATTTTATTTAAAATCGAATTTCCCATTGCAATTAATTTGGCAAGTATATATAATGGATAAACTTTATACAAAATAAACCAGTGCTTGAAATACAGTCATGGAGAACAAATCATGCAGTCTTTGGAATGATTTTAAAGCTTTATCATGAGAATACTTGGAGGGATTTCCACACCGGCAATAATAACAGAGTCTAAGACCGACAAAAAGGCATCACTAAATCTAAGTCAAAGGATGAGGCCCATTGCACATTTGTATCGTTTAATTTATTCCCACGATTTCATAATAAACTGAACAAGACCAAGCCCTGTGTATACATGTACTTTGTATTCACTGTCCAAATTTCAACACATGTGTACATACACATCATCGGAACGCTGTGTATACTAAATATATCAATTTCATGCTTGATTTTATGTTGTCAAATTTGTATCGAGCCGAGAAGTAACTGTTAGAAAATTTATGTTATTTTAATTTTGGTGGCATTTTACAGAAAGAAAATTTGGAGAAAAATCATTGCCGGCCGTGAGATCCGAACCCACGACCCTTGGGTCCGTAGGCCAATGCGCTACCATATGCGCCACTGCGCTCATTAATTTCCACCGATGTAATTAAATATTTGAACGATATCAAAAAGGGCCATTAACTGATTACGGAAAAATAATAAATAAATGGTGTTTTTTTAACTAAGATATTTTAAAATCTCATTACCTATTTTTATACTCACCAGATATGATTTAGTATTCAATAATCGTTTCTCGTTTAATTACCCTGGGCGCCGGAAGGTATTCATACCCGTGCGGCAAATTTTATCGATAACAGCGGGTGGGGGGTGGGGGGTGGGGGGTCGAGATTAAACCTAATTTGACTCGAAATAATGATATATTCTACGACGTGTCCAATGATTTTTACATTTATGTTATATATCATTGTTACATATTTACTACTATCAGAACCAACGCAAAATCATTGTACTTGATCTTTGTTTTCATTTGACGACATTTAATTTAATTAGTTTATAATAATGTATGATCATTTACTTGTTAGTCTCTGTTGCACATCCAGAACGTCTAATATTTGCCGAAAAAACTTTGAAATATACTGATTGTTATACTTATCCTTCCAGTATTTATATTAGAATGCAGAAATAATTCATTACTGATAAATGTATTAAGTTGTTAAAGATGTATAAAGATATTTTTTCTACAGTAACTTTCACACAATGCACAATGTTTGATATGTTTATTCATTGTTACAGTAATATTCTCCGATTATTGGTAATGGCTTGCATCTTGTTATAAATCATAAAAGCTAGAGAACGTATTTTCTTTACTTTTATTTAATTAATGCCCTGTTAATTGTGACCACACGCCAGAAACACTTCACCGCTCAATTGAACACAGCTAGATCGATGTTATCATCGCCGCTGCAATAAACTGGTCAACAGTGATACATCTTTGCAGAAAAAATCCGACGACGGTCATTAAATAGATGATTAACATAACATATCATTTAACCATTCAATTATTGCTCTTTAAATCTAAGTCCCAACGCATTGCCTTTAATCCCAACCCCCCGATCCGGTAGCGATTTACTTCCTGATCAGAGCCGTTTAAGTGTGTTCAAAATGCACGGTTTTATGAGCAGGTCCAAGTTGCATATATTTAAATATCGATTAAAAATTGCGTGTGTGTGTGTGTGTGTGTGGGGGGGGGGGGGGTGATAGCGTGTAGTCAACCTTTAACTTCATTTTCCTCTCTTAACATCTTTTCTTTCCAATTTTTAATATTCTCCCCCAAAAGGTATATTGTGGGGGTGGGGGGGGGGGGGGGTCGGCTCTATGATAACTCAATTATAATAAAAATCTTTGTTGCAGAAATAGACCCCCCCCCCGGCCCCCAAGTTGACATCCAGATTAATTGCAGCCCCCTGTCCATTACTTTGTTCCTGCTTACACGTGCACAGCTCGATCGGACAACTGCTCTCACGTGTCGTGTGTATGTACCTTTGCTCCGTTGAACAAACGGGTGGTATAATTGGTATACACAGAACGTACCCGTTACAAAGACACGTAAGAATTCTTAGTTAATTGCAAGGTCTGTGAAAGAACAATAGGTGCTAATGAGGTATACACAGTGTGTCTGTTTGGCTTGTCTCAAGCCAGCCCACTCTCATCTAAGTTACAAAAACACCCAGAGCTACATAGTAATTAAATTATTAATTTTAACAATATTAGAGGACAAATGTAAAATTATTAAAACACACATGCTGCATTTTCCTTAATTTGGGAAGGGTTTATGGATTTTTTTTTACTCTCATATTCTCATTTAGCCGTAACATACAAACACCAAATTTTGCAGATTAATTTCACATAGGTCCACTTTTCAATGATAGAAAATCTTACATTATTAGACTATTTATTCTTTTTTTTTATCTAAAGTTGAACAATCCAATACATTTGTATAAAATAAAGTGATCACAACAGCTTTTAAGTACGTTTACTTCAAATCCAAATTGTTCCTTGAGAGAGAGAGAGAGAGAGAGAGAGAGGGAGGGAGGGAGAGGAGGAAGGGAGGGAGAAAGGGAGAGAGAGAGTAGTTGTTGAACATGAGTTAGTAATTGATTGACAGCTTTATATAATCTATATACAGTCAAATTTGAGTAATCTATTAAGAAGAAAAAGCCAAGTTTCCCATCTCTTATAGAAATCATCTAATCTGCAATTTTTTGTAGCAATATATTCGAGTCGATAAATGTCTTTCAATATCTACCATATTATTAATTCATGAATTGATAGTATTTCCTTAAGACATCTTTTCCAATAGATATGGGATTTCATAATCAAGAAGATAGAATAAATGTTTGTAGAAATAGGCTCAGGGTGTAGCCTGAATATAAAAGTTATTTTAATCTTATATGCCAAAATATCTGCACACAGTAGGAATAAATAGGGGAAGATTGGGTCGCCTTGACACAGACATCCTCTGCTATGTTTGAAAAATTTTGAAAGGTTTCCAGCTTGTGTGACTGGTGATTCTATATTACATTGACAAGTAGATATCTAAGATTGAATGGATGCTCCAAAGTTGAAAAAATCTTAACATTTGTGAATAAATTTCCATGAAACAGTATCAAATGCTTTTTTTTTTTTTTAAATCAATTATGAATAATACACTAGAAATGCCCCCCCCCCCCCCCCCCATATGTTGCAGAAGATCATATATCAGCTTAGTATTTTCACCAATATATCTTCCTGGAATGAAACCTGTTTGATCAAAACTACTAATTATATCAAGCATATTTTTAATTCTCTGAGCATTACACTCATAACTTATTTTATAAGCAATGTTTAGAAGTGTTATTGGTCTCCAATTGTTTAAATACCATCTTTTGGGATACAGGTTATTATTCCTTGTTTCTGTTAGATTAAGAGTTCCCGAACTTTGCATGTATACCCAAATAAAAAATATGGCAAATAATAAGAGTCCAGGCAGTGATGGATTTACAACAGAATTCTATAAAGTTTTTTGGGACAAGATAGGACATTTTGTGGTTTAAAAACAAAATGTCCTATCTTGTTCCAAATATTTTTTATAGAATTCTGTTGTAAATCCATCACTGCCTGGACTCTTATTATTTGCCATATTTTTACAACTGTTGTAGCTTCTTTAAAGGAAATTTCACCTTCTAAGGAGTCTCTTTGTTTATTATTATTAAGTGTTTTATTTCAATGTATGTTAAAATTTTATTTCGATTATAGATAATGTTTTCATTTTTATTTTATAAATTCTTATAAAAACTTTTTAATTTCATTCATTCAGATTCATTCAGAATTTCCCTTTGGTTTGTAATTTCTTACAAATTATCAAGTTCTCATGTGTCGTGTATATATAGTGCTTGCTCTGTTGATTGTAGCATTAGGAGAACAACAGGGTGGTTTATGGGTATACACAGAATGTGCCCATTACAAAGACTTGTAAGATTTCTTAGTTAATTGCAAGGTCTGTGAAAGAACAATAGGTGCTAATGAGGTATACACAGTGTGTCTCCTTGGTTCATCTCAGGCCAGCTCAGCACTCTCATCTTCTCAGTTACAAAAACACACAGGGCTATACATTCTAGTAATTAAATTATTCATTCAAACACATTATTAGAAAAGAAATGTAAAATTGTTAAAACATACATGCTGCATTTTCCTTAATTTGGGAAGGGTTTATGGATTTTTTTTTAAACTTTCATGCTCTTATTTAGAATGTTTTGACATAATATATATGTACAAACACCAAATTTTGCAGATTAATTTCACCTAGGTTCACTTTTCAATGATAGAAACTCTTACAGTATTAGAATATTGGACTATTTAATCTCTAATTGAATGAACAATGTATCTATACATGTACATATTATGGGTACATACATGTATTTACATGGATGTCAAGTTTCATTTATATCAATATCATCCTGGTCTCAATCAATTTAATTCAATTTTTATACATCCTGAAAAAGTTATCATGATATGCAAAAAAATTACATTGTTTCTTCGATGAAGTGTTTCTAAAAATACGCAAACCCATCGGCATTTCTCGAATCTTCTAAAACAATGTCCATGCAGTCCAGTCTTTGATAAATGCAATCATACAATGCATTATTTTGTAGTAATGAGGTTAATTCTTAAAATTATTGATATTTTCATAATCTCATTATTAATCAAGCTCTGTAACTTGATACATTAATATGTTATCCTATTGGGAATGCATAACATTAAACTAAACAAGTCAAAATTTCAAAAGTCTATAAACTCGGTCAGCTATAACTAACTACATGTAATTTGCATGTATCTCTGGTATTCATTGAGTGCTCAGATGATAAGTCTTATTTGGGTCACACAAAATTGTAGATCATAATTAACACATAATTTTTGCAATAAAACAAATACTGCTATATGCTACTATGCCAGATAATCAGTAACCTAATGGCGAATTTGGATTGTACATGTAGATGTACATGTAATATCAAAATACAATTTTATATTTAACTGAATAGCGCGTACTTGTCACTCAGATTTATGGAATCATACCAGCAGGATTTTTTTGGATAATGAAATTCAAATTATGACTGCATTGTTTTATCCATTAAGTAAACATACATGTAAATGTCAAGGAGGAGAAAAATACATTCAATGACTTAGTGGCTAATTTTCTTATAAATCTTTTTGTATTAGTGAAGATCAATTTATCAAGGTTCTAATATTTTTTTATATATGAAGATTGAGATAACAATTATTTGCTCTAATTAATATTTATATTGACAATCAGGGAAAATGAGCTGCCAATGCACTAGCAGTATTAGAAGTTCTTGATCAGTTATCAGTTGTATTCGATACCTTATTACACCTCATAATATTTATCCAAGAATAAGGGTTGTCTGCCGCAATCTACATTTAACTATATATTATGTAGAACTAGTTAAACTTTTTAAATACATGTATAATTTTATCACATACATGCATATTGAGAAACAATCTATGTTAATTTTCTAAATACAACTGAGACAGTTTTTTAGTCGATTAAAGAAATATGTCAATTAGATATATACATGTAGTGGATATAGTGTATTTCTTACATGTGGGTTGGGGCGGGGTTGTTAAAAATTGTTAAAATTGTTCTGCATGCAAAGGTAAACTTAATCCTGACTCTTGAGATTTTCAAATGATTATACACTAACTAGAGGAGCCCAATCTCAATTTGTTTTCTAAAATTGTTACCTTTCTTACTGGCCAGCATGCACAAGCCCCTAGTAACTGCTGGATTAGCAACTGTACTTGGGATATTGTCTACTCATGCAAAAAATTATCAATTATTGGGGGGACCCATACATTCTCTTTTTCAAGCACAAATCAAAAAGTGAAAATTTTGGCAACATTGTTACAGTAGCATTTTCTTAATCTATTCGATAAAATAAACAACCAATATTAAAGTGTCATTATATGAACAATGGACATGTGCTCCACTCCCCAACAAATGATTGCAATAATCATTCTGACTATACTCCTAAAATAACCATTCAAATGTCTGGTTTCCCCCCTCCTTTTTCATAAATTAGACAGGTCTTTCAGACAAAACTATAAATTTATCCACTGCCATCTTTGATATTAAGTCTAAGAGTTTATTTCTCACAAAAACACTTTATAATCAGTCTGAATCAATGCTAAGGCTGTGCAATTTTAAGTAGAAATTTTCAAATTTAATCTTATTTTATTGAAAAATAAAAAAGTTAATTCTGTTTTAGTAACATCCCCATTCCCGGCTAAACCAATCACCTTGTACCGGGTAATAACAGTTTCTGTAAATTGCTTTTAAGATTAATTATGACCACTTTTAATTCAAAAGCCATTTTTATTACAACCAGTTACATCAAGAACTCTGTACATTTAAACAATGTAAACACATTGACTATTCCCCTTTGAAAAAAATGTTTCATGTTATATTTTACCCCTTGTCTAAGTCAACACAACAGTCATAGCTGCAAGATGAATTAAAAGTTTACCAGTACTTTGGATCATAATGAACTTAATATAAGTCATTAGGGACCTACATATCGCATACCAATTTCAATAGGAGCCATCTCTCTAACTAATGCTAGTCACTAAAAACTATTTTATGACTTTTTGCAACACAACATAAGCCTGAAAGTAGAGCAATTCTCCATTTCACCAAATAATTGACAGGTACCGTACAAATAATCTGAAACAGTCCCTTGCTACCTTTCACTTTCACTAACTTTCTATAAAAAAGAGTTTTGTATAATACATTATGTAATAAGAAAGAATATGCAGTTCTAAAAAAAGTAAACCCCATAATGCCACTTCCATTGAGGTTTAAGAAAAAATATAACCATTTAAGTGATCCCACTATCTCCACTTCACTTAATCATCTTTCTATAAGTACCCATACCAAAAAAAAAGCACTAAAAAGTTATACCTATGAGCCCTTAAAAAAGTTACAAAAAAGTCATAACTAAGTTAGCGCAATTTGGAACCATCTGATCAATTATGGTTCCAAATTAGCATCAAAAAGTTATACCTATATTGTAACTTTTTGCTTAAGTACAAAAAAGTCATAACTAGAGTGTAACTATTGACAATTTATTTTTTTCATAAAAATAAAAAGGTATAAAAAAGTTATCAAAAAGTTATAATAAAGTTATCATTTAGGTACAAAAAAGTTACAAATTAAAGTTACAGAAAAGTTATTATTTAGGTACAAAAAAGTTATACATATAGGTATAGAAAAGTTATCATTTAGGTACAGAAAAGTTATAGATGTAGGTACAGAAAAGTTATACATATAGTTACAGAAAAGTTATCATTTAGGTACAGAAAAGTTATACGTATAGTTACAGAAAAGTTATCATTTAGGTACAGAAAAGTTATAGACGTAGGTACAGAAAAGTTATACATATAGTTACAGAAAAGTTATACATATAGTTACAGAAAAGTTATCATTTAGGTACAGAAAAATTATAGATGTAGGTACAGAAAAGTTATACATATAGTTACAGAAAAGTTATCATTTAGGTACAGAAAAGTTATAGATGTAGGTACAGAAAAGTTATACATAAAGTTACAGAAAAGTTATTGTTTAGGTACAGAAAAGTAATAGATGTAGGTACAAAAAAGTTATCATTTAGGTACAGAAAAGTTACACAGAAAAATTACAGATGTAGGCAAAAAATATCTATCTGTATCATAAACTTCAGATAAAAAAAAAACCCAGGTACATGTACAGGTGTTATACTGATAAAAAAAAGTCCCTAATGTTGATATGAACTTTTCATCAAATTGTTTTTGCTCTTGAATAGGAATTTAAAATCATATCTGTTCATGTGAGTAGAAGAACACAAGTCAATGTTTTTGTTAATCAATATGTTTACTGAATTATATTTACATCTAATGAGTATGCTTTCCTCCATTTCTTATGGAAACTTATAGTTAACGCCTTGTTTAACGATTGGTCGAAACCTACAATGACCTTAGAAAAATCACTGAAATAATCAGGATATCAATGCAGACTCACATTCCCATTGAAGACAATTTGGCTGTTTCTTTTAGCTAACGTACTGATGCACATTAAAAATAATATAGTAAATAACTTACTCTTTACAAACAATTTATTAATTTGTTAAAAGAAAGATGTAAATATAAACAATATAATGTTTTGTTTGACGATTCATGCAGGTAATGAAGGGAGCAATGATTGCAGAAAAAATTTACATAACTCGCTAATGCGGGTAATGTATTTTTTCTGCAATGTCGCTACATTCATATCCCGCATATGGCACCAAAGAAAGCATTTTATTGTTTACATAATTATCTCAAATCATTACAGACCCTATATGCAAGTTTTTTAAATAAAGCAATAAACTAACATAAAAGCATTTGGGATTACATGTGTGTCTAATGTTCTTGCTAAATTTGAATAGAAAGTTTGAAAAACATTATTTTGTAAACCAAAATTTGACCAAAACCTTCATAAAGCATGTTTTAGGTTAAATTCCTAACATATACTAGCATGATTTTGTTCCAAACATACTAGTATGATTTTTAAAACAGTCCTGGTTCTAGATGATACCAATGACCTGCAGTAATTTATCAGCAAACAACTGGATCTGTTTCTTGAATCTGTTCCTAAAATGTATAAAAAAGAATGTTTCATTATGGCAATTTCTTACTACATGTACTTTCATTGTAACTGTTAAAATCCTTGACAACTACCTTATACTTAAAACAGAAAATTTTATAGCATACCAAGTTGAATATATATATGACCAGCACCTGGCAGGTGAAAACTGGTTTCTGTTTACATGGCTGCATGTATTTCTATGGGAACGGTTGCTCTTGCATCTGATCTCTTTCATAGTATTATCCTCGTCCTCCATTAATCTAAAAGAAGGCAATAATATTTAAAACATGATACTGTTTGACAATTTTCAATATATGTAGCATAAATTATTATTAAATATCAGTAAAACTTTTCAATTCTCTGTTGACCTGGTACCCCCCCCCCCCCCTCCCTCCCCTCTAAAAAAAATAAGTCAACATTGATACAGCAGTTGCCATTATATTCTCAGATTTACAATAATTCATTTACTAAAAGATATACATAATATATGGTTAAAAATTTAAAATCTGTATATCTTTACTTGATAAACACACACACTTACTTTTTTCATCTTGTATTAATGATGTATCTTCAATCTGGTGTACAGTCTGCTAGCTGGACTTGGTTGGGATTTTTTCTGCAATACAATGATACTCTTTTTAAAAGAGTCGGCCATAATTTGATTACATATTGAATGTACATCACTAGATATACATGGCTGCATAGGCTTTGATATAGATGATAAAATCATGCACTTCTTATTAGAATTCTAGAAAAACTCCAAATGTAATTCATTTCTAAGTGCAAAGCAATAATATAGAAATTGAGATAAGCAAACACAAATGAATTATTCAAAATGACTTGTTTGTATATCAGACTTACCCTGAATGGAAATGGTCATCCACAACTAAAGCCATATCATCCAGGTCTTAAGCATGTCTATCTTTATGAAACCACTGCTTGCAGTTTCATTACTACATACAACACGCTGTGATTCTGCATATTTCTTGAAAAAATCAGGAAAATCTTCACAACAACTCCTGTCTTCTTTGCCCATTTCAAAATTTGATGGCGGAATGGCAATTGTCCAATCAGAATTCACGAAAGTCAAAGTTTGAAATTTTGGCCAATCACGATACAGCCACGATTAATACCGGGATAAATCTTTAAAATTTATTTTGGTTAAAAAACAATATTATTTACTTAATATTATCTAAAGAATTCTGCATTTAATTGAAACAAATTTTAGTAATATTTTCTTTCCTTACAACCTGTTAGTTTATTAACCGATCATCAAAACTGGGCATTTCCGGTCTCAAGAGCCGCCATTTTGAATAATTTGAGGGAATTTTAAAAACTAAATCAATTTAAATACCAATGCATTTTTACAATTGATGAATATGTAAAACCAAAAATTATAACACCTTTTTTAAATAAAACATGTTTCCCAAAGTTTATAACACAGTCCTTATAGCTATATGCTGTTATAAATTACGATGAGAGATAGGCTAGTACTGGGAAAACATACAGATGGAAACAGCAGTACTGTTCTTTGTTAACAGCATGTCTATTAATCAAATATGTGAATAAATATGATGAACCCATCTCATAATAACAAACAATGCTACCACCCCTCCCCAGCCCCCCCCCCCCCCCTTTTCTTCGCATGCATTCGATGTCGTGGGAAAATTCTGATTCAATTTCTAGAAATCTACTCTATTCCTTTATTCATGGGGTAGGCCATGAAAAGTTGGAAAAATTTTCAGTGATAATATAAAGTTGATGCTACCCCTTAGTATTTAACAGTGTTTAAACGAAATCGTAATATGTCTAATGATGTTCAAGAGACAGATAACAAAATAATGCTTGCAGGAGCAAAATAAAAAATGTCTGCTGGTCAAAACACACACATCAACTTTTTTTCTTAAACAAACATCAGTGTCATCACAGCACGGACTAATCATGACCTCTTTAGACACCCTTTACTGTTAACCTGGGATGTGTGTGCGTTCAGGCGGAAAGTGATTTCCTGTTTCTGCCTTATAAAAACAATAAAATTTTGGACAGGTGTTTGTGTTGCAATTGATGGACTGGATTCCCGTTATAATGGTTATGTCATTGTTTTCAAACAAATCTTAGTGATTTTACTACCCAGTGTGTGATCAACCTACATCTACCCCCCCCCCCCCCCCCCCCCCCCCACTTATCGTGATTTTTATAAAAAAAAAAAAAAAACAAAGTTATAACGATATTTTATAGCGAGCGCAGCTCGCCGGCGCGCAGCGCCGGCGAGCGAAGCGAGCTCTAAGAACCAGTGTGCGCGGGAAAAAGAACGAGCTAAACCTACAGTTCATCAAACAAAATTTTTTGTCTACGTCCCATAATGCTCTCTAATGTTTTCACCCGTGGTGCTATGCCAAAAATGGCCGACTTTTAACTCGTAATTTACGGTGACTTAAAGTTTGAAAACACGTTTTGAGTACCGCATATGCTTTGGCGAGACTCAAAAGATTTGTTACATGCTTCCATACCTCCGTATTGAGTCGAGAAACGTAAACAAAGACGAACAAAGTCATGGATGACGTCACAGTGCACTCGCGCCATATTTCCCGCGATAAATGTAGAGGTGGATCAAACATCTGTAATGAGTGTACTGGCTATTTCAGTATAGTCTGCGATACCTGCCTCATTGACGTATGATTTGTTTTTTATTTTTTTTTTAATATAGAGATTTTATGTATATATACTAGCAAGAGCCATACTTTGCTGTCATATCGATCCATTTTTAAGCCAATTGTGCATGCATGATGTACAGTAGGCAGGTAAGTATATGAGTAGGGAGGAAATAATAAGATATTTTGAACTAAATAAAAAGGAATAAAATGAAAAAAATAAACATTTAAAAAAATTATGTAGATATTGCATATTGTCAGACCATCAAATTCAAAAGTGGGAAATTACACACCTACAAACAGGAACCGGGTTCTCTCTCTCTCTCTCTCTCTCTCTCTCTGGGAAGGGGGTTGCGCTGTATGTATCATAACCATTAAAATTAGTACCTTTGGCATACTTACTGTAGAGCAATACTCTCTCAAAAATTCTTTGACGTTTGTTGATACCTAAATAAAACTATAAGTTGACAATGATGCAAGGTAAGTGCAATTCTTGCTGCGCTCGCCAGAACGGTAGCACCGTAAAACATATTATTAGTTTTTAGATTTATTGTGATAAAAGTCTACTTTAGACTTGAACCTCTTGGATAAGATACACTTAAATTTTTAGTGTAAAAATGACAAAGTCCAAACACATTCACAAATTAACTAAGTTCAATGTAGGTACATTTTAGTTATACTGAAAAGTTTCTAAGTTCAATGTAGGTACATTTTAGTTATACTAAGAAATTTCTAAGTTCCATGTAGGTACATTTTAGTTATAGGGCAAAAAGTTTAAGTCCAATCTAGGTACAAAAAAGTTATAACTTTTATGTACCTAAATCTTAGGTACATAAAAGTTACACTTTAGTTACAGAAAAGTTATGACTAAGTGTAACTTTTTTTTGTATGGGTATATAAACATGCACATGCAGATTCATGGGGTTTAGATTTCCTTCAGTAAAACATTTTTACTAAATAATCATTTAGAAGTTAATTGCTCTTCAGTCTCCTCTAATAAGAAACCTTAATTATTCAATACTACAAGTATCTTCATGATATTATCATGATAAAATCATAATATCACATAGAAATACCCTTACATGTATACCCTCCCCCTATCTTTTGATTTTCATGAAGTGCAGCTAGATGTTAAAAACCTTTCACATATAGGATCATAAAACCTATGGCAATTTCCTCCTGTCAATTCTCATGCACACACACATTTGAAAACAATTGTCATAGAAACTAAAAATTGACCTTTAGATTTGTAGCATTTTACATGTATATATTTATATATAGCCACAGACAAAGAGACATTCCATCCGGCATATGATATTTCTTGATTCAATCCATGAAAAAGTGAGCTTAATTAAACACTCATATTTAGTGAATATCTTAAGTATATACTTATAGCTATATGGGGTTTCTACTCTCTTGTCAACCATGCTAAAGCAATAAGACCTACATGTATAGCTACCAGTGTGATGCATGCTTTTAAGTAAAATAAGATTAATATACAGCTGGATAGCTGCATGGTGATAATAGAATTTCATGGGAAAATGTTCAAATTTTACCTATATGTTTTTCTACATGTATATTAAATAAATATTCCAAATATATATATTTTTTGTTCATTTTGAAAATAATTTTCAAAGTAGATGTTATTTTTAAAGTCAAAGATACATTTACATATTCTACATGTTAACTGAAGGATGAGGTGATTTTCAACATGTACTAGATGTATCTAACATTATTCAAATATAACTTTTGGACAGACGAAGCAACAGAGCAAACATGGGTTTTTTCACTTTTGTTTTCTATGATAACTTTGTTTGTCTACATGTCAACTTAATTTCAAAAATATTTTTTTACTGTAACAGAAACAAACACTTGTGCTAGGGTCATAGACCCCTTCACGGTAACTGTGATGACTGCTCTTTTGCAGGGCAAAATGACTTTATTTGGCGAAACATGACGTACCATTAAACCAGGCTCCCTGAATCTCTAGGCAGGTGCTCTACCAACTGAGCTATCTGGCGCTGGTATTTGAACAGGCCTGACCATCACATTCCTCCCCCTTAAATGATCTTCGCCCTTGAAGATCAACCCAGACTCTTCCCCTGGCAGGAGTTAACCTGTCAGTTCCAGGGGTTGGTCACGGCACCAAATGTAACAGGATGGGAGAAATAATGATGGCCGTGATTCGAACACGGGCCCCCTGATTCTCTAGTCAGGTGCTCTACCAACTGAGCTATTTCGCCCCGATATTCGAACTGGTCTGCATGATCATCACAAGTACTTAAACTTCACCATAATTGATCATATTTCCCTGCAAGAGAGCAGTACCACTCTTACAGTAAAGGGGTCTATGAGGTTTATTGAAACCCTATTCCAAGTTAATGCATTTCATAAATTGTAATTACTTAAAATAACAGTTTAATGATCATTCCTGCTGTTAATCAACTGCACTTATTATAACTTAATGAAAGTTTACTGATCTATTATTTTCATTTAGTATAATTTTCATAAAAATATGGATTCATGGCAGTTATGATTTGTATTCATATCAAACTGAAACATTTTTTTTTTAAATTGCTGCCATATAACATGTATAATTCATATTAGTTTACTTATTAAATGTATCCTCATTATTGACATATAAAAACCAAGACAATATATCATCTAATAAATCAAAAAATGGAAAGGGATAAACCTTATTTACTTATGTAATATATATAACATTTGCTATATTAATTAATTCCAGGTTATATGACATGTTGCAATCATAAAGTTTTGGTTTTTTAATGATGCAAAAAAATCAGTCTAAATATGTTCAACATTCAGGGATGTATTCATCATTAGGGATCAAACCCATGAAGACCAGTAGAAGTAATAGGGGGGGGGGGGGCAGGGGTGAATTCCTAGGGAGGGAGGATGAAAAACAATTTTAAGGGGTATTTAGCACACTAAGGGGAAGGTGTGTGGGGTGTCTTTAGGTATCTTAATTGGGGTTTTCTCTTTCTTTAACTTGGAAATGCATGCACTTACACTGGGAAGTGTATGAAATATGGTTTGCCAGAAATTAGCAATGTTAAGTTGCTAGCTAGCTCTCAGAGAAGTTCAAACAGTTTGCAGTTACTACTATAAGATATACCCATTTAAAATGTCATGTTAAATGTCAACATACACTTGCCTCGGAAGTATATATCTTCACCACGCTTCGCGCTTGTGTATACAACAGAGTTTATGACCACTGTTCGCTGATGCAGCCGTTGTACAATATATTCACCATTACACTGCAGTACTGTACTCCAATATATGGTCGAGGATACACCTGTACACTAATGTAAAAAAAAAAAAAACGATTTTTTTTCTGAGACAACAACCGTCACCGCTGTTCCGCCGGCCTTATAACAATGTTCTGATCTATTTCTAGAATATTTTAAAATATTTTTTTTTTAAATGAAATAACTTCAAAACAGACAGTATCGTGTATTAGCTTCCCCAGTTGCATGTTCTGATTTTAGTCAACACCTGTCATAGTCTTGAAAGCGCTTACTGTTACGTTATTATCAGTCTGGAAAGAACAATATGAAACAAACACGATGCAACATTTGAACAAGATTCTCATAGTGACAGTCACAGTGTTTGGACTGAATCATGCATTTGTAAATTGTTTCTCGTGTAAATAATTTTCCGAGAATCTAATTTTCGATGCCGTGAATCAGTTCACTAAACATCACCTTCAAAGAATTCATTTGCTGTAAGTACAAAATAAGGGATTGTAGATTTTTGATTGTGAAACTTGCTATCGTAGTCATTATATACTCATAATATCACGAGTTCAACACAGAACCCCAGACAGTATATATATGTTGTAGATTGATATTGAATAGGCTAACTGGTCCAGTTTTATTTTGCTGTTTGTGATTTTTTCCTAATCGTTTTGCTGTTGAAATATTTTCACTTTTAAAACTTCATTGCCAGCAAAATTTTTGATTGGAACATTACAGACTACATGTAATACATCCTAGCTGTCCAAAATCCTGATAAATACCACATCTTGCCATTGCAATGTGAAAGTCACAATTAATTTAGGATAACTTATGAAATTCTTTGTGAGAATACATGAACAGATACTTTCCAACAATTGACATTAGGTTAGTTAAGTTTTCACCTGGGCTGCTATATATTTTCCTTGATTTTTAATGCTAATTTTAAGCATAAACTAGCTAATATGGAAATATTATACAGATTTATTCAAACAACCAAAAATTAAAATCACTTGCAACCTGGTCTGTCACAAAGAGATCCATCATACATTTGATGATTAAATTCAACTTTATTTGAAAATTGCCTAGTAAAAAATTGTAAGGTATATCAACTATGCAATCGGCCTTATATCAGACATTAAGCAGATTCTATTACTTCATTTCAGATTAATATTTTGTGGGTTTTTTTACCCCATTATCATTACTTTAGTAAATATGGGGAAAAAAACCCAACATTAGCATTAAATATGGGGATAAAAAACCCATCTGATTTTTTTCGGGAATGGTGGGTTTTTTATCCCCATAAAAAACTTCATGGGGTTTCTTGCCCCATGGGGTTTATTGCAAAACCCCATGGGGTTTGCATGGGATTTTCTGTGGGGTATTTTTTCCAAACTAAAATCCCATGCGGTTGGAACTTTTAAGTTCAAATATCTAAAAAACTATCTAAAAATGTTTCAATTTTTTTTCCATAAATTTATTTAGAGTAAAAAACCCCACCATTTGGTACTAAACTTTGGTCGATATTGTGAATGGAAAGGGGTGCGCAACGCCGGAAAAATGTCCATTCCGAAGTTGTCCGTCCCACTGTTGTAATCTAACAGGTGCCCGTGGAAAGGTGTGAATACCGGCATCTCGTGTACACCTATTTAAGCGTCCAAATATACAGAGTTAGTTGTAAAGTACAATGACTGCTAAAAACCAAAGAAAGACAATAACACCTGTTGTGTATAGAACCAAAGATCAGCTTCTGTACACGTGTTTCGCACGAGTAATTTTTGTTCATGTGAAATCACGACGCAATTACCAGCTATGCGGGAAATAAAGTTGAAAGTTATTTTATGGAATGCGTGTCCTTTTTTCCGTTCAATGTTTGCATTTAATGCATTACGATTTTGTACACGTATTTATTTACAATTCATCATACATGTATGAGTGATTTTTTGTTTATTTATTGGTACATAAATAGCTCAAGAACAAATCACTCGAGTCACCGGTAATATGTGGTTTTCATTTACATTTTCTTGGTCTGCGTAATTTAAGTCGACATTTTTTTAATTCAAAAAGGATATAAAATTATATATAGATATATTTCAACCTTGTTTAGCCATAGTGTATATATATATTTCTAAACAAACGCTACTTTTCTAACGTTTCGGGTAACGATCTCTCTCTCTCTCTCTCTCTCTCTCTCTCTCTCTCTCTCTCTCTCTCTCTCTCCCGAGAATCACTTAAAGCTATGTAAAGTCCAGTATGTACCCAATGTTTCAAACATTTCATTAAAATAATCAAAATAGTATAACCACGGATTGTTTGAACGTTAATAGTTTACAATGTTTAAGAAATCGGCGATGCAAGTTTTGTCGAAAAACAAAGAAATGGTTACGGTCTAAGAAAGGAAATATTTTTGTGACTGTTTTAATAAGAATAACAGTTTTAAATCTTAGTATGTGTTATCTTATCCCGTATAAAAAGCAAAATATTGAACTTATCTGGTCAGCGATAATCTCCGTCCGTATTCATCGAAAGACATTAGGTCAGTAAGCCATATATGGAAGTTGCACGCTTATTGCACGGTACGGTACGCTTTTTTGTCCGTCTGGAGGCGGGTCTTGCATAAATTATCTTGCACGCTTTTTGCACGGTACGGTTCGCTTTGTGAACGGTACGGTTCGTTTTGTGAACGGTACGGTACGCTTTGTGAACGGTACGTTTCGTTTTGTGAACGGTACGGTTCGTTACTTGCACGGAACGGTAAGGTTCGTTTTAGAGGTGTAGTAGCACGTTTCAGGGTCTGTATAAAAAGAATACAACAAAAGCGTTTGATTTAAATCATCATCATGTATATACATTAAGCTGATCTTAAAATTACAGATTTTAAAAAAAGAATTTCGTTTTCAATTTAAAATGATTTAAACATATAATTGAAGGTAAGTTTTTTTTTATCTGGCTACAGAGCTCTCATAAAAAAAGATTCCAAAACCAGTGGAAGTTCAGACAGCTTCATCTAAACTTGAAGTCGAGATAAATCCAAAAGGAAGCCTCCTGTTGTGGCATTTAAAAGAAAGGCAGATTCAGTTTGCTGTCCTCAACTGAAAATAAAAGACAATCCAAGCCATCACGAATTTATTACTCATTCCGTCAAAAGTTCAGGTAAGAAGATAAAGTATAATCTGTGTAGTGTTAATAAAATGTTTATTGTCTGATGTTTATGACATGGTAAATTTAAGTATAAACACACTATATTTCTTCTACTGCCAACAAAATGTTAGAACTTTGAATTCTTCCACTTTGTTTTAGGAAAGTTTGCCATTGGTTCGCTGTCCCTGCAGATTTAAAAGACACAACGAGATCAGGCAATGCAAAGCATCAACAGTTGAGCTGAATAACGCTCTCCTCCTCTGATTCTAATACGTGTCATCACACCATGCAGCCATCAACATAAAGACCAAGCACCCTGGTAAACAGATCAGTAATACAGACCTTAGTTACCCCAGAGGCTACCTTCATCGATTCAAGATTTTCCGAAAAATGAAGAGAAAACTTCATGCAGCGGAAGCAGACAGTGCTTACATTACTGAAGTACAATCAGGAGGTCAAGATCTTCAGCGTGTAATGTGTTAAATAGTGTGTTAAAATTTTAAGCATCTGTGACAAATAATTGCTAAGAAATCTTTAACGAAAGTTTGTTTGTAAATTTAGGCTAAAATTAACAAAGTCGTTTATAACAGAAAGTTGACGTTCGATTGGGTCAAAAATACACCTTACGATATGGCATGCCTAAACAAACAGTGTTTTAAAATTTCAAGCACCTGCAAGGAATAGTTGCTGAAAAAATGCGACGGAAGTTTTTGTTACGGACAGATAGACGGACGGACAATCTAAGGTAAAAAGTATTCCTCTTCTTCTTTGGTACGGGGGTATAACAATTATTTTTTTTTGTATGTATTATTAAACACAGTACATTTGGATGTGAGATAATACCTCCGCAGAGGCTCTCTATAGATACATCACCTGGGGTGCCAGGGGCCCCCTGGATCAGTAATGCTAATGGGTATAACATATATATTATAGGGGTATAACAATTATTGCTTAATTAATTTTTGAAACTTACAAATGAGGACTGTAATCTCTTTGTTTATTTCTGTCATGTGTCACTCTATGTGAAAGGTTTATGGAGGTAATCCATTTTATAACCTGCATGCATCTATTCTCTGACGTAGATAAATCATACTGCTGCTGGTGACTTGGTCATTTTTAATACTGATTTGATAGAAATTGTTCAATGTTTATAGAGAGTTGATAAAAGTTGCACTATCATGAGAGAACAAGGAATAAGTATATTTCTTCAACTGAACTTTAAGTAACCACTTAATATTCTTCATTTTACACAAGTACTTAATTCCGCCATTCTGCTGTTTTGTATTAAATCACGAGAAAATAAAATCGCGAGAATATAATTTTTTTGTTTATACTATCGTATAGTTGCTTGCTTTTAATTAGGAATCTACAGTGTATATGATTTAAGCAAAAAAATGAATTTATAGTTTGTGAAATATGAGATCATCGCTTTCCAGATGTTTGAACGGAAATTTGGCAATGTTTGTATAAATTAAATTCTTTTTGTAGATTTCAAATAATTATTGAGAGAGAGAGAGAGGGAGAGAGAGAGAGAGAGAGCTTTTACATCTCATAATGATGCTTATAATACTCAAAGAACGATTTCTTATTCTTTAAATGAATTAAATGTAATAAGACGCTACAAGGATGCATAGTTAGTATAAATTCAACAAATCTGAAATGAGACTACTCAGTGTGATAAAATATATTTTCAAGCTGTAATATGACATTTTGAAGTTCCAATCTTTTGCGGTGCACATTTTTGAACATAAATTCAGAATGTAGTGTATTTGGGGGGGGGGGGGGGGGGGGGTTAACTTCCGTTTTTTTCTATCGGGCTCGGCGTCCTTTTCGCGGGTTTCTGCCTCTTATTCCCGGGAATCTCGACAGAGAAGCCACGTGAAGGTCTTGTGCCAATTGTGTATCTGTTTTATAGTTGTTATCACAAGAATATAACTGTTTTTCTCTTAAGTGATTTGTTACTTGTTTATTGACCTCAGAAATCACATCAAGAGCCTTAAAAACCACCGGCTTACTGCTCCATTACTTGTCAAGTCTTTCATCACAATCTTTGAATGCATCACTCAAATCCAAATCCAAATCTCCGAATATATCAGATATATTTCCATAACCCTTCTTTCAAAATGACAACAGTTTACATCCAGTCAATTAACATTGAATAATGGTATTTTATCCGAGTTACAAACGTGTGTAAATATGAAATGTCTCACTGACGTCAGCTACAGTTCCACGCATATGAACATTTCGTCCAAGAAAATCCTTTGGTAAGGCAAAGTTTAGTCCAAGAGTTTATCCGATCTCTTAATCCCAATTTTTCAAAAACCGTCTGATAAGAAAAGAATAGTCACCAATTTGAGAATACTCACTGGTAAAATTACTATTCACCATGAAACTATTTATAAGATGAAATATCATGTCTGGTATTTTTTTATCATTTTAGAGACATCATACATACTCTGAAGCTATTTGTTTTTGTCTTCTTCTTTTATCTGCATTCAACGTAATTGATATAAAACCTTAATAAAATTCAATTTAAAACAGGAGAGGAAATGATCAGACAATTAACAGAGAATGAGGAGGAAGAACAGAAAAAGCAGTGGAAGAGGAAAGAGAGCAGAAATAAGGCTTAAAGAAGCAGAACTAAAACAAGCTGAAAAAGCAAGTCAAGCATCCAAAAACCCACTAAGAGAAAGAAGGTTTGATGTACGATACAAACATTTCTTAAAGATCTTATTATGTTTTGTTCTGAAAAAAATGAAAATAAACTGACCCATTCGCAGGGGACTGCCAAACAATCTAATCCTGTTCCGCCAGAAAGGGAAATATGTGAAGAGCAGAAATTGCCCACCATTGGCCGACCAAGGAGACGTCATCAAAAGCCCAAGGTCTTGGGGGGGGGGGAGCCATTACAATTTCATAATATTAATATGAAAATTTAAGAAAAATTAACATATCTGTTGTTCATTGATACCAAATGCTCTAGGGTGCTTCACATGGCAATATTCCTCTACATTTATGCACTGGTTATAAATTATAACCAAATTGCAGAATTTGCTTCATTGCTTGAACATGTTGCGATTCTAAATTATAACAGACTTGCCTCAAGTGCTGATTGACTTCCTACTTATAAAAGAAATTATATAAGAAATTTGAAACACAAAATCATCATACATTCTTCGTTTAAAGTTAAATACGGCAACAAAAACTTTTCTTTGACAGAGATACTTAGACGAAGCTGACGACTATCTCATGGTCGCCATCTTCGACGAATTTCATGGATTGCACATTGTGGAGAAAGATCCCATTATCTGCACCTTTAAAAACAGCAGAGACGCTACCGCGACAAGCACCTGCGTGCGGGACAGAGACGGCTGGTTTTCCTGCGAACAATTTTGTAGATGGTTTGATAATGTCTGCTAGGGATTTTCATAATGAGGAGACTTTCCAATACGCAGATGCAATCTCCTAGGAATGTCGCGTTCTCCTAGTGGAGTGACGCAGGTGGTGCTATTTGACTGGCAACTGCTAAGACTAAGGACATTGGAAAAAAAACCGCCAATTTAAGTAGTTTGCCTTCTTCAATCAAAGGCTGCGCGCACCCATGCCAGCAATCCTCATTGTTTGACGTCTCTTCTTCCGTCATTTCATTGAACTATTGCTTCACATTTTGTAAGAAAAACTTTAAATTTGTTATAAATTTCTATATATGCATATCACATTTTAGCTTTCAAAAGATGAATTTCAAACATGTGTTCAAGTAAGGCTTTATTGCTTAATCTTTTTAAATGTACGGTTACTTTTTGGACTTGATATAAAAAAAACTCGATAGATAGATATAATCTCCTTCTTACAAACAAATATAAACATAATTGTTAAGAATATTCCTGCATAAATTTGAAAAATGGTGTTACAAAGATTTTATTATTTACAACTTATATGAAAATCGTGGGGTCGACAAGGAGTGGTTCTTGTTTTCTCAATACCTAATAGCTTACACAGTTCAGGGAAAAATCACTCTCAAATTCTCTCCCTTGGTCTGTATGTATCGTGATCTGTATATATTATCTTAAACAAATACTTGTTTCAAATACAAGATTTAACACGTTCACACTTCCTTTGCCGTCATAAGGAGTGTTTTAGCTTCCAAATATAGCATGATGTTGGTGACGGCACGATAAAGAATCCTTTGTAGACGTCTTACAGTCAGAAGAGGACAATCTTTATAATGGTTTCTAAGTCCCCTACCGCTTTCATCAGAGTTCGTTTGACTGTCAGTATGTCTGTCCGTCCCATTTAAAGTTTTCCACACATTTTTACTCTATGAATTTCAGGAATAATATTAAATGTCAAACAACAGATCAACTTAACACTATGTATTGTCTGGATGACATAGTTTCGAGACAAATACTTTTATAAATTCCAATTATTTTCTTCGGGTTCTTTATCGGGTTCGGTGTGTATTGATTTAACGAGGCCAATATGAGGTCAGTAATGTATAAATAATTTTATTATTTCTAACAAATAAGTTCTGTTAATTAGTGTAGTGTCATGTATTGTGAATACTTGATCGGCAGGTTTTTTCTATTATTACAATATTCTATTCAACGGTGTGGTAAAAAATAACTCCTCGGTGCAAGGAAGACGTCATCGCATTTGCTCAGCCAAGCAATTAGCACCTGCACGGCAAGGATCACAACACTAGTAGGATTTATTAAAATCGCTTAAAGGTTAAAGTATGTCGTGTTGGTACCTACAATCCAGGTCCAATGATGGCAAGTACTTGGCTTTAATGGTGTTAAGTATAATAAGGTGTTGGTCTAAGAGATACGGTTTATGTTGACGATTTCATATTGGGTGCACCCGATAAGTAAACTGTAGATGTTACATACATAGGATTTTGCAAAGTTTCACTTCAACACCTCAACAAGAATTGACTATTTGTGGTACATAATTTCCAAAGCACATGATATGCTGGTCGTAAGTCGCATTCTAAAACTGAAACGCACCATATCGTAATACATCGTGCATTAAAGGAAAGGCGCATTAGGGTGTTCGCATGTGAATATTCCCGTAAATGCGCGAGTTGTCACACTGGGAAAATTATAACTGCGATATAAATAATCCGTTTATAAGTCAGCGAGATTTTTGGAAATCAAATCTTACGAATAGCGAGGAGGTCGTTTCCGTTTCTACAACCCGTGAGTCATTAGAATTAGCGAGAATCATGTACACGTCCATCAGAAATACAAGTTATCACGGATGCCTCCCACCGATGGGCGCTGTATCATAACGCGTATTCATTGTCATGTGGAGCTTTATTATATTTAATTTATATACATCCTCGAGATCTTGTTTCCAAAATGCCCACACCTGGCAGGTAAAGACTGTCTGAAGATACGAGACATTAAATTAGATTAAGGTTAACCAATTTTTTAAAAATATTTTGTTCAAAACCTAAACTCATACAGTTATCGCAAAATTATTTTTTACCAACCTATCCTATGGTATTGTATATCGGTACTATCGTATCGTGCGTATTTACCGCTTTATCATGCGTTTCTGTTGATCCTATTATGTTATTCGTTTTGTGCCTTTTCGTTAGCAGGTTGATTCTTTAAAAGTGCGTTCAGTTTGCCATTCATAATATCTATTGAACAAGAAATGTAAATCGTATCCAGCATTCTATTACGATACTATTTTTTAAATTCTTTATTCGTAAACTATTGAGGTTCTTAGGAATAAAATAAGAATTTTACCTTTATATTGAATATATTAAATCGTACGTCGAGTGTTTACCTGCATCAACATTAACTTGTATGTAACATAAGTCGTTTTTATGTAAAATTACAAGGCCAATTGTTACCAATTTTGATGTGGAGCATCTCTATGGTTAGAGGATTGTAAATTGTGAAATTCATGGTCTACTGAATTAAACCCGAGGTACCAAAGGCTGACTTCATAAATATGTTAACGAGGAAGTCCTCTATTAAAATTTTACATTCCATGTCCGCTGGAGTATAGATTTTGACTCTATGGCCAAAATAGATGTACAGGGTTATTGCATATAAATATAATATAAAAAAATTATCTTCTCTACTACCACACACCTGTAAGGAAATCTGAATATATGATTTTGTTGACCAGGTAGCCCTCTATCAAAATTATAAATTTCATGTCTCCTGAGGGTAGGAGTGCTGACTCTATGGCGAGACTAAAAATATTTACATACCCATTTAGTGTTCATGCATTTAAAGTTCACAAATATTATCTTCTTTACTTCTGCTGATTTTTAATATATAAAAACTGACTGCATACTAAGAAGAAAAACAATGTATCCAAATTTCAAATACATGTATAATGTCCAAAATTTGGGGGATTTGAATCTTTATCGGGCCAGAAATGCTAATATAAGGTAAATGGTCTTAATGCAGGGTGTGGCCAAAATGGTCATTCAGTGTTGATGTGGTGTAACGTAACTGTATAGGGGTTAGCCCCGTATATAATTCAAATTTTGGAAAGATAAAAATCTTTCTCAAGATAACTATCAACCCCCTTTTCTATAAATATATAGAATATCAAAACCGTCGGGCTACCCCAGGTCGGAACGCATTGTGACGTCATATTAGGCATAGATGACGCTACTTTATTAAGTGCTGATTAAATATATATCAGCCATTGTATATCCATGAAAGGACGGCTGTTGGGGATGTCTCGGCACGGCGAAAACTGTACTGCAGAAACCAGTGGGCTTCACCATCTGTGCGGTTGTATTGGCAATGGTCAGTGGCGTAGCTACCATGTATGCTTATATGCCTGAGCATGCACATCATTTGGGGAAAAAAGGAGAAACTCGGTAAAAAATAAAGAAAAACAATTGAAAAAGAATTCAAGTATTAAGGTCCATACTCAGTTATTCCATCAACCCGTTTCCGTCACCCGGTCCTACTTTATCCGGAATCTTTGTGCCTACACTTTAATATTTCTCATATATATATATAAATACAGACACGCAATGTGGTCTAACAGTACCATGTTAAAGAAACAGTACATATGTATGCACCTAATAAAGCAAAGATTTATTTTGCATTTGAACTAAGTTTTACACATCATTTTACATTCCCCCATAGAATATCACAGCTTTATTAAAATATTCATTACCATAAACTAGGTGAAAATGAACTTAAGAATAAAAGCCTTGAATGGGTAAAAAAACAAACGTCAAAAGATTTTTCTTCTTTAGCTTCTTATAATAAGTTTTGAGAATTCATTTTATGCCTAAACTATAACCAAAACAATTTTAACTGCCTAAAAATATGCTTAAATAGTGAGCATTCCTTTCAATTTCTGCGATGATTTTTAGTGTTAAAAATCGTCAGAATCCATGAGGTTCCGGGGCCTTCGCCCCCTGGGCCCCCACCAGGCTTCGCCCTGGACCCACTAAGGGCCACATGGCGGCCCCCAGACCCTCTGCAATTTTAAGCACGCACTTCGTCTCTGGTCTAGCTACGCCACTGATGGTCAATCCGAGGATGATAGGATTCATCTCCTTATGTATGAATTTTAGGTGGTATTTCCTCCTAACCAGCCGTACTTCTGCACCTATCGAACAAAACGTTGTTCCAAATTGCGCTGGAACTTCGAACTCGATGGGAAGATCACTAAATCTTCAACAAAACACAGCATGTTGGTAGCATAACCTAGCTATTTCACGTCTAAGTTGTGAAGATTGTCTCTTCGTAATTGCGTCATCATCAGCCATGATGTTCAGTACATCTATACATGTATGTTGATCAATGTCCAAATGTTAACTTGACATACATGTAGTTCCTGATCAAAAAAACATATAAACTCTTAAATTCATAAACTTAACAAAACCAATAGTCTATATCTTCCGGAACAAGACTTTTCTTTCGTCTAATTTTCAAGTGAATGCAATCCAATAGGTTTCTCACCATTAATTATTGTGTAGGCGGCTCTTCACTTTCATTTCTGATTTTCATCCAAGGAACCAATATTATTGTCGTGTCTATTTCTGTTTCGTTAACTCGAGTTTCCTCGACATCGAAGTAATCTGCATAATTATCTTCGGTATGATTGTATAACTCGTCTACTGACGTTCGCAGAGTTCTAACATCTTTTCTCTGACTACCTTGTTCTTTGTTCTTTTTGAATATTACAAAAATATTAATAATATCGTCTATACCAGTCACTATGGTATTGGCGGTAGCAACTTTTGACGACGAATTTTCATTAGGCCTATTACACGTTTCACTTGAAGTAGTAAAATTAGTTATTGCCGCGCCAATAACACTGCTCTCAGATTCTGGAGCTGATATTTGAGTTTCCCCACTAGACTCTCTAGTTGAAGTCTTACGACCGTCGTCTTTTCCCCGGTTTTCCCTCTCCACCATCTGCCACTGTGAACGGATAGTCCAAAAACACTGTCGCTTATACCACCAAACAAAATATAAAAATTCTTTTAGAAGCTTCAGTACAAGCATGTATATGATTTTAATCTTTAACTTGTATAAAAATTACAGTAACACTACCTCGTAGTGATTAAATTTTATCAGCGTCCACCCACCAAAGCCCAAAAATTCGAGTCTATTATTTTAATATAGTAGTTTAGATATTTCAAAACAACCATATCTTATTCATTGACCTGCATGTATAATCTCGGATTTAAAAAAAAGTGGATGATCATTACACGGCAAAAGTTCTTAAAGTAGTCTGAGTATCGCACTAAGTCATAATACGGATTTTACAATATTGGTTCGACTTTTACAAAGCGTTTTTGATACCCGGTATTGATTTTGCTGTACATCGCTGTTGTGAACAATGGCAATAACAAGCAATTAGAACGGTAATACATGTATTCTATGAAAGATAGAAATGATTAATGTTGAGAAACTCGATTCTGTTAAAGTAAAATCCAAAACGAAGTTTCTAATTAACAAGGATCTCAGGTATGCTTAATTAAAATGAAAAACGAAGTTTCTGATTAACCAGGATCTCAGGTATGCTTATATCTTCTTTGTTTTGACCCCCCCCTCCCCCCCCCCCCCGAATTTTTTTTTTCTTTAACTAAGACCAGTTTAAATTTAGAGACAGAAGCTATTTTGAAATTAATCAATCGTCAATTAATTAATGTATAAATGATATCTAACATTTTTGACAGATCTAGGCAGAAAACTGTAGCAAAATGTGATTTTTACGGATTTTTTCGTCCGGGTCTACTTAGTTTAGAGCTTAAAGTAATCCGTCAACATATAATTTATTTAACCAAATGTTTTTTCTAAGATGTCAGTCTATAGAATAAACATCATGAATTTAAGTTCGAGTCCGTAAAATAGTAAAAAAAATTACCAAACGCGATACTAGCATTGCATTTTTTGTATTCTATTTTGATACATCAGGTCCATAAAGCGTACTTACAAAAATTTGCGCAAAATTATTGATGAGATATGGCTTAAATAAATATTTATACTCTATTTTGTATGTTCAGTTCTAATTTTCCCAAAATTGGTAATTATTTGTAGGAAAAACGGACGTCTGGCAAATTTCATAATTGTCAATAATTTTCGCAAGGGGGTACACCCGTCTAAGAGGTGATAACAAACAAACTAGCATATAAACATAGATATTTTCTTTTGTATATGTATTGCTAGAATGTATATTTATCATTTAAAGCTAAGCTTTTAATGATTGAGCCCATTTAGTGCCGAGTATAGGACTACCTTAATAAACTGAAATGTGGTAATTTGGTCTGGCCTTGGATTACTTTCCTTTTCAAACTCATTTCTGTCATCATTAAAAATTCCACCCATGTCGCTCATCTGACTCAATATCTAATTGTGTGACTTTAAAAGTTCAACATGTACTATATTCAGTTTCCCGTCACTGCATCTTTTTATCTCGTAAGTTACATTGTATGTATGATACCTTTCTCACAATCTCATAAGGCCTTGTCCATCCTAAACCTAGTTTTTAGTTTGCTTCCGGTGAATACCAGCGTAGTACTAACCTTTGTGGTTCGAATATCCTTATCTTTAATTATGATTCGTAATACCGCTTTTGTTTCTTGAACTACAGCGCGAAGTCAATTGTGTTTTGCATAGCTTAATTTAAACCATTCCACGTATTTTATGGGACACTTGATGATATCCCGCACCCTATGCTATTTTTTTTGTTTTTTTGACAAAACATTATATCCATTAAAAGTTTGATAAGTTGATGTTTTTACCAAAAAATATTCATTCTCGATAATTTATCCTTCTAATTCCAAAATATCTTATTCTAAAATATTTTTAATTGCAACACTTACGTATGTAAAATAATTGACATACTTGAAAATAGATCATTAAAAAATAAAAGTCAAAGAGTTTTTACTTCGTTTTCAGAGAGGAGAAGTTTGGGATGTTACATAATTTTAAAAGTTTTCTTTAAAAACAGGAGATACCTTTTTCGATGAACCAATCTTTGTTATCCTAGAATTGCATCACTAATATTCTTCAACAAAGAAACAAAGGTCAAATTCAAGAGGCTTAAATCTGAATACCAGAAAAAGTTCTAATTAATACATAAAGGTATACGAAACGAAATTAATTGTATCATAAATTTAATACCAGATCATGCATGCAGAATTTGCATCAAGACTTACCGTTCTTGTATTTACTGTATTTTATAACATTCAGGGTCAGGGAGTTTTATTCTGTAACACAACGAATGGAGTTCCTCTTTTTATTCCACTCGGTTTCAATAGTAATTTCATGATATTTTGTCTGGTGAAAAAAGATTAATCAAACCTGACCCGTTTAGTTATTCTAACATTTTTACTTCAACGAGTTTCAGACAAATGAACCTTCGGAATTTTTCCATTCGGACTCAAGAACCTTCAATCTACTAGACCTTTGATTTAATGAGCCCTGGACAGGGTTTAGTTATGCGTTCTATGTATATCAGTACAAGGCTTCGCTGGAAAATCCTGATTATCAGATAACGGACAAAAACACTAGGAAAAAGGTTCTAGTTGTGGCTATGCACGAGCACAAAACAGCGAAGTTGTCTTCAGGTAAGATTGTTTGTAGGTCGTACCTCCAAAACTTCATTGAACGGTATATTAGAGAAATCCGTCTGGATACAGTATTGAGAACACAGAGCAAGAGCCCAAACATGTTGCTGCAGTTTGACCGTCAACCCTTCCTGAAGGTATCTCAGGCCAGTGTTGCTCTCCAGCAAAAACTTGCCCCTCACCATTAGTGATGCAAGGAAGTCTGTGGAGACATATGCCAAACATTTGGACACCAGCCTTCAAAAGACAGTTGCAACCTTCCTATGCCACTCGGAAGACACCAGGGACAAAGTATACAGACATACTGAAAGTAAGTCCGCCGTTGATGCTCTTTTTGCCTTTACTAGGCTGAATACAAAAGGGGAAGATGCCAATAGCAAAGACAATCAAGTTGAGGCAACAGCGACAAGGAGCCAGCAACCCCTATAAAACGCCAGACTGAAAGCTTTCCGTCTCCACCAAAGTCCATCGGAAAGAGACGAGTGCGTGATCACCTTTTAATAAAGTTTGGTGGTTTGCCTGAAGCCAAAATACCGAAACCCTCTGAGCTGCTTGCATTTGTAATAATGAAACACAATTGTGAGAAGGTTGCACGCGACATAAGGTATAAAATCAATAACAATGTCGCTACCTATTTGTTAATGAAAGAAGCTTGAAGGTTGAAAGTAGGAATTAAAGAGGTAGACGTGTCGAAAATTACCAAGTTTAATGTGCCTGACAATGTCAGTAAAGGGAAAAAAAACTGGATCAAACATGTCTCGAGAAGACGATGCAGGGCTTAGTCAATTATCACAAGTCAAAGCCCAATGTCTCTGAAGAAGACCTCGTGAGGCGTGTCAAGACAGAAGAATGGCCTAACCTGGTAGTACGAGAAGTTTAAGGGAAAGGCACAGGGGTCTTCACAGGGGAATTGTCATTTAACCGAGGAGAGGTGGTATGCGATTACCATGGTGATGACATACCCGCCAAGGAAGGCGAACGAAGGCTACAAACTTATGGAGACTTCCAAACGGATGGAAATTACTTCCTGTTTTACACCAATGCCAAAGGGAAAAAGCGCTGTATCGATGCAGCTTACCCTTGCCCTTGTCATCCCAACTTTAAAACAAAAGGGCGCCTCATTAATCATTCAGCAGGAAAACCGAATTTGAAATCAACAAGACTGGTTGTTAATGGCGAAGAACATGTGTTTTTGGTAGCCCAAGTATTTATTCCTCCCTTCGTCGAGCTAACCTTCGACTATTCTGTGCGGCGACCCGAATCGGGGGAGAAGATAGCCTGGCTCTCAGGATAAAGTGGTATATTTATTGATTATAGTGCTAATATAATTAATCTGTTGATATTTATTCTCTTTAACATTCATTTTGTTAATTTTTATTTTGCACTTTTCTCTTCTGTAGAAGAAGTGGTGGTTTAGTTTTAATACAAGTGTAAATTAGAGCATTGCTTTATATTGTTTAATGCAAGATTTTAAAGTCATTCTTAGGTTGTGTACCTAAGGTTTTTTTTCAGTTTTTAATATTCTAAAATGTAATAGTGCTGCAGCAGGGATAAGGGAGAGCAGGGAGATTATCAGATAACGGACATTTCTAAATCAATATTGTGCTAGTAAAAATAACACGCAAGCAGCCTTACTAACCTTTATCCCTGTTCTGCCTCTGGGTACACACAATTAGTGAATTCTTAAATTATTTCACGGCTTATTATTCAATTATTTCATAACCCTTTTGGCAATCAGTCAATACATACATACAAGTTTATTACTCCCGGGTATATTGTCCAATTGTCTGGAAAAGAAATAATTATGTTTTTTTGTTCTAAATGGTATATTAGTAGTGTTTTTACCGTTTATTCTCAGTTGACAGTTATTTGTTTAACTAAAGAACTGACTTAGTATTACAGATACTACCTGTGGTATTGTACCTATCAATCAAATAACCTCTGCACCTGAAAAGAAGAATATCAGAGAAGACAATGTGTCAAAGGGCAAACATTGGGTACCCTGTAACTATTGCTTCGCTTAAGTCAATTTTATAAGTTTTATATTGAACACACCGTTTTAGTCATGAAAGTACAAAACGGACTCTCTATTGGCTTGTTGCTTATAATGATTTTCCCTCGTTTTGTTTTTAATTAGCTATGGTACAGAACGTCCCGAACGTCGGAAATCTCATATGCAGAGATGTCCCATGCGACCTGATGGAGATAGTGTTGAGGAGCGAAATGTATTTATGTCAATTCAAGGAGTTTGGAAGATAAACTGTACGACAAATCGGAGGTGCTTTTAATGATGCGACAGCTCGGTCACCCAGAAATACCGCTAGGTGCCCGTATAAGGGCACCAGCCGCTGAACTAGGACGTAAAAATCCGACCCACAATGTGGTTTCCAAAAGTGCACCAAACCCTATTGCAGATTTGAACGACAGGGTTAGGGCTAGTGCACCAAACCCTATTGCAGATTTGGATGACATTGATGGTAAGAGATGAAATAATTGAAATTTTCTTACACTCAGAGAATTCAATGAGATATAAATAGCGCTTTGCAAAATGTCCTCATGCTGAAAATCTTATTGCAGAAGCAGAATTCAATTCAGATAAAGTCCATGTTGTGACAGTGGAACCCATGAATGAAGACGAAGATGAGAACGCACCTGCAGAAACTTTACCACCAAGTAAAGGTAAGTCTTCAATCGTTCCAGATGAAGAGGAACAATTGCCCTATTGCCCGGATATTATTGCACCTACCCCAGAGAAAGAATGTTTTGAAGAGGAGGAAGAGCCCTTACATCGACCAACATGGGTTAAAAGGAGAATTTTATCGTTTTCCTCAGAGGAAGACGTGGATACAGCGGATGTTTCTTACAAACCGTCTGTCGAGAGCGAAGAAGAAGCCAACATCACTGCTCCAGAAGTAAATATAGGTAAGTATACGCCTAGGAAGAGCTCCAAGCTCCCCCGATTACGATAGGAAAGTGAAAAAATGTAATGGAGCACAGTACGAGTATGCATCTGGTCTGAAGCAAAAGCTTTAAGAAACTGGGTTTTATGATGTTCGTGCGGGGTTCCTGAAGCTTCCGATATGGAAGCATATGGACAGCGTTTACTTTAAGGCCACAGGAATTGAAGGACAGAACAAAGGTAACCATATAGGGAACATTCAAAGAATGCTATGGAAGATATGTAATCCCAAAGTAGAGGTTTCTTCCAAAATGCTGGACAGGGGCTCCATCCTAGAATTCTACAATTTTCTGGAAACATACGAGGTAAACCACCAGACAATAGTAAACTATAACAAATCATTAAACCATCTTCTTAAGTATTACCTGCGAACAACGGACATGATCAACGTAGACAGACCCGAGTATGATCGACTCCTTCATGTCCAGAGCTATTTCAGATATGCACTCCCTTGTTAGATGCGAAGACATCAAAGTGTCAGAGGGGATCACGATACATGTAGAGCTGCAGGATGACATTTTCTTTGTAGGTATCGTGTATTAATAATCTTTTCTTTTTAAATTAATCCTTCATTTTCAGATATTCAGTACAGAAATCACAAGGACCATGTGGCCAAACCAAGACGTGGAGACTGGAGATGCCTTGATTGGAATTATTGCTTGAGTAAAGTATTCATTAAGATTTAGAGGAGAAATACCAACCATTTCATTACAACGCATATTTATCTATACCGCTATAATGTTACGGATAATTCTATAATATATATTTTATCCACTTTTTATCTAAATTATGTTCCAATAATTTGCATATAATTCTTTTTTTTTAAAAATTCTTTTCCAATATTTTGTGTTGTTTTTCTAAATAATCTATTCTTTTTAAAAACATCTTGTGTATCCCCCCCCCCTCCCCCCAAATGTTTGGTACAATTTTTTAATCGCTGTGTGCACATTTTTTTTGTGGTTAATTTAATGCTTTTTAAAATATATAATCTTCACATTATCTTTAGGGCAAGGACCATCAACAAAAGGAAGACTACCATGGAAGAGAAAAACTTCACAAGGATGATTTGTCGCTAGAAAAAAATATAACCAATATTCATCGTCAGATGGGTAATGTTTGATGGTAAAATGGTCTTAAGGTCAAGTGAAATTGTTGTCACGACAAAGCGACAAAACAAGCGTTCGAGGAAAGCAAAGGCGCGGGTTCCGAAAAAAACCGCATCGTCTAAAATCTGTATTCAGCGGCGGAACACATCGTAACAAACCCAGGCTGCAATAAGATCGGCTAACCATTTCAGATCCCGAAAAGGCTGAGAATAGAGGACAAGGGCTTCAATAGCCACCTCAGAAAGGGTCCAATATCTGTTTGTACTATGTGTTCTTTACTTGCACAGTTTAACTAATATTTTATGCACGAATAAAAACCTTCCCAGTTCCACTGAAACCAAATTCTGACCACGCCTCCGTATATAATGGAGCAAAATCCTCATTTGGTTCCTACTATAATTTACTCTTTACACACTAGTTGGTAAAATACCGCCAAACAATGAGTAATTTTGACAAAGAATGTAAGATAAGTATAAAATACAACTCTTTGGATTCAACCACTTGTGTACCTTGAGCCTGCCACAGAAGCAATAATGAGCATATGATAATGACATATTTTGACGTAAGCGACGAAAGAAAGTATAAAGTAGATTACATACATATGAAAAATATAATAACTCTGAAAGAACTTTTCCCGACAGGATTGATAAGATTAAATCAATTTAATATGATCTGAAGATGATCAAGATGGACAAACTGCCCATGGCAGAGTTCATGACAGTTGGTAGAAAACTCTTTTGGCCGTCGAAAATGACCCGACTTCTTACTTAGCGAGATGATTAACCACGACAAGAAAGAGGGACGACAACTCTGTGTTACGTTTCTTGACCTCGCTAATGCGTTTGGGGCACCAGAACAATTCGTGGATGTCGTTGATGATCTTTTTTACACTGGGACTCCGACGGTGTTCCAGACTGACGCAAGGAAAACGGGAGAAATCCTGATGACCCGGGGTGTCAAGCAGGGAGTTCTTCCGTCAACTCTGCTGTATGGATCCCTTGTTAGAGGTCATTGGGTGTTGCTCACAGGATGAATGACCATCTTTAAGTCCTCCTTAAAGATAGCTTAAAGGTGTTTAAAGGTAGCTTAAAGACGATCTTTAAGCAACCTTTCAGCTACCTTTAAGCTATAAGTATTGCTTAAAGGTGGCTTAAAGAAAGCGTAAAGATGGCTTAAAGGCAGCTTAAAGACCATCTTTAAGCCACCTTTAAGCCACCTTTAAGGACAACTTATAGGTCCTTAATGTCCAAACTTCTTTAAGCCACCTTTAAGCTACCTTTAAGCCACCTTTAAGCCATTAAAGAAAATTTAATTCAATATTGTGCTTAATTTCCAACAAAATGTATTAGCTTTATGAAAGAAAAGGTATTAAAACGGTTTTTGTTCTAGAAAGAAAAATGAAAAAAAAACCCGGCCACGGCGAGAATTGAACCCGGGACCCTTAATTTACTAGCATCACCACACATCCTCTGCGCCACGGCAACTTACATATATATGAGCGTTTTTATATCCTATATATCAGTGGATATTGAATCACTGTATTGAATGTGTTTACTTGAAAAGATTTTGACAAACCATTCAGTTTGTAACAATCAATTATATCTAATTTATAAATTACATGCATGCATGTATTTAGAATGAAATACGGAACTTGGTCTTCAGTGAACAAAAATATATTATACCTAAATGGAAACTGTTAGGTTCACTATAGTAGGCTTTCTTAGTTAATAAATTTAAACCGAGTAGATATACGTTCATCTAATTTATAGCTAAAAAAATGTAAGAAAGAAAATGAAATCATTTCTTTTATTAAATGCATTGATACTATTAGGGTATTTGTTCAATTTCCCGGTTTTCATGATCGCGGCGCCGTTCCAATATGTTTAAATATTTACATGTAATTGTATGTACATGTACATGATTTTTAAACTATCAATTCTATAACAAACAAAATTACCAATTACCGTTGACGTATTTACTGCATGTGGCAATTGCAAATGACTTGTACATACAATTGTATGATGTGCCAGGCCGGGTATATTTGACATATTAACCCTTATACATATATTTAAATAATCAACCCCTATTTATGATCACCGGTACATTAATTAATTAGCCTCAAGATTTTATTCTTACATACATGTATCGTTAATTTGTAGACGTAACATCTTTGAAACCCAGAGCTAGGATATAATACTTTGAAAATGAATTACGAATGTAGTTTAACTTTTATTCACTAGACTTATCGTATACTCGTACATACTAAGATTCAACGCCTTTAGAAACCCTGACGTGCACCTGGGCACACGACACACCTGTTGTGTATATCTTGTATATTCTGTGTTAGTTCCAGGGGTTTTCTTAAGTTGGACAAACAATAGACTTTAATTAGATATACACAAACATGCACCTGGGAACACGACACAACTGCTGTGTATATCTTGTATATTCTGTGTTAGTTCCAGGGGTTTTCTTAAGTTGGACAAACAATAGACTCTGATTAGATATACACAAACGAACAAAACTATGTCTAGACAAACAAAGCAGTAATATCCTGCCCGATATAACAAAGGCAGTTGAGAGTTTTTTCATCTTTAACATGTATCTAGCAGATCTAGAGTTAAAAATAATGAAAATTGAAAAATAAAATACAAACCTTAAACCGATTAACAAATTAAATCATGCATTTTTGGTTCATTATCTTTATTTTGTTTAATAACCGGATGAACTGAGAGAGAGAGAGAGAGAGAGAGATAGAGAGAGAGAGATTGTTTTCACCGATTAATTTATAATAGGAAACAAACATACTTTAGTTAGTTTTATGCACATATTAAGATACAGAGACTGCGCTCATACCTACAATAATTTTGAAACCCCCCAAAAATTATAGAGAATTTTATAACGGCAATCTGTGTCCATCAGAGCGGTGCTGATGATAGCGATCTGTGTTTAATGGAGCGACGATTAAAACCGCTCCCCTCTTCCTTGGAAATTATATTATCACTCGGATGACCCCCTCCCATCTCTATAAAAGAGCTTTTGCATTTAATATATGTTTTTATCGTTCAGCTTGATCAATATTGACTTAAAGGCCACTTAAAGACAGTGTGAAGGCAGCGTAAAGAGAGCGTAAATGCCACTTAAAGATGCTTAAAGGTGGCTTAAAGGTAGCTTAAAGAAGTTTGGACATTAAGGACCTATAAGCACTTGCTTAAAGGTGACTTAAAGGCGGCTTAAAGGTTGTATAGCCTTTAAGCTCCTTTAAGTCACCTTTAAGCCACCTTTAAGGACTTGCTTAAAGATGGTTTTTCGCCCTGTGGCTAAAACGCGGAAATCTTATATAATGTTATTTACCTCATAGATTTGTTAATCATGCTAAAACGATATACTTTATGTACCTTTTTATTTTTTTGAAAGATTAGCAATATAAAATTATTATTTATTCAAGAATATTAACAGTACATGCATTGACCACTATATTCTGTCCCAAAATATCCTCGATTCACTTTTTGCTGTATATTTATATATACCTCAGGGTTCAAGCGATTCTCTTTTAGTTGAGAAGCATTACACATTCTCATTATTCTTTCTTTAAAACGTCCTCTTATCAGCTGGTATAAATACACGGCTAAAAACAAAGAAGTCTACGGGGTTTTGCATTTCAACAGACCCGGATTATAGTGTTGAAAAATTGTGCAAGGTCTTCTGAGTGACTTCCAAATGGAGAAAAGATGTCAACATTTTCCATTTTAAATCGTCCAAATGTGCTGCATGAATATTTTGGGATCGACATACTATAGTTCCAATATATAATCGTAAAATCAAATTAGGCAACGTCTAGAGCTCTCTATTCGGATCATATGTATATAGCTGCTGGAATAAACAACTGCTTAGTAATGCAAACGTAAACAAAATTGCATTGCTAAAAATACTAGTTTCACAAATTACTAGTTTCACAAATTACCGGGTATATTTTAATGTTTTCTGTATTTTAATTTTTAATGTCGTCAGTCCTACGGTTTTTGTCTTCCATCTCAATGATACTGTATCGTCTGTATGATAAAAAATCGTCTAGAACACCGACAATTCAATTTTGATGTAAGTATATACATGTACATCATCATATTTGAAATATAAAAATACTCAAAACACGCATAAAACGCTTTCACTAACTGCATACGTTACGCTGATATGCCAGCAATACCATACAAGAAACATAGGTAATCACAGATTACAAAGCTCACCGAGACGAGACATCACCCTTATGAGACTTCACCTTATGAGACCACCTTTATCATATTAAATGAAAATCATACTTTATGATCTTCGATATTCATGGATTCTGTTTTGACACAATATCATATATCATCTGTTAAAAAATTGTATGATAATCATATGTTCCTATGTTAATCAATACAATAATATAAAATTAAATATTGCATCCTATCTAATTACAACATTTATGATACATATATCATATAATACAATAAAATACCATAATAAACAATGATGAGATATAATATTGTAAGGTATAATATGACATTGTATTATGTTATTAGTTATTGTATTTGATCAAATAATACAATATCATAATATATAAAACAATATAGTATTATATTACAATATTATATTACATAATACATCATAACATTGAAACATATGATATTAGATTGTATAATATATAGTATGATATTGTATGATACTGTATCATTTTTGATACATAATATGATATTGTATCATATGATACAATATAATTTGATACAACATTGTATCAAATCAAATGATACAATATTATGTGATAATTAAAAGTAAAATATTATATAATTATACAATATTATATTATACATATTGTATCATATGATACAATTATATATTTTACAATATTATACAATACAATTTCATATGATGTGATAATATATCATATAATAAACCAATATCATGTTATACAATATCGTATGATACGATATTATATAATATTACAGTATCATATTATATAATTTCATGTGATATAATTCTATATTACAAAAACTAATATCCTATAATTTTATAATACATTATCGTATGATACATTATTATAGAATATACAATATTGTATCATAAGATATAATATTATATTTTGCAATATCTTATGTAATAGTATCATGTGATAAAATAATAAATTAATTAATACAATACAAAATTATACAATATTGTATCATAATATACAATACTATACATAACGATATCATGAGACAATATCATAACATAAAATATAAAAAAAAATTGATACAATATCATTTTGTATCATAAAACTTTTTATAATATTACATATAATATTATATTGTATCATATTAAACAAAAATGTTTCATACCATACAATACTATATCATAGGAATCATGTTATATCATTTATCAACAAACACATCTATCTTTCGATCTGGTTTGAGTGAGGTAGGAAATTTCTTTAGCATCCTTGATAACGGAGATCAGGCTCTGCATCTGAAGCAACCTCTGCGTTTCATTTATAATATAGTTAAATCAACTATGCAAGCTATCATCTATAAAACATGTGACCTGTTCCAAAAAAACTAAACCTCATCCAGCATCCGAAACCTATGGCTCAGATTCAGCATTCAAGCCTGTCAGGTGCATCAGTATACATAAGACGCATCTCCATGCAAGTTTGGTGAAGTTCAGACCAGTGATAACTAAGATATCATCATCAGAGGGCACTAGCAATTAAAACCTTAACCTGCTCCAGCATCCGCAACCTATGGCTCAGATTCAACATCCATGCCTGTCAGGTGCATCTGTATCATAAGACACACCATCCATTCAAGTTTGGTGAAGTTAGGACCTGTAATAACTAAGATATATTTTTTAGCATCCTTGATAATCGAGATCAAGCTCTGCATCTGAAGCTTTCTCTGTGATTCATTCCTATTACAGTTTAATCAACTATGCAAGTTTGAAATAGTACTATTATCTATTAAACATGTGACTTGTTCCAAAAAACTTAACCATATCCAGCATCTGAAACCTATGGCTCAGACTCAGCATTCAAGCATGTGAGGTGCATCAGTATCATAAGATGGACCATCCATGGAAGTTTGGTGAAGTTAGGACAAGTAATAACTAAGATATAATCATCAGAGGGCACCTGTTTCAAATACTTTAACCAGCTCTAAAAACCTTAACCCCCTCCAGCATCCGAAACCTATGGCTCAGATTCACCATTCAAGCCTGTCAGGTGCATCAGTATCATAAGACACACCATCCATTCAAGTTTGGTGAAGTTAGGACCTGTAATAACTAAGATATATTTTTTAGCATCCTTGATAATCGAGATCAAGCTCTGCATCTGAAGCTTTCTCTGTGATTCATTCCTATTACAGTTTAATCAACTATGCAAGTTTGAAATAGTACTATTATCTATTAAACATGTGACCTGTTCCAAAAAACTTAACCATATCCAGCATCTGAAACCTATGGCTCAGACTCAGCATTCAAGCCTGTGAGGTGCATCAGTATCATAAGATGGACCATCCATGGAAGTTTGGTGAAGTTAGGACAAGTAATAACTAAGATATAATCATCAGAGGGCACCTGTTTCAAATACTTTAACCAGCTCTAAAAACCTTAACCCCATCAGCATCCGAAACCTATGGCTCAGATTCACCATTCAAGCCTGTCAGGTGCATCAGTATCATAAGACGCACCATCCATGGAAGTCTGGTGAAGTTAGGACAAGTAGTAACTAAGATATAATCATCAGAGGGAACCTGCAACAAAAATTTTAACCAGCTCTAATATCTTAACCTCCTTCAGCATCTGTAACCTATAGGTAAGATTCAGCACCCAAGCCTGCCTGGTGCATCAGTATCATAAGACACCCCATCCATGCAAGTTTAGTGAAGTACGGACCAGCAGTAACTTAGATATTGCTATCAAAGGGCACCTGCAACAAAAATTTAACCTGCTCCAAAAACCTTAACCTGCTCCAGCATCCGAAACCTATAGCTCAGATTCAGCACTTAAGCCTGTCTGGTGCATCAGTATCATAAGACACACCATCCATGCAAGTTTGGTGAAGTACGGACCTGCAGTAACTTAGATATTGCTATCAAAGGGCACCTGCAACAAAAACTTTAACCTGGTCCAACAACCTTAACCTCCTCCAGCATCTGGAATTTAGGACTAAGATTCAGCATCCAAGTCTTTCAAGTCCATAAGTAGGTCCAGAGGCATCATCCATGCAAGTTTGGTGAAGATAGGACAAGTAATAGCTTAGATACAGGACCTGCAACAAAAACTTTAACCAGGTCCGGACGCCGACGCCGACACCGACGCCGACGCCGAGGGTATAGCATAAGCTCCCCCTGACTTCGTCTCGGTGAGCTAAAAATAAGTAAAAAGTTATAGCTAATTTGCTCGTTTAATCATGTAAATGTTTCACAATTCGTATATATTTGATTTTTCCGTTTCGTACTCAACTAAAGCCGAATGAATACAATGCTATAATTGATAGACATTCATATGAATATTAATAAGATAACAACATGTTGATAATCATTCATTAGATATAAATAAAAGATACAAAGTAAATCGTTTCTGGTCAGTCTATACCCTTTTTAAGCATCGATAAACGTGATGATATTTTCCATTCCGTTCCGCTTTCCGTTCCGTTTTGCGTTTTAGCAACACCCGAGGTCATTGGTAGGCAGAACAATGGCTATACGTATGGACCCAAAGAGAGTGATCGCATTGAATCATCGTGCTATACAGATGATAATGCTCTGATGACAGAAGGTCTTGACAAAATGAACAAAAGCCTAGCATATCTAGAAAAGTTTTGCTACGAGACTTAACATAAAAAAGTCTGCAGCCTTTTGCATCACTCCATATGAGAATCAAAGCTACACGGTAAACATCACAAAACCCAAGGTAGCATTAAAGGGTCCCTGTCATCCGACGGATGACGGAAATCATGCAGACCCGGGTCTTGCTCCAAAACATGGCTGTAAAAGATGGGCGTAAGATTTCTGATGCTCCCAAAGGGAAGGTACGATGGAGGAGGCTTGTTAGAAAAGCCACCAAAAAGCTCAAGGTCGGTAAGGCAGCTAAGACCTACAGACATGTTGAGAAAGACCTGGATGAACCCGCACCTCAATTACTTCAGTGAGGCTGACGACATGCAGAGTTTCCTTGGCCCGCACAAGACAAACATTGTCATCTAACAGTAGCGGCAATGGGTCACATCTCAGGTACATGACTTATTCAACAGTGTAGCGTAACTCAAAGGTGAGGGCTGGACGGTCTGCTTTTAGCCAAACTTAGTCGACTTTCAGAGAATACTGGAAACCAGACCTAACCTTAAATATAAAAGCACAACTATTTCCACCAATGCTTACATAGAGAGTCGCATTGATATATTGTTTTATTGACATTTTTAAAACCATTTATTTCTTTTCGCTAAAATATATTTTCAGTTATCTAAAGTAATCATGTTTATTTAATTCTGTTTCAAATTACAACATTAACTATTTTAATATAGTCATATATTCTTCTTTGTAATATAATTCATTCACCAATATTTTCCGATACTTACAAAACTGGTAGACAATGTTGTCGGTTACGTCTGACGCATATTATTGTATAGAGATGTCAAAAGATAGATGAATAGGACAATGACTTTACACCGGCGATGGGGGCTCAAAAACCTTTGGGTGTTCAGAATGCAAAAAAATGGGTCAACTGCCATCACATAGAGCTAAGGAGCAGCCCAAACTATGAACCAAGTTTAGCGACTCCTATCAAGGGACGCCCATCATGGATACCGTGAGTCTAGCTTAATACAGCATCACCCTGATACCAAGATCCTAACCTAGCCCGAATTGCACTGGGGTTTAGTTACCATAGACATATGTCTTGTCATCTAATTAATGTCGTGCGTGAATAAGACACTTTCCAACGAGGGAGGATGTAGTTTCAACTATCAACACCACAGAGAGCGAGGAAGCCTAGTTGCACGACCTAGAATCATTTTTCAAAGTCCCTGCACACCATTAACCCAGAGACACTCTGTTGGTAAAGAATGAGCCGGAGAGGAGCGAGGGCCCTAATTATAATGGATTAAAAATAACTTAAGTATAATATTTTTCTTGAAATTTAACCCAAATAATTAATACCTTTTTTTCTGAATTTCCTTTTCAAATATCATATATACTTTGGTACTTTTAAGTTCATGTGTTCCAAAGTTATCCGTATGTTTTGCACCTCAAAAATAACTTGTTATGAAAGAATGAATTGAATAATAGTTTTAAAAGACTGATCGCACAGCAGTATGCATTCTGTTATGTGGTTTCTCCTTTAAAAACCATTCATTTCCGATACGAGATCAGTAATAAAACAACAACACATTTAATGGACTATAGCAACGACACGCAGCAGCTATATAAGAAACATATTCTATTTAACCGCACGGATGAACATACCTGTCAAGGTATTTGAATTAATACATTCATAACCAATGATTAGTAGAAATTGATTTCTGTCTAATTCGTTCCTCAAACAAAAGAAATCACATTTTCTTTTACATTCGTAACAATAACCACTAACTTGATGATTTATTTGATATCGAAAGACAGCGGCCAAACAATATTTCTGTACAACAATTGAAGCATGAACGGTTAAGACTGAGAGCTTTTGAAATTCAGTTGCTTATATAGGGTGGCTGGAATTGGGGGGTACAAATAAAAATATGGCGGCATGAGTGGTGTTCAGAACAATGAAAGCCAAGATATAATTTCAACGTACGATTTAACAAATGTTATCAGTTTGAATAAATGTCAATTCGTACGTATTTTTTTCTGCAACTCTTGTTCTTTTCTAACCCTGATCTCTTCAGACTAATAACGAGAAGTTGGAAATGATCTATGCGCAACTTACTCATACAAAATAAAATAATTCGTAGGTCAGGGTTTAACCTAGCGCCTTGTCCCCGCACAGGATAACCTAATAATATTGTTTCCATCTCCAGAACCTGTACCCTATTACATGATAATTGAATTCTTATAATACATGTCACATATGTCTGACGTTTAAATATTTATTTTAATAAAATGATTTTCTGTACAATAATAAAAATTATTATAGTACATCTCATTTTTAAGCTGATTGTAGTGGTATTTAGCATTGAATGAAGAAAACATTTACACACCTTATAAACTTGAAACAAAATTCACAGTATCCAATTTTTAAACAGTTTAGCCGGATTTCTTTCTCTTATTAATTTATCTTCTCTGTATTCTCACATACTAAATGTTTCTAATAGTTTTCAATTGAAAAAGACATCAAGTACAATATTGAAATCCCTCATTTATATCAAGATTATTCATTACTTTGTGCATCAACTAAAGCCTGTCTCACACAGAACGCACGGCTTATACGGTTGGCCACCCGTGTAAACCGTACATACAACCAAACCAACCGTGGCCTTATCCGACTTACACTCGGGCCATTCGAGTGTATCCGTAAAAGCCGTGTATGATTTTTTAAACTTTTAAAAAACTGGCACGGGTGTCATGTCCGTGTATGATCATATTAGCGATCGTACAAGACCGTGTGAGACCGTACGAGACCGTATATACAACCGCACATGAAGTCCATTCCACGAGTGAGCTCAACCGTGTCAATATCGTATATAAATCGTAGGGAATCGTGTGAAACCGTTCCCAAGTCCTACATCCAACACCCGGATTAACACTCGAATGTCACACGATCACCGTACGATTCACACGAGTGTACACATGCGACCAATACGGTTTCATACGATCGCCATACGACCAATACGGTTCATGTACGAATTATACATGGTCAAGTACGACCAGACACGGTCTCTACGTCTGTACAAAGCTCGTGTATGATCATACAGCACTCGAACACAACAGAAAACACAACTACCTGCTGACACCTTGAAACAACAGAGTACTTGCTACATAATGCCTCCAAAGAAGAAGAAGGTCCCCAAAAGAATCCCCACCATGGAAGATTCTCCCAGAAAGAATACAAAAAGGGCCACCAAGACCCTTCTGTTGAGCCATTCTCTTGTCCAAACTTGCCTCCTTCTTGGCTTGTTTTTGTCTCCCCTCGCGCCTTCTGGCCAAAATAATCTCAATGTCTGTCAGTCTTGTCATGATTTCTAATTCCCTTATTCTGTCATCTGCCATTTTTATAACTTCTCTGTTGAAAATTCGAAAATTTATGAAGCCAAGCCATCAAAACGAGTCAATTTATATCAAAACATACACACATGTGTGATAATTCGAGCATAACTCGAACAAAAGTCTGTGGGACCGTATGTAAACCCTGTAAATGTCCAGTTAATCGAGTAAAAGTCGTGTTTAATTGTATTAGGCCGTAACAGACCGTACTAGACCGTACTTGGAACCGTACAACAATCGTATGAAAATCGTTTGCAAATCGTGTTGAAACCTTGACAAACCTTGTTTGACCGAGTATATCCGTGCTTTGTTCGTACATACTCGTGTCTAAATCGTACCAACTCATCCCCAGGCACGGTTGGACCTCAATACTCGTACCAGTCAACCCGTGTATAACCGAGTATACCGTATTGGAACCGTGTGCCCGACCGTGTTCTGTGTGAGACAGGCTTAACATCGTTGTTCACTACTCATTCTGGCAGAGTGAAACATCGTGCCCGATGATAATAAAAAAGTATAATCGATAGTTTAATTAACATGTTGCGCGAGCGCGTCGAATACAATTAGCCCAATGCATTGTCTTTATGGAAATACTTTAATTATGGGATGTGATAACTGCCGGACGAAATTTCCCTGTTGCTGCCACATAAGAAATGAAGACCATATGATAATGACCAATTCAGACGTATGCAAAATAAAGTTAAAAGTAGATAACATATATATAAAAAAACTGTTATTCGACTACTTCAATATATGATGGACTTGATATTAAAGATGTACCCGCTGCCCGAGGTAAAGTTTCATGACAGTAGGTTTAAAACTCGTTTTGCTGTCGATTAAAATAATGAACTTGACATTGAAAATGTTTTTCATAAGTAAATTAGGAAAATGTTCACAAGATCCGATCATTACTGGGGATATAAAACAGAAAGTCGTATGAAGATTTTTTTCTTATTCATGTTTTTAAAGTCATGATTCATTTCTTATAGCTAAAACAGATGTAAGAATGGTTATATAATTGAAAAATAATTTTTTTTTAGCTAAAACAGCTGTAAAAATATGTTTAATTTAACGAATAAGTCATTCCAAGTAGTCGTCTTTATTTAATTCTGTTTCAGTTAAGAACCTTACCTATTCTTACGTAGTAGTATTTAATATTTCTCTTTGTAATATAATTCAAAAACCTATTTTATGTGATACATATGAAAGATGCAAACAATAACTGGTAGATAATGTATAAGATATGTCACCCCTCGGGGATGTCGTTCACTTCTGGCCCACATTAATGGATAGCAAAATAGCCAGTCTTGTCATCCAATTAGTTCATATGTCGCAAATGAATGAGACATTCACTTTACAAGAAACCTTGGTCAACTCGTAACACCAGTCAGAGCTAAAGAGCAGACTGTATTGTGGCTCGAGCCGTGTGCCCTATGAATGTCTTGTGTATACAGTCAGTTCAAGCATATCTTTTACAACATACACCATAGCATAGCATATCATTGAAATCTCATAGCATAGCATTGAGATCTCATAGCATAGCATTGGAATCTCATACCATAGCATACAATATCATAGAATCGCATTCGTCATAGCATACCGTAGCATAGCATACAACATTCTTCGGTTTTAAATGCTTTTATTTGAAAAAAACAAATGTTTACATAATAGATTTGTGGTAAACTTTGGCTTCTTATTATTTTTCTTCGAAATGTGTGGAACTCTTCTGTGTATGGGGACGTTTTTGTTCAAATCTCATAGCAAACGATAGTATAGCATAGCATTCCATATCATTAAGCCCTTCATTTCAATTTCTCATAGCTTAGCATACAAATCTCATAGCAGAGCATACAAATCTCATAGCATATCATTAAAATCGCATACCATAACATAGCATACATTTGTAAAAGATATGCATGAAATGACTGTAGCTTAATACAACACAAATTAAGTTTTTAAAAAAAAGCTAATAAAGTCAACCAGCGAAATATTGGATAAAAGTAAATACTATATAATTACTTATAACCGGCTTTGCTTCGTGGAGCCATGCAGGGGTTTTTCAGACGGCAACACCGATAGAGAATCCATCAATGCTTTCTATAGATAACGACACTGATGATAAGCATTGCATGACCAGATGCCACAATGACCCATATCACGAGAGACAGTTTATTGAAATACGAGATATCTATATCCTCTCTAATCTTGCTAAGAGTCGAGAAGGTGCATTTATGCGGACTAAGGAACACGGCTGCGGACGATATTTATAGACAGTCAATAAGCAGTTTGACCTAGAAACTGACCTCTTTCATAACTTGTACCACGAACTGTCTAGTTCCTTCCCCAGAATTCCAATTTAAGCAAGCGCAATTGAAGTTTCATCCTAACTTAATTAGTCAGCCCGCGGCAGAAATCTCAGACCATTCATTAAACGATCGCTAAAACCCGTGAATGACTACTTCACATGAGGATTTATTCCTATCCAAGCTCCACCGCCAGTCATCGACACATTCCCATGTGGTAAAAACAGGAAATGGAATAGCGAGGAGGTTGTTAGAAAAACTTTCAAATCTTCTTTAAAGAAAACAAGGTTTCTTGTATCAGTATCTGTCCGTCTCTGCAGCAGATGTATTAAGTATATTGTTCTTTTTATAAAAATAGACTTGCCTTGCTAAAGAATCTGTTTTCAGGCTGATTATTTAATTTGAAAACCCGGTTAAAGCTTAGACAATTTATATTTTTAAAGATCTTTAAATTACTAGACTTTGAAAAAATATGTATTATTACATGTACATGTATATAGATGCGAACTTCGGAGACTCTAAAATCTAGAAATTAAAGAACGTTCAATGTTTTTTTTCGTTTAGCTCAACATGATGATATGTGGTTTACGGCAAACCTTTTTGTGTTCCTCTTTGCGTTCATATATAAACTTGAACGTTTTCTTATTTGGCCAATACAGGTTGGCTTACGAACAAAAAATAGAACTATAAACTTTATTAAATTCTACTTACTCATTAAAGGAAATGTTTAAAATCTATTGTTTATGTCTATTTTCAAATCAAAAACAATTAACAAGGTTACTTAAAAGACCGCCTGCTAAACTGTTTAATGAAAAACTGCAATCTTTGTAAATGTAGAATATATAAGAATGGCAGTACCTTTTAAAATTGCTCATTGTCAAGATCATTAAAAACGGCACCTTAATCATCTGTGTCACTTGGTATTTCTGCTGCATCTTGAATGTTTCGTTTTCTTTGTTAAACCTTGTGTTGGTACACCTGTATCTAGGTATCTTTGGTAGACCATGAACCGCATCACTCAAGCAATGTGTGAACAGCAGCCAAATACACGTGCAATGTGTGAACGTGCTCTGACTTTACAGGTACTGTACCATCTAGTTTTCCCCTCTGCTCCGGTGAAATTTGTTTGAATATTGAATCAAGAGAGTGTGGACTATGTTTTTAAATGCCGCGACTGTTTTTCAGTTGTACCTGATTTGGAAAATATATAAATCAGCGTTTGGTGATTGGATCTTTTGTTCTGCGTAAATATCACTCAATTCAATAGGAAGAAAGACAGTAAATGTAAGTATTGAAATATAAACATAGCTGATATTGCCATTATACATGTATTTAAACTTATACATGGACACTTTAATTTTTTTTATATCTAATATTTGATTTGATCAATGGTGATATTTTCAAGAAATACTTTACAAATATTTCTGGCTGATTGTACATGTATATCTATTCTAATAACTTTTTTCTTAGTTCTTTAAATTCCTAGAATTTTTCTTTAGTGTAGGCTAATGACTGGTTTATTTGGTGTAATGTCACGATCTTTTTAAAAGAAATACTTTACAAATATTTCTGACTAATAGTACATGTATATCTATTTTAAAAGCCGTTTTTCTTAGTTCTTTAAATTCCACGAATTTTCTTTAGTTTAGGCGATTGACAGGTTTATTAGGTGTAATGTCACGACCATCTACTGATAGTTTGGGAAAATCAACCCAATCTAAACTTTCAATGCATTGGTAGGCTACTTTCTTTCTGAAAAGATTATCTATCTTCTACTACAATTTGTTGGAGTCTGTTTGAAGCTTGCAACTATCCAATGTAAAAAAAGCTATGATTTGATCAATGGTGATATTTTCACAAGAAATACTTTACAAATAAAGATACTAAGTTCTTTAAATTTCTAGAATTTTCTTTAGTGTAGGCTATTTACTGGTTTAGTTTGGTAGGCTTCATTCTTTCTCAAAAGATGGTCGTCTTCTACTATTTGTTGGAGTCGGTTCGAAGCATTCAACTTTCTCCTATTCCTGGTCCATTGATGCATTTGCTGCTCTGTATTTGTTGCAAAGGGTACAAACTAAAGTCCCTAAGTGAGGGATGATGTTTTTATGACTTAGTCGAGTAGCTTCCACTGCTTTATTCGTCTGTTCACAAATTCTACAACCCATCAAACTTTGGTAACAAATGACAAATTTCTTGTTTAGTGTGTTGTTTTGTCTTTTCTTTAGATGTGTTGGCATCTGATCCCTGTAATAATTCCCTGTCGACGAAGAGAACATAATTTTCTTGCAACCATTCTGTATATGAACACAAGTGCAATGAGTGTTTAGAACATATCTTTTCATATAACGCACGAAACAACTGTTTACATTTGAAAACGATATTTATGTTTATAATTGCAATAGGGTTCCTGTATTGAACTGAATTCAACATTTCCAAAATGATGACCAGAGCTGGAGTGTATGATTTGTCTTACACGTATGCGTTCTAATTCATACACAGCACACTCAATTTAAAAAAAGAACTCACAGAAAAAGTCACTTGGTTGGTCCTTGATTTTTTATGAAAAAGTCTTCGGCTTTGCATAAATATGTTGTGATTTGCTATAATTATTTAGAAATTGCTATTTATCTCCTAAATATACCAAATACATGACTTAAGAAATGAATTTAATAATTTTTTTATTGATCGACGTATCAAAGGAAAAGTTGACCGAAAAACTTCATCATTTTTTCTTTCTGTCTTACACACCTACAGCTTCGTCGACATTAATTACCTGAAATGAACTTTGATTGACGTATTTCCTTAAAACGCCAACAAAAGTAAGCGTTCGCCGGACCAAAATGTACTTTGGGCGAAATGTCTGTTACCCCCAATAGCCACATTGTATGCCTTAAATTATAAAGATTCAATTGAATATTCTTTTAGCCCTTTTTAAAAAAATATTGTTTTTTTTTCAATACTAAATCTTATCAAGAATGTTAACTGAAGCTAAAATTTCATGATATGCCGATTCAGAGTATCTTACGTAAACATCGTACGTTACTTCTGTCATCTGCAGTAGGGTTACTGTGTTTTTAACCGGGTTTTCCAACGGAAAAATCCAGTTATTAAAATGGTGAAAATGGCGGGCGGCTGCCAAAAGGGTACCCTCATTGTACGGATAACTCCTCCTACAGTTCTCAGGATAGGAAGTTGTTCTTTTGCAGAACAATTTTACATATATCAGAGGTGTGCATATTGCTAGGATTTTGTTTTCCGATAATTTATGAAAAAACCAGCATATAGGGTACTCCATTTCACTGGTTATGGGTTGACATGGATTATGGATACAGTTCACATAAATGAAAACCCGGTTTGGATGTCACATTGACAGCTTTTCACTTGTTATCATATGGTTCAAGGATATGAATATATCTTTTGAATTACTGGAGTGCTGTGTTTTCTTTGTTTGACTACTTACATGTCTAGTAACGATGGTTTGCTACATGTTGACTATAAGATGTACATTGATCCGCTCCTTGCTTTCCTGTCGCCATGAAGAATGAGATTTATTTACACTGGCAACATATGTCATACTTCGTTTGGTCAGGTTGACAAGCAATGGTATTCTTGTAAATTTTAACCTCAATATACAATTTATGTTTAATACAAGTTCAAAATATTTACCACAATCGACGGGTGACGTTTTTATTAAAATTTGACATTGGTGTCTTCCCACTTTTCCAACGTTTTGAATAAATACTGGTAAAATATAGGTAGATCTGTCTTGGCCAAGTGGTAATGGGGTGCACGTGGAGAACACAGGATTTAATTAGAGGTAAGCTGTAGTCTGTTTTCACATGAAGTAAGGAGGAGTAAAATATGTGTTAGCCTAGAGAAGAATTGTTATGAATTGAACTCTGTCAGTACTTTTAAAAAGAAATTAGAAGAAAATGTAATTTAAAGTAATTAGATGTTACACATCCATCTTAATAAGCTCATGACTTATATTAAACTAAATATGTTAAACATATATATTTTGAGTCAGTTATATTAGACAACTTAACTAAGACCAGAAATATACAGGTATAAATATATGGGTCAGATGAAAAACATTTTCCTCAATTTTTATATGGTTTTTATGGTTATATATCAAAGTGTTCCAATCAACATAATATGAAAATAATAAAACCACAAAAACGCTTGAGTAATGTGCTCATATATATATTTTTTTTCATATTGAATGAGATCAACTGTATGATGATGAATACCTATTTAGAATAGACAACGTAGCATAAAGCATCCGCGTTCGCCAGTAAGTCTATTTGGACGAGATTTCCTTCTTTTTATGCAGGTAAAGTAATGGTTTAATAAAGATTATTTTTATGTTATGTGAATAATTACATTTTTCTGTCAGCTCTTTTTTAAATTTTTTTATTTCATAAAAAATATAATATAAACATTATCTTTTAAAAATCCAAGATGGGGGCGATAAGTACCTTGTTTATTATTAGGGAAGCAGTATATTTTTGTTTAATTATGAGAAATATATATGAAGTTAGCTGCCTGTATTTAAAATGTGTAGTAGATCAAAACTTGATGGTAAAGATCAAAACCCTCTTATATTCAGAAACATTCTTAAGCAAGAATAGATACCTCGACGTGGTGCTTAAGCCGAGTAGCTTGTCATGAACGTGTCATCCCAAGTGAAACCAAACTCTATTCACACCGCAGCAAACATTGTATGCAACATGTCAGCATATTCCAAGCGATTTCTGACTGCGAAGCCTGCTATTAAGAGTAGGCAAAAGGGTTGTCCGCGGACTTCCCGGCGCTGCGACGCTATCCAATGGGTCTGGCGGGCCAAGCGGCACCAGACAGGATCTTCTTTTTACCAGCAAAATCCACAATGTCCACGGCTTTGACCAACTTGTATACCACCGATCATGGCATGATCGAGTGCGTTAATGGGCGGCTTCCTACTATAGTGCTCGAACGGAATTCTTCTTCGTCGATGGCTTCCGAGTCAATGTCTCGAGGTTGGGTTCGTCTTTGGGTTGCGACCCAACAGATGTCCTGTCACTAGGGGATTGCGACGCCTGAGGATGGCCATATGTATGGGGTGGGCTCTGAAGGCACTATAGATGGCCGGGTTGAGGAAGAGATGTACGATGTTGCAAAGGAAACGAAAGGCGGGAAACTTACAATAAAGTACCCGTTCAGTCCATACAAGTGCTCCGCTTGTTGGGAAATCATGGAGTCTCCTCAAAAGCTTGTTGAGCACATGGGTGCCAAACACAAGCATGACTTCCTCCAATTCGCTTGCTCATTGTGCAACAAATCTAATCCAAGACTTAAGGGTATCGCCATTCACTATGGCTTATGCTCTAAAGGCTTAACTGGGCGGGGAATTAGGACTGGAGCTGGTAAGCGCGGAGAGTCTGTGCCTGAGACCATCGGTGATGCGAGAAACATCTACGTCAGTCTCAAAAATATCACAGACCCAGAAGCCGCCAGTAGTGCCCCACAAGCAACCGGGGACCCAGACCTAACCACCCGGGACGACAATGATCTGCCTGTGACTATCGCGGCGCTCCATGAGTGTAGCGAGTGTAACGAAAAATTCAGAACAAAGTCCGGTCACGGCCAACACATCAGACATAGACATACTTGTCAATCAAACGAAAGACGGATCCAAGTCCGGTCACGGCCAACACATCAGACATAGACATCCTTGTCAATCAAACGAAAGACGGATCCAAGCAGCGAAAGCTGATATCGAGCGAAAACGAGCAGCTCGACCCAGCTCCAAACCCATCGCCGCATCCTCTTCTGCTTCAAATGGCAATAGAAGATGGACTGACGAAGAGATAGACCTGCTCCTCGAACTAGAGAGCAAATTCGAGGGTGTAAAATTCATAAACAAGGCTATCTCTGAGCACTTGAAGAGTAAGACCCTGAAACAGATAAGCGACAAAAAGTGCTCCCTAGCGAAGGCTGCCCAACAATCTAGACCGCCCGTGAAAGAGAAATCTGCCACGGAGCAATCTGCGACACCGACTCAAGGTTCGCAACAGGGCCCCAGTCACGAGGACTGGAGGGCTGCAATAAATCTAGAGGGCGGACCACTCGTCGGGGAGAGTGCGGAGGTACTCTTACGTCTCGTGGAGGGGGAAGACTCGGAGAGCTGTTATTCGTCACTCCTTGACAAGATTGCGCGGATAATTGCTAGCCCAGTTCGTAAGGGGAGCTCGAAGAAACGTCAAGGAGGCAGGGCTAGGGCTTCTGGCAGACCGGTGGGAAAACGGGCTAGCCAGAAGGCCGATATGTGCAGGAAGCACCAGCAACTGTATCGGAAGGATAAAAAGGCGCTGACTTCCCTTTTACTGGATGGAAAAGAGACTGGGAGCAAATGTGAACTAGACCCCACTCTTGTAGAGGCCACCTACATGGAGCGGTTTGGGGGAGTATCACAAGAAATGGACCTAAGTTCGTATCCACCAGCTGAACAAGTCGACCCGCTCGCATTGCTGAAGCCCTTCACCACGGATGAAATCCGTGCGGCATTCAAACGAGCCAAGAAGGACTCAGCAGCTGGGCCAGATGAAATCGAGTTAAAAACTGTGATGGCGAAAGACCCCAAAGGCCACATTTTGGTGAATCTATTCAACTCGTTTTTGTATAGAAAAAAGGTCCCAGAGATCTTCAAGGGGAATAGGAGCATCCTGCTACCTAAAGGTAACGATGGGCTGGAGGACGTCAACAACTGGCGGCCCCTGACAATCTCGTCGTCCGTGCTACGACTTTACACTAGCCTGTTGGCAAGGAGAGTGCTAGACAGTTGTGCCCTAAACCCGCGACAGAGGGGTTTTATAGCCGCAAGCGGATGTTCTGAAAACTCGTTCTTACTAAGCGAGATGATTCACCAAGCCAAGAAAGAGAGACGACAGCTCTGTGTTACGTTCCTGGACCTCGCTAAAGCCTTCGACACGGTGTCGCATAAGCATTTTATTGCTGGGCTGAGGCGATTTGGGTCTCCAGAACACTTCATAGACATCGTTGCTGATCTTTACGATGGGGCCTCGACGGTGTTCCAAACTGACGCTGGGCAGACGGGAGAAATCCCGGGGCGTCAAGCAAGGTGATCCTCTGTCTCATTTGCTATTCAACATAGCGATGGATCCCTTGCTGGAGGTCATTGGTAGACAGAACAATGGCTATAAATTTGGACCCGAAGAGAGCGACCGTATATTGTCACTATGCTACGCAGATGACAATGCTCTGATGACAGAAGGCCCGGACGAAATGAATGAAAACCTAGCTTTGGTAGAAAAGTTTTGTTGCGAGACAGGAATGAGGCTCAACATCAAAAAGTCTGCAACTTTCTGCATTACTCCATGTGGGAGTAAAAGTTACACAGTGAATACCACAAAAACCAAGGTAGCTATAAAGGGTGAAAGAGTCCCTGTCATCCCCCCCGGATGTCTGCATGAAGTACCTTGGCTTGAAGATGAGCCCTTGGGTGACGAAAATCCGTAAGGACATAGTCGCCCACTTAGAGGGTATGGTTGAAAGTATCGGGGGTGCCCATTTGAAGCCGAGGCAAAAACTGGTTCTTTTGAATCACTACGCCTTGGTGAGATTGACGTACGCCCTTACGCAGGATGCCTACCCGAGGTGTGTGCTAGAAAAGCTAGATTTGATAGTCCGAGCGGCAATCAGAAGGTGGGCAAAACTACCGGACTGCTCTCCTAACACTCTGTTCTATTTGAGCAGAGGGGAAGGAGGCATGGGGTTTCCGGAGTTCAGCAAAAGTATACCTGCGCAACGCATTAACATGCTTCGCGGCATATGTCGGTCTAGTGATTCTAAGATCCGGCGAATGACGGAAGTCATACAGACCCGGGCCTTGGTCGAAAACATGGCTGATAAAGCTGGGCTTAAGATTCCTGATGCCCCCAAGGGGAAGGTACGGTGGAGAAAGCTTGTTGGTAAAGCAACGCAAAAGCTCAAGATCGGTAAGGCAGCTAAGACCTTCCGATACTCGATGAGCAACACCTGGATGAATCCGCACGCCAACTACTTCAATGAGGCTGACTATATCACAGGGCTAAGTCTGAGAGCCGATACGTACCCATGCAGAGCTACATTGGCCCGCACCAAAGCAGTTGGCGACGTCAGCTGCAAACATTGTCATCAAACGGTTGAGACAATGGGACACATCTCGGGTGCCTGCCCGCAGGTCAAAAACTATAGGATTCGTCGGCACAATGCTATAGTCAACTGTGTGGCGGAAAAGTGCAAGGGTGAGGGCTGGACGGTCTGCTTTGAGCCCAAGATAGTTGACGTTCAGAACAACACGTGGAAACCAGACCTCGTCCTGGTCAAAGACAAAAAGGCGGTCGTTTTAGACCCCACATTGATATGGGAAGCAGGCCCATCACTACAAAGAGCAAACTTAGCTAAGTACTGCAAGTACGCTCACATTGGCCAGGAGATAAGGAAAATGTTCAATGTCACTGATGTAGAAGTGCTAGGACTCCCGATAGGGGCGCGAGGGGGCTGGTGTGAGCAAAACACCAAGACCTTAAAGACAGTAGGCATAGAGGATAAAGGATTTATGAGCCACCTCTGCCGACTAGTACTGAAAGGCACCATGAACATGGCACGACTATTCATGGATGGATAGTCGCAGTGCAGGGGAGAGGTGGGTAGCAGCCACCCCTGGACCTCGGTCCAGCCGAACCCCGCACTGTGTGCGGTGTAAATATGTTTTATGTTACATTGCTCTTACACTAACAAAGGTTTTTATGCACGGATTTTAAACTAACTGGGTGGTGGCAATTTAGCGACACGTCTGTTGGTTAGGGTGACCTGTTGGTAAGGTCGTCGCTTTTAAACCTTGAATTGCCCCATGGCTGGGCCTAGTTGGAATATGTAGACGCCAAAAACAGCTGGGTGATCGGGTTTCCGTGCAGGTCATTGATGCCCACGTGGGGTTAAACACGAAATGTTTTAATTAATAATATCGGGTCTGCAATGTTTTAATTAAAGATATATGCAATAACATAGATACAGGGTGATCTACATGTACTTTGACTTTGAATTACATGTAGTTATTACTCACTCACTCACTCAATCCTCTCTGCGCCATCAGGTGCTTGATGCGTCTACAAGGTATTTCCACCTGGCTCGGTCTGCAGCAACTCTAGGTGCTGTCTCCATGGACAGGCCTCTGCTTTTAAGATCTTTATGGGCAGTTCATCTCCAGGCTTCCTTTGGCCGGCCTCTATTTCTTTTTCCCTGGGGTGTCCATCTGGGCAATGAGTTGGGGGGCATGCGCAGGACATGACCAAGCCAGCGTCTTGCTTGGATGATCTCTGATATTGTAGTCATCCCAGTTCTTTTCAACAGATCTTCATTTGAGATGTTATTAGGCCAAAAGATCGTCTGAGGGATTTGGTTTGGAAGACTTTCAGTCAGTAGAGAGGTTTTCCAGCACCCTGAACCATATAGAAGGACGCTGAGTACATTACTATTGAAGATCTTGATCTTGGTGCGGCTGTTAAGTGCAGTAGATCTCCATATAGTTTTCAACATTGCAAAAGCTTGGTTTGCCTTGCTGATCCTGGTGTCGATTTCTTTTTTGCAGTCTCCCGTTGTGGTGACTTTGCTGCCCAGGTAAGTAAACTCCTCAACATCCTCTATTGGTTTGCTATCGATAAGTATTGGATTTCTGTTGGTAGTTTTACTCGAAGAACCTGTGTCTTTTTGGTGTTGACTTTCAATCCGATTTTGCTCGCTGCTGCTCCGAGCAGTTCTGTCTTCTGTTGGATGTCCTGGTGTCTGCTTGATAAGAGACTCGGGTCATCAGCATAATCCAGGTCCTCTAGGATTGAGGTCAGTGTCCATTGTATTCCCTGTCTCTTGCCGTATGTGGTGTTTTTCATGATCCAGTCAATTGCGAGGGAAAATAGCACAGGTGACAGAATGCATCCTTGCTTCACACCGGTGTTCACTGCAAAGGGCTCTGTGAGCTGGTTGTTATAAATCACCCGGCACTCAAAGTTTTCATAAAGGGACTGAATGATGTGAACCAGTTTCTGAGGGATGCTGTAGTGACGCAGGATCTTCCAGAGAGACTCACGGTGTAAGCTGTCAAACGCCTTCTCGAAATCGACAAATACAGCATAGTGTGCTGTTCCACTCACATGACTGTTCCAGTATCTGTAGTAGTTATTACAGAGGTAAAATTCAAAAGTGAAATAAAATTGAAAAAAAAATAACCTCTACATATCATTCATATATCATTTTTAACTGCTTTAACTATCATTTTAATACATCTATACTACTATGTTAAAATAATGGGCTCGAATTTTTGAAACATCATTGGTACTTGAAGATTTCCAATTTTTTTTTATTTTTTTTTTCAATCAAGTTTCGCCAGTTAATAATCAACGAAACTTTCTTTTTAATAATCCGGAAATTATCTGGATTTTTGTATTTTACAATCTAACACATGCTCATTACATTCACGCTAAATCACGGGAGGCTCTTTAGTTTATGTTTTCACAATATCGTATTTGCATGGATAAACTCAGAAAGGATATTACAAATACATGTAAATTTTCATTGAAAATTTGTCATTTATTCTCTTCATCGAAGGAAATACGGGAGATAACTCTAACTCAGTGCATTTAGTATGAAAATTCCCGAGAGTTTCAAATATCAAATGGTGTGTAAATTCGAAACGAGTAAAAAAGGTTGGTGAAAAAGTGTTAAATTCTTCATCGATATGAATTAAATTTTTAGATGAAAGATATTTACAGCTTCACAGTGGTTTGTTATGAATAATTCAACTGTTATTTTATATGCAATTTCGGAGCAATTCTACAAATTTTGCTACATTACGGGTATATGGGAGGCATTTTAACTGTGGTGATACCCTGTCTCGAGACACAGTTAGATTATTCAAACTAAGCAGAGTGTAGTAAAATTAATAGCTTTATTGTAGGCTTAAAGCTTGGTTATGTAAATGTCAACAATACGGTGTGTTGGTGTATCTATTTCAAAAATGTCCGATATCATATGCAATATCAACCCGTCTAATTACTAAAAATGGGGACACGTTGACCTCGTCATTACATTCTGACGTCAGAATTTTTTATTTCGCAGGGATATGTCAAATCAAAAAGCTGCAGAAAATGTCCATGTATATTTTGAGACACATTTACCTGTAACAGTGATTCGTGTTTTTGTGATAAAGACATCCATCAGACACTGCAGGTTCACATGTTAGTGAGGGGATTTCAACAAACCGGTTCTGTGGAGTTTTGTAGAAGATACTCGTTTTAAAAACACTGGAATATCTTGGACAAGCAGAAGCAATGAATCGGTTGCAGTTTTTAAAATTTTGATCACGGAAACGCGCCCCGTCATGAGACTCGAATTTGCTCAGTCGATGACCAACGACAGCAATATAACAGACACTGTTTTTGCTTTCCGATGAATTTCACCTTTATTTAAACTAACCTTAAAAGAAACTGAACTGTCGTGTTTGGGGGAATGCGAAACCTCAGTAATGAAATGACTTGATGACTTACTTGATGATAAGGTGACAGTCTAGGGGCAGCTCTCAGTTCTGTTGGTGTCAATGACCCTTTTTGTCGAAACTGATGGTAACGTGAAGACTATTAACAGTAATTGGTATTTACGCTTACTGAAGAACAAATTTATTTCAGCTCAGACATTGTAATCAGTATTTACATAGAATAACTTAATTATAGACATAACATCACCTTTCTTTGAATGCAAGTCTTAGTCACTTATTCATAACCGAAGACATAGAATGTGAGGTCTTTTAGCATGTGTCATTGTCACGACAGCCGTCGTGACTGTTCAGTCAAACACAACAGGATTCGTTTTATATTTACAATTTTTATATAAAATAAAACCAAACAAATATACATATTATAATCAATAAGATATTTAAGTTTTCTGATGTCCATAGTCTTCGTCACAGGCATGTAGAAGAGTAGTGGGTAGATATGGCATGGCGTGAGACAGTGGCGGACAGGTATAACCACGGCGATGGACTGCCAGAAACGGGATAGGAACCTTATTAAATTAAACAAATAAACATATTTTGAGTTACATGATTAATATACCTTACATAAACATAGGCTAAGTCGCACGGACTTAAAATATAACATTATGGCAACAACAGCACGCCATACAATAGCACGAAACCACAGCGAATACGATCACTGCATAACGTTAAGAGTATCACACTACTTAACACAGAAAAACCACGTCAAAACGATATACAAATACTCCGTACTACACGGACAATATACAAGTACACCGAACTACACGGCAAAATACAAGTATATCATGCATTTATATCTCAATATAAAGCACACACACTCGACACGTGACCACACAGGAACACGCGCGAGCAAGCACCTATGTTTAACAGTTCTACCTCGTAAAACCAGTATATCAAAAGTAACAAAAAATACTTAATATAAACTCCACAGTAATGTAAAAAGACTGAGCCGTAGTTAAATTACAAAAGTATAAAATAGTTTAACTTACCCCTAATAGGAGAAAGGGTTACTCAAAACCTTAGCTGCTCATACCTGTCATGGGGAAAACGTGGCCACTGTCTGCCAGGTCTGCAATGCGGCAGTTTAAATAAAGTAATCAAACAATAGAAAAGAACTGACCAATACGTACTATAGCTGACACCGTGTCCAGAGAGGTACACTACGGGTATAAAACTAGTTACACAGGAACGTTTAAGAGGGTCCCTACAGGATACTTATATGTAAAGAAAACAAATATAATACCGGTAGATACTGATTTGTGACAGTCATCCTTGACCCTGCCACATATCTGATCTCATTGGGACTAAGAAAATGATGTAAAGATATATAAGATAGCGTAACAAATAAAAATAAATGGACCCTTAAAACTTGTTCAAAAATTGGAACTGTCACCAACCCTCAACATGCAAAGTATTTTACTCCTTTCTTGAGACTAAAATTGTTGTCTTGATGAGACAAAGAGAATGGTGTAAAGATATATAAGATAGCATCACCAATAAGAAAATGGCCCCTAAAAGGATTTGTGGAGAATCCAGAGACCGCTCCCTGTGAGTGGGTATAATTTACCCACTTTTTCCCTGGGTTCTCTGATTATAAAACCATAATTTAGGGGCAATAATCAATTAAAAATGCTTAGACAAGTTAACTAACGGGTATCTAAGACATCTGAAGTGATTAAAGTGACATGTCTCTGCCTATAAGGCTGCTCTCTCTCTTTTCAATATGACAATCTTCATGGGAGCGGACTATAAAATGAAGGAGTTTAGGGGCTGAAAATATGACCTCTCATCCTGCATCAAACCTGATTACATTTTCTTTCTCGTCTTGTTGAGACAAAGAGAATGGTGTAATGATACTGAAGATAGCACCGCCAATAACAACTATGGACTCTTAAAACTTGTTAAGAACTGGGAGCTATCACCGACCCACAATATTATTTTTACAACTTTTTGGGGAGTACAATTTTTATTTGTCATCCTATGACATCAAACTTGATATAATTTTTTTCGTCTTGGAGAGACAAAGAGAATGGTGTAAGGATTTTGTAGATGGCACCACAGATGAAAAATATGGACCTTTAAAACTTGTCCAGAAATGGGAGCTGTCAATGTCCCGCAATATGCATAGTGTTTTGTCATCCTATAATATCAAACTAAAGATATACAAGATAGCATCACCAATAAGAAAATGGCCCCTAAAAGGATTTGTGGAGAATCCAGAGACCGCTCCATGTGAGTGGATATAATTTACCCACTTGGAAGTATTCCCTCGGTTCTCTGATAATAAAATCGTACATTTGGGGCAATATTCAATATAAAAAGCTTCTAAAGGTATTTTGTTCTCACTGTCAGTAATTGATGATAATTTTTATAAATATTCCCGGTGGTCAAATCCGGAGGAATCTGAGTACATCTGGTCTGAATACAGCATCAATTAAATTTGAAAATAGTCTAAGTGCTCAATTATCTTTGTACTGGGTTAAAACCAACTGTGGTGAAACGAACCAAGTACTAGGTGTAATAATCAAATTTCAATTAAATAACGTTGGATAAAAGGGCTGCCATAAGGTTCCATCACCAGTTGACAGTTATTTTCAACTGAAAAACTCCCTTTGATATCTTGTCTCATTTTACTTTAAAACTTTACTATATTGATGACAATGGAGTTTTATAATTTCATTCTAACTTGGGTAATGTTAGCCGGAACAACTCTGGAAGCAAATGATCGATTCCTAGGAAGCATTGGAATAGTCCTGAGGGATCGTGGACCACTCGTTACAAACCAAATGAACTGGTATCACAGCTTTGTGATAGCCATGCCGGATACTGTCCCTCTGATCTGTGTTTCAGAAAGAAATGCCCAAATGGAGTTTTGTAAAAAGAAAAAAAAAGCCACATCCTTTATACAGAATAATTAAGCAGATGGATAATGACATAAATTATGAAGTTTCGAAATTCTTATCATTTGTTTCTAAAACTCTCAATTCATTTTCAGGTAAAACGAGAAAGCAGAGAAATGCTCCATTATCTTTCATTGGAGATATATCTAAGTCTATATTTGGTACTGCAACCGTGGCTGATTTGAAAGCAGTTGTGGTTAGAGTCGACCAAATAATACGACTGGACTCGAATATCACACAGCACTGCAGAGCCATGTTGATATCTTCAAGACATTCATGACCATTGAAAATGAAAGATACAATAATATGAAGGATGCCATAAACCGGAGGAGAGAAAACCCAAAAGCGATCCAGAAAACTGCCAAAACAATACCAGATGAACTGGAGAAAACATATGCAATGTCTGCGTTGACAACAATGGCAAAAAACATATCTCGGACTACTTTCAATCATCTTTACCGAATTCGCAAAGCTATTTTAGAACTTAAAGGTGACATTTCCCCTGTTCTCGTTTCAGATGAAGATTTTCAACTAGCACTGGATAAGAATGCAGCGAAGGCTTCAATATATACTGGTTGCAACCGACTTGTACCGACGGCAAGGATCCTTCATCCTCAGGTATCAAAGATACAGCAAGCAGATTTGGTTAACTCTGAAATTTCCAATGGGGACCAGTGTTAAGGAAACACTATACGAAGTCAAAACCTTACCAGTTCCACTTAAACCAAATTCTTGTCACGCCACCAAAATAACATCCATGCCTCCGTTTATAGTGGAGCGAAGATCCCTTTCTGTTTTCTACTATGCTTTACCAAAGATACACCAGTTAATGAAATATTGCCAAACAATGGGTAATTTTAACAGAGAATGTAAGATAAGTTTTAAGTACAATTCTTTTAATTCACCCACTAAGTCTTGCGTGGCTGCAGTCCAGAAGGAAAATGATGATTTAATTCACCGGTATTGTTCTTTTGAATTATTAAGGGATCATTTAATGGTAAATGTGCCATTTATATCCATATCGGCAGACGAGATTCTTATCACCAGAATAGAGGAAATAACAATGCATTGTCCATATGGAAGTCATTTAATTATTGGATGTGATTACTGCAAGATGAAGGTTCCTTGTGGCTGCCACATTAGCAATGTTGACCATTTGATAATGACCGATTCACATGTATGCATAGGAAAAACGTTTAAAGTATATTATATGCATATAAAAAAATATAATAACTCTTAAGGTAGTCCTATACTCGGCCCTAAATGGGCTCAATCATTAAAAGCTTAGCTTTAAATGATAAATATACATTTTAGCAATACATATACGAAAGAAAATATGTATGTTTACATGCTAGTTTGTTTGTTATCACCTCTCAGACGGGTGTACCCCATTGCGAAAATTATTGACAATAATGAAATTTGCCAGACGTCCGTTTTTCCTAAAAATAATTATCAATTTTGGGATAATTAGAACTGAACATACAAAATAGAGTATAAATATTTATTTAAGCCATATCTCATCAATAATTTTGCGCAAATTTTTGTAAGTAAGTACGCTTTATGGACCTGATGTATCAACATAGAATACAAAAAATGCAATGCTAGTATCGCGTTTGGTAATTTTTTTACTATTTTATGGACTCAAACTTTAATTCATGGCGTTTATTCTATAGATTGACATCTTAGAAAAAAAATTTGGTAAAATGAAATATATGTTGACGGATTACTTTTCACGCTTTAAGCTCTAAACCAAGTAGACCCTGACGAAAATATCCGTAAAAATCAAATTTTGCTACAGTTTTCTGCCTAGATGTTAGATATCATTTAAACATTAATTAATTGACGATTGATTAAATTCGAAATAGCTTCTGTCTCCAAATTTAAACCGGTTTCAGTAAAAGAAAAGAAAAATTGGGGGGGGGGGGGCAAAACAAAGAAGATATAAGCATACCTGAGATCCTGGTTAATCAGAAACTTCGTTTTTCATTTTACTTTAACAGAATCGAGTTTCTCAACATTAATCATTTCTATCTCTCATAGAATACATATATTACCGTTCTAATTGCTTATTATTGCCATTGTTTACAACAGCGATGTAGAGCAAAATCAATACCGGGTATCCAAAAACGCTTTGTAAAAGTCGAACCAATATTGTAAAATCCGTATTATGACGTAGTGCGATACTCGGACTACTTTAAAGAGTTTTTCCAGGCAAGTAAGAATGATTTGTCTGATTCAATACATGATTTAAAGAAGATCAAGATGCACCAACTTCCCGAAGTAAAGTTTCATAACAGTAGGTATAAAACTCTTTTGGCCCTCGATCATAATAAAATGGATGTTAAACATGTTTTGGAGAAAATAGAACAAAACAAGCAAATTTTCACAAGTCTAGCGGATCCGATCTTGACTGGGAATCTGGCATTGCCAGATGACTGGTCAAGTCCTAATTATGACTTTTGTTATGACCACTGTATGTCCTTTGTTGTTGATTTATACGTGTTATGTTTGTAAAGCAGATCAAGTAAAGCATGGAATTGTGCCCCTACACATGCCATACTTTTTGTATTATTTCAGACAAATAAAAAAATGTCAATTTCCTTCAGATGATTGTAAATAAAATACTTTAAATAATTTGTTTACGTTGCATGGAGAGTTATAAATGTTTCAATAAATAATATTTTACACCATAATTTCGTGTCATTATTCTTTTATTTTATTCAATGGGAAGCTTCCTTGATTGAAAGTTCATTGCTTTATTATCATTCTTAAATTATAATGTACGTGTTTAACATGTCTATTTTATCTGCGCTTTCTTTATTTTAAATAAAATCTATATGTAACTTAAATCCACTTTACATTTTTCGTCAACGTAGCCGAGTACATATGTTTACTATATCTAAATTTGAACTATTGCAGAAAATTGAAGACGTTCCAGCAGAAGAGGAGACATTTCAAGGAAACATTGAGTCCGTCTCTTTTGAAAGGTATATGTCATGTTTAATTTAATATTAATATATGGTTTTTAATTATTTTCCAGCATTACCCATTCTTAATGTTGCTAGGTTTACATTTTTGTTTACCAACTCGTATTTATATATAAAATTGAAAGGTTATTAAAATTATTTTGGAATAATTTAAGATTTAGATATAACCACAATAAAAAACATTATAATCTAATGCAGTAATGCCTTTGCTCTATAACAAAGTAAATGAAAGTTAAATTTTAAACAATTCACTAAAACAAAATGGCATACAAGTTTTCAAGGAATTTCTTTTTTTTTTAATTTTATAACAGAAATCCTTTCATATAATTTTAAATTCTTTTTTTTAGCAACCTCATCGAAGTTAATGGTAAAATTCTAAATGTGTCATACTCACAACTAAAAGAAATCTTCCCAACAAACACATCTTCCCAACAAAAACATTAAAAGATGTCAAATTAGAAGGAAAAAGAAAACAACAATGTTTCAGAAGTGAGTAACGTTTTAAAACATACATACATGATATTGCACACACACATACAAACCACGCACTGCCGCATAGATTGTAATAATGTACTTAACAACACAGCATGCACCGTGTTTCAAAACATTTATTTAAAAGGACTATTTTAAAGGAACATTAATTTCTCTTTTAATCAATATTGTTTTATCTATATTATTCACAAATATTTCATATTATCTTACTATTCACAAATATTTCAATTTGTTTAAATAATGTCAGGTGATGTCTTCCCACTGGTAACCTTGAAGGGCTGTGCATTAAACTGGACAAAGGCTGTGTGGACTCGTGTACAGCAGCTTGGCCTGGTCACCACCTGTAGACAGAGAGAAGGTGTCCACAGCCTCATCAGACAGCTAGACAGAGAGAAGGTGTCCACAGCCTCATCAGACAGCTAGACAGAGAGAAGGTGTCCATATCCTCATCAGACAGCTACTAACTTTGTCATTTCTTCAATGGAACCACATCAATTTTATGTTTAGAGTGATGAAAAAACGAGTCATAACCGTCCTTCAACAACTTCAAATTACATAAGAAACCAGTGGATCTAGAATCCAGTTTTACCCATCAGCCGCCATCAAACATTCTGAAGTCACCCCTGCGAGATGATCATGAACAATTCATGATTTTCCCTTGAATGATTCATGAATTATATTCATGAAATGTTCATGAACAGTTCATGAGGATCCCATGAACTTATTATTGGACATTTTAAAATCATGAATTTTTGTTCATGAAAAATGTTGAGGAATATTCATGAATATAATTTTTCATGAATAATTCATGAACAGTTATATTCATGAAGCTTCATTATTTGATGAATGTCCAATAATAAGTTCATCGGATCTTCATGAACTGTTCATGAATAAGTTTAATGAATCTTCATGAACTGTTCATGAATATCATTATGAATTTTATTCATGAATAATTCATAAATAAAATTCATGAACTATTCATGAAAATTCTTACCTTCTACATTTTGTATATAAAAAGGTAAAATCTCCTAAAAAATCAAATTTAAAATACTTTATTATAATAAATTGAAGAATAATGAGACAATTTCTTAAGTATCACATAATTCTTATGTACTGACTATCACTTTAAATAATCAGCAAGTTTAATAAAGTTGTTTTAAAAAACAAAAGGTAATGATATCAATACTAACTCATTAGCTTTAAAGGAATGTTACAATATTAGAATTGACATACCAATATGCAATGATTTGAAATATAAGCGACATTATATGATTACTAGATGATAACTATCAATATGTTCTTTATGAAATCTTCCTTTGTTGCATCTTCCTTGCCTCTGCTCATGTTGATTTCACTTGCATTCCATATATTGCAATGTGCATTTACTGCATGGTAGGTAAAATGCTCCATCCTTTAAATGATTATTTTCTACAAACCCAGAGTGTCTTGGTGACAATACTTCTTGGTGGCAATTCTTCAGGCTTCACATATATAGCCCCTTCGGTGGCAGAAGAGTTGTACCTCTGTACTGTACAAAACTAATATGACAAATAGCAGTAACTTTTAATTATGACATGTCGTTTAAAACATTTGGAACATCAACTAATCATTCAATCATCTCATTTAATTCTTATTTCAAATATTTTTATCAAATGATAATGCTGAAATTGCACTAGAGCTTAAGAATGAGAGTGCCTACCCTAGAAAAAGTGATATCGCAGAAAAATAAAACAACTCAAGATGAAACAAGATGGAAAATTCAGGAGAAAACATAAATAGGCATTATGCCTGCTGTTCAATCCATTTCAATGTATCTATATACTCGAATAAAATACTTCTTTAATTTGTTACGATGAAACTATAACTGTTTTCAAATTTGTAAATGATACTGGCCATTTTATTAGAAATTTTCAATACTTGCAATAGCATTTATTTATTACTTACTGAAAATGTTCAAAGATCACTATCTTTAGGGCTGTCCAATATTCTGGTTTCACTGCATAATTCTAGAGTAAAAAAAAATTTGTATTAACTCAAATGACATCAGCATATAACTTTACCTTGTAATTGCACCGATTTAGGTGTATCAAATGTGTAACTTATTATCAATTATGTAGTTAAAACTTATAAGTTAGTCAAAAAAGAATTTCACTACAAATTAAAAACCGCCATTTTGAAATGTTTGAAAAAATGAACAAAACTTAATCTTACGTTTTGACTCCCTCATAAAAGTTATTTCAATATACATGTATACATACTATATTACCTTTAATACCATTACTTTGAACTACATCTGCTGCATTATCTTCTTGCATGTTCCATGCTGAATTAATCCATCGCTCATGTTGAAGATCCGTCTGCTTTCATTCAAAACGCGTTATCACTGGGCAGAAGTGACGTAAAAGAATCAAAACAACTCGCTGACTGTCTTTCATTTAGTTAAATAATTTTTTTAACATATGTTAATAATAATCAAAATATATCTTTAAATGAAACTAATTATAAAATGCTTAAGTTTTCATTATTATATTTTCAGAGATTGAAGAAACGTACGATTTAATATCGTTCGGTTTACACAAGTTGTGTCTGTTAAACTTCAACCCCCTTCGTTTTTGAACCCTCAAGGTTTTGGAACTTAAAAAATAATTTACACTCAATTAATATTCTTTCATTCTTTATTTCTATAATTTGCATTAATGTTTTAAAGTAATATTTTCATTATTGCTTATCATTAAGTTAATTGACAAATTGAAGTTCAGTGTGTTTTTGTAACGGAGGCGAATCGACATGACACCTCATAAACAATGGCGGACTCCTCGAAACTCGGAGTGTAGTAACGGTAGTTGTCTGAGTTTAAACAGCTAATCATAAATGAATTGTTGGAAGTTCTCAACGGAATATTTACATAACGGATTTGTAACTTCTTAGAATGAATCGCTTTCAAATGTGTGCAACAGTAATGCCTTTTACAAAGAAACCGCAAAGGTTCTAAACTCGACGGGGTCCAAATTTCAACCGAATGTGCTCGGAACATTTTCTCTGTCGTTCTTCCAGGAACAGACGCACTTCGTCTTGTGTGTATTTTTGCTTCTATGATAGACTGACAACCTACCACGTCTTTGATAAACTTGATATACAATGTACTTCAATCAAGTTGGAATTCAACGTATACTAAATCTTTTCTCCAAAGAAATATGCAAAGTTTTAAATTAATTCACTTTTTCAGTTTAGTTTACAAGATTTTTAACAACATAAACCAGCCATACTGTATCATATGCAAAGACTGATTATTCACTAATAAATTATGTCATTTTAAAAAAATATATAAATTGAACAATGAAGAAATTAAGCGTCAAATTTAGGATCTAGTAATGACCATTTGATCATGATGGCTGAGACCTTCGCTGTTGTCATTGAATTTACATGTTTCTTAGAATTGAATAAATAAAGTAACTATAATATATCAGATCTTTCTTTTTCAAAATTAAAGATGCCACATTTATATCGGTGTTTGCATGAATATTCATGAATGTTCATGAAGACTGTTTTAATATTAATATTTTAAGATGTATATTTTTTTTTAAAAAAGATAGTGTTCTGAATACTAGAGTAAATTATGTTAGTTATAAAAGTATTTCAAATTAATTATATATTTCGTAAATTAGAACTTCATGAAAATTCATGATTGTTCAATACCTAGAACTTAAATTTGAATACCAGGTATTTCCTGTATTCTTGTATATTCATAATTTGTTCATGAATTACATTTTAAGAATATATTCATGAATAAAATTCATGAACCACCTTTATGAACCAGTTATGAACCAGTCATGAATACATCATGAAACTTCATGAACGGTTCATTAAAGTTCTTAAAATCATGAATTTCATCTCGCAGGGGAACCGAGCCACCGCTATAAAAAATATTAAGCAAAATAAAAATTCTCAAATTCTGTTTTATTTTCAAATGTACCGAGTCTACAAAAGAGTACTTTTAAGATTATTTTCAAGCAAACAAAATGGCTGCAGTGATTGAACGACGACATCGCGACTTGAAACAGACAGAGGGCTACGAAATGAGCCGCTGGGGTTCAATTCCCATACGCAACACATATTTTTCCCCTCTGATATTGAATTGTTTTTTAAGTTAACCGTCTCTATCACGAATGGTGAGTGTAACTGTGCCCTCATAATAACATGCATATAACTATGCTGCCAAATCTTTTTGTAAAATTAAATACGACTAAACCTCTAAATTAAGCAATGAATTATAAAATTTAACTGTATATTTATGAACAATCATGAATTTTTTTTTCAATGCAGGTAAATATAATGTAAAGAACAAGGGACGTTATTAGTCGTATTTGGCCGCAAAATTTATCATATTTTCAACGTCTTAGTTTTGTTTTTTGATGTGGTGCATTTTACTAAGTTCGATACTGGCTAAATTCTACAGGCACCAAAATGACGTCATTTTTCATTATGACGTCACTAGTGTACGCTGAACATGGAATGATCTCCAAAAATCGTTATAATATATAGAAATATGAATAATCTTTGCTGAAATTAAAACCTTTCACATGCATTAACCACTTTTATATTTAACATACTTATTTTCTGTATCATAACAAATTCATATACTGAAAATGGTGACGGTTAATAACTGTGAACAATGTGAATTTTAGCAAAAAGGATTAGAAAATTGCACAACGCGATCCGACACGGACAGTTACTCGGCGTAACACGCAGTTTTCACCGGTGAAAGAGGGTTTTATCTTATAAAAATCTAAAATAATTTTTTGTATAGACTACGTAAGAGAAGCCAAAAGGAAAAAAGAAATAGAAATTGCAAACGAAAAATAAATACATTGATAAATAAATAAATAGAAAATTACAACACACACACTATTTAGATGTAAACGATTATATAAAATTTTTACAGTGGATTATTGTTGAGATCATAACAGAAAATAATCGCCGACATATTGAAAGGATTGGTCAAAGCACTAATAATCTCCTCTTTAAGTAAACAGTTTATGTTTAAGTCCATTTGGATCCGTCATATGTGAACGAAGTAGTTTAACCAATCGTAAAACCAGAACAGACGTTAGACATATTGTCATATTATCTTCGTCTTCCGTGATCTTTTCTTACTTTCGACTAGTACCGATGGTCGGCTGATTAAATAGACAAGTTCGCAATTGCTGAATATTCACCTGTAACTTCGTGGGCATTGCTTCAATTTATCGAGGAGAAGGGTTCCGCGCCTGACCGCCGCTTATATATTAACCGATAGCCGGTAAGTGTTAAACCTAATCCGTATACGGTTGATCGTAGCCGATTTGTCAAAATCGCCCCAAAGACCAGTTGACCCTCGATCGTCAGTCGGCCGACATTTAAGAAAATCCAATTGTCGATCGACCGAGCGACGACAGACATAAGAACTGTCTTTCGAAGGTCGGAAGATGATTGAGAATTGCTCGATGGACTACTAGTATTGAACGACTGGTTTAACTGAAGAAATCGGCCGCCGACGCAGAAAAAAAAATTGTAACTTGGCCCGATGGACACAAAATTGGTCGGCCGACGAAAAATGAATACGACATCGTCCAAGACAACGACTGATGAACTGCCGACTGTTACCCGATTAATCCCATTTTTACCCACCCCCCTCCAAAAAAAAAGTCCGCCGTTGCTAGTTTTTGGAAAAATGTCTCGGGTTTTACTCTATTCAGCGATATCAAATCTAAAATATTAATGAAAACAATTATACCTTCTCGATAAAAACGATAAATGCAGTTAATTTCAACTTTGGTTCATGATTTTATTATTTTCTCCCTCTCCGTAAAAAATCGAGAAGACCAAAGTTATTTTCTTACACTACATGGACTGATTTCTTTGATATGCCTTGGAGATATATAGTTTAAGCATACGATGAAAGTGCGTAAAATGCGACCAAATGCTTACAAAGTTCTAGAGGATGCATGTTTCTCGACAACAGTCTTGAAAACTGTTGATGCTGTCAGGCTTTAAAGACATCTTACAACCTCCCAAAAGCAACTGTTTATTCACACCATTTACATAAAGGACAACAATTGTCTTTAGACTTCACTGTGTTTTAAACTTTGAACCAAATTAATTTTTTTGTCTCAATCTGAGATCGGGAGCTACGCTACAGTCCTGCAGCTACTCTAGTTTTAAATCCCAAAGTTCATAGAACGTACTTTTCAATATTTTCTTTCTATAAATTTTTTTTATATTTACTAGCATCTATTTTTTTCCCTATAAAACATGCACATGTTTCATACACCGGTATATTGAATATTCTTTAAACGTTATGAGGTGATAATGTCGGTCGGGGCGTGATCAAATCTATCATAAAGCCCGTCGGGCTTTATTGGATTTGATCACGCCCCGACCTAAATTATCACCTCATAATACTCAAAGAATGATATCTTATTACTTATGTGTATTTATGTACATGTATATAAAGGAATTTATGTGATCTAAATACTTATAGTTTAAGTATTATATAGTTTTCTACTATGTTACATTTAATTAGTCATATTTGTACAGTATGAGGATTTAAAGGGTCTTTTGGGGTTTTTATACTCATACCGGTAAGAGCATTTTCAGGCTATTAGCCTGATCCTAAATATTTCAATTTTGGCTCCAAATTAGCTTGCATCGGAAGTTTTGGCAGGTGTTGTTCTTTTTTGTGAGTATCTAAATTTTTTGGGGACATGCAGAATACAATTTTGTTTCTCGGACATTCATTCATCGTGCGCTTGCATAGGTTTTTGAATCACTCAGTGAATTTTAGAACTAACTTAGGACTTAACCGTGAACACGTTGTGTACAGAGGTTATTCGGGTTGCACGATTGATAGACTTTCTCAGAGAGGTATCCGGGAGGTGGATAAGTTTAGACCAGCTTTAGTGTGTTTGCAAATAGGCTCTAACGATCTCTGCAGTATTGATGTAGAAGTACATGATTTAGTTTATAAAATAGTTGACTTTACAGAGATGCTTCGAGGTCGGGGAGTGCGCAGAGTTTGCGTATACCAAATCCTGCACAGGAAGCCTCCCACTAAACCAGGTAGATTTGCTGTTGACTCAGAGTGGTTCAATTCTAGGGTAGATTTAGTTAACAGGCTTTTGGATGAGAGGCTAGGAAGAGATTTTTTGTCAGGAGTCAGATTCTGGCGCCATGCTGGCTTTTGGTCACCTGAAAATAAAGCTATGGTTTTTTGTGAGGATGGTGTGCATTTGAATGAGACTCAGGGCTACCCTAAGTATTACAACAGTGTCAGAGCATCAGTGGTTTCAGGACTTAATAGCCTATAGCTTCATTAGCTTGTGGAAAATGAAAGCTCAGTGTTTAGTGCTGGAGAAAAATAGTATATAAAATGTCACAAACATAAAGGGTTCAAATATATAAGTTTAGATTCACAGTTGATATTCGCAGTTTGTTCTAGTACGACATACACTGAACATAGGTATTATACCAAGAAGGGTTAAATTGTAATGACTTTAATCATATTGTTCATGTTGTTGATACAAAATATTTACTATCGTTTGGACTCAGGTGTTGCGCACGGTCCATTGCTATAGGCTTGAGTGTAGTTTAGTTGTTTTGGCCAATATCTGTATGTACTAATATATGATGGACGGTTTAGCTCCTATACTATTGGGTGTTATATGGTGATATCCCCCATGGTTGGACTATGATACTTGGTAAACCAAATAGCCCCTAGTTTGTTGGGTGCTATGTTATGTAATATCCGGTATGCTTGGATCATATGGTAGCCGTTTAGCCCCTATATGGTTGGGTGCTATGTTTTCATATCCAGTCTGGTTGGATTATGATATACATATGTATGGCTTACCAAAGAGCCCCTATATGGTTGGGTGCTATGTTGTTATGTCCAGCATGCTTGGATCTTCTGGTAACCATTTAGCCCCCTTATGGTTGGGTGCTGTTGTCATGTCCAGTACGGTTGGATTATGATATATGGCTTACCAAGGAGCCTCTTTATGGTTTAGGTGCAACGTTGTAATATCTGATGTAGTTGGATTATGTTTGGCGGTTTACCTATGATGTTATATCCAGTGTGGTGGTGTTATGATATGTTTACTTATTGGTCACCATATGGCTTAGTGATCAGTTATCATATCCAGTGTGACTAGTCTATGAGGTGTTTAGATAATTAGCTTCTACATGGTTGAGTGTTAGGTGGTTACCTTAATGTGGGGTGAGTTATACATACTTTGCATGCATATTGAGTTTGCAGTACAAGTTTGGTTAGCTTTGTGAACAAAGATGTATAGATAGGTTTAAATTTTGAGTTCTTTTATGGTAAGCTGCTAGGTCTACATGTATGGTATAGTTGTAGGTTATCAATTCTAAAAGTTTGGTTTAATATATATGTTTGGTAACCATTATTTTGAATCATGGGATATGTGTTTAATAGCATATTTGGTTTAGCATATTTGTGCTTTGGATTGTAGGTCAGAAACTTGTGGTTAACGGAGTCAATGTACATGTACTTGCCATTACTTTTGTACTTACATTACATTTTTCAATGGTTTAAGTCATTACTGAATGACATCAAATTTTTGATGTATTATAAATTTAGGTTTGATGGTGTGATTCCAATTGTTAAAAGGCATGAATAGGCACAAATAAATCCAAAAATTTTAATCTCTGTTCACACATTGGAAGGACTCACTGGGGTTTAGGATAAAGTTCAAGTTGGGTTTTAGATCCTGTAGGAATTTACTGTTATTGATAAGGCAATGTATCAAGAATAAGGGTTGGTTACATTAAGTCATAGAAAACTTCAGCTGTAGGGTACAGTTTTTTACAGCGTGATGCCTAGACCAAAAGTTGGTGTGAAAAGAAAAAGAGCTGGTTCGGCGGAAAGAAAAGGAGCAAAGTCCAAAAAAGGTCAGAGCTCTGATCATCAGGAGGAAACATTGGTAGAGAGAGTAACACAGGCGGTGTTGGAAGCATTAGAGGACAGAGCTGTCCCCGCCATTCCAGACAGGAGCGAGTCCCCCCAGAGTTTGGATGGTGAGTCTGATTCAGAGATTACATTTAAAGAGATAGAAAGGTCAAATGATGAGTATGCTTCCAGTGAGGCAATAGATACTTTTACTTGGTCAACCCCTATTTCGGCTATGGTTCCTCAGAAGTTGAAACAGAAAATATGGGAGGATCAGTTTATTGATCTCGCGGTACTGCTCCCTAATAACTTGGTTCCTGGTCCAGAGAGTAGCAACTATACATTTAAACTCGAGAAGAATGACAACATATCGGTAGTACCAAAAAAGGCCAAACAGTCTATTAACTCCATTTTTCAATGGACGACAGCTTTCTTGCGCTTTGTTGCCATATATGCTGAGAAATTTCCAAATGGAACACCAAATCTCATAAAACATGCAGAGACAGTACGTGACATGGCTGCATCGGGAAATGTGTCATGGCAAACATATGATAAGCAAATAAGAATGGATAGACAGATAAGGGGTACTCCATGGGGTAAAATTAATGTAGAGTTCATGCTGCAGGCCCAGAGATCCAGACAAGAAAACAAGCAGTCCTTTCGTTCCTTTCGTACAAGGCCTGGACAAAGATCAGCTTTTACAAACCAATTACCAAGAGGTATCTGCTGGTCTTACAATAGAGAGGGAGGTTGCAAGCTTGAGCGCTGCAAATTTCAGCACATCTGTACAGAATGTAAGAAAAACCACCCTAAAACAAAATGCAGAACCCAAGCAGTCGTTAAGAACCAAAGTGTCAACTCCTCTTTGGGAACAACAAAACAACAATGAAATTGTAACCCCAGTAAGACCCGAAGTTTTGAAGTATTTTTTAAAGGGCTATGATACTGCTATGGCAGATTATCTGGTGGCAGGTTTTACTTACGGGTTTGAATTGCATTATGAGGGACCAAGACAATTCAGGTCATCTAAAAATCTTTTGTCGGCTTTGCAGAACCCTGTTATTGTGAACAAAAAACTACAAAAAGAGCTCGAGGCTCACAGAATAGTGGGACCTTTTGTTACACTCCCTTTTGATAATCTCCAAATTTCCCCTATTGGTATTGTGCCAAAAAAAGAAAAGGGTCAGTTTAGGCTCATACACCATTTATCTTTTCCTGAAAACAGTTCTATTAATGATTTTATACCAGAAGTGTTTACAAAAGTCCATTATGCTTCTCTTGATGATGCTATGAATATTATTGTTTCATTGGGTAAGGGTTGCCTGATTGCCAAAACTGACATTGAATCAGCTTTTCGCATCGTACCTATTTGCAGAGAGGATCATGAATTACTGGGTTTTCAGTGGGATGGTTGCTTTTACTTTGATAAATGCTTACCCATGGGTTGCGCTAGTTCTTGTTCTATTTTTGAGAAATTTTCCTCAGGACTAGAATGGATTGGTAGGGTAAAGGGTCACATTCCACACATAGTACATGTTTTGGATGATTTCTTATTTATCGGTCCACCTGGATCAGAAATTTGTAATCAGAGTTTGTTAGTTTTCAGACTTATTTGTGAGAGCTTAGGTGTTTATTTAAAGGAGGAAAAGACATTTCAGGCAAATACAAATTTAGTGTTCTTGGGTATTGAGATTGACACTGTGGCGATGGAGATTAGGCTTCCTGAGGACAAATTGGTTAAGCTACAAAAAGCGATTGATGCAGTGAAATACAAACGCAAAGTTTGCCTAAGAGAACTTCAGTCTTTAATAGGACTGCTTAATTTTGCATGTCTTGTGATTATACCAGGACGCACTTTCTTAAGACGACTTATAGACCTTACTAAAGTATTGCAAAGCCACATCATCACAAGGATCTTACTAAAGAGAGTAGGCAAGATTTAGCGGCTTGGTCATTATTCATCTATCATTTCAATGGGAAATCCATATTGTTTAAACACATTTGGAAGACATCAGAGCAGTTACATTTATATACTGACGCTGCTGGCTCTTGGGGTTTTGGAGCTGTGTTTGGAAGAAAATGGTTCTATGGAGCTTGGCCAGAGAGTATGAAAGAATATAATATTACTCTAAAAGAATTATTTCCAATTGCTGTAGCTGTGGAAGTATGGGGCCGCGTTTTGCAGAATTCATGTGTGATTTTCCATTCTGATAATGCTGCAGTGGTCAACATAGTAAATGCACAGACATCAAAGGATTCGAAAATCATGATTTTGGTTAGAAGACTAGTGTTGGCACTTATGAAGTACAATATATTGTTTTCTGCAGAACACATTCCAGGTTTGTTCAATACTCTACCTGATTTACTTTCACGGTTACAGGTCAAAAAATTTCTGGAGGTGTCATTGGACAGCGAGGACGAACCAACAGCCATACCAAGCCACCTTTTGCAGCTATCCAAAACACAGCTGTTACCTTGATTGAGGCAGCTTTGGCCCCTAATACAAAGATTGTCTACAAGCAGGCCCTAAATTGTTTTCAGACATTCATGCAAAGTTATTACAATACATGCAGTATTAAGGATGTTTCTCTCGAACACATTATTAGTTTCGTTTCCTATCTATTTAGTATAGGCAAAGCACCAAGCTCGATAACAACATACTTGGCAGCACTGGCATATTATTTTAAAATGTCTAATATTCCAGACTTTTCAAATCATTTCTTGATAAAGAAAATGTTAAGTGGGGCAAAGCGTCTGGCCAGCTCTCCTGATGTGAGGCAGCCTATTACTCTGGATATCCTGGAAAACCTTTTAGTAGCCGTGCCTCATGTAGCCAATTCTAGTTACCAAAGATGTTTGTTCATGGCTATGTTTATAATAGCATTTTATGCTTTCCTCCGAGTAGGAGAAATCACAGTTCGCTCCCATTCTAACCCAAACTTGCTGCTTTTGAGTAATGTATCCTTCAAGACAATAGCCAAAGCAAGTTGTATGATCATAACAATGACCAACTTCAAGCATAATCTGGGGAAAAATCCTGTGCATCTGGAAATCAAACCTCAGCCAATGCGCAAATTTTGTCCTGTGCAAATCATGAAGAATTATCTCAAAGTGAGAGGTGTGAAGGATGGACCTCTGTTTTGCTATGGCTCTGGAAGGCCTATATCCCGTTCAGAATTCTGCAAGGTGCTGAAATCGGCTTTGAAGTTCTCAAAGTTGGACAGTCATAAATTCAAAGCACACAGTTTCAGAATAGGAGCAGCAACTCAGGCTCACCTGCAGGGCTTCTCAGATTCACAAATAAGAGTTATGGGAAGATGGCACTCCGAGTCATTTCAGAGATATATCAGGGTGTCCTTGTTTCCAACATTGTAGTTTCTTTATCACAATAATGTTCTGGGATATTTGTTTTTTAGGGTCCAGTAATAATGGATAACTGGCTGAGGCGGTATCCATTATTACTGGCTATGTATTTGAGTCTTTTTAACATTCAGGTGTCTGTATGAGGTTTTAATAAATCTTAACAAGATTAACACATATACAATGTAGGATATTTGTCATATAGGGTCTACTGATAATGGATAACTGACTGAGGCAGTATCCATTATCGGTGGCTCTTTATTTTCATGATGTTGAAATCTTGCAATTTCCTTTTGTTTTATTAGAGTAAAGTGGGAAGAAGTACATTGTATTGAAGTAATAGATGTTTACAATATAGGGCATGAGACCCTAAGTGTTGCGAGTTGATGATTTATCATCTTGATAGTTTATATACTTTTCAGGTTTTATTTTAACAAGTCTTATGACAAAGATTTATCATGTTCCAGGTTTAATTTTAATATTAAGGGGCGACTATCTGAGGTGGCATCCCCATATTCGAAAAAGTAATTGGGATTAAGTTGTAAGATGTGTAACGGGTGTTACAAGGTATTTAACATCAAGATGTAGGTGTGTTCACGTGTTTTTAATTTTGTTTCTTTGGCAAGAAATGTGTGAAGAATATTTTTCAGTAGAACAATTGTTTACCTCCAGCTTTTAAAAGGGCTGACATATTTCATGATCACTTAATTAGCATTGCTTGGGAGGTGACTAACTGAGGTGGCACCTAAGGTTGTCAAGGGAAGTGTACATGGATGTTTACATGTTTAGATATATAGACATTTAGGGGCTTGTTTTGCATTGTTACAGCAATTGTTTCAGTTTAAACATGTACATTTTGCATTTGGATGCATTCCAAATATGTCTTGGTTAATAAACTTTATGATTATTGAAATGGGTTATCTAGGGCAATAACAATGTATTTCATTTCACAGTGAGCATGCATGTCAAAATTAACACATGTTATTGCATCTCTTTTTTGCTGTAAATTTAGTTAACCACTGTTCTTAATGTTCTTAGGAAATATTTTCATAAGTTGGGATAGACTAATTTCTACTTTAAATTCTGATTCTCTACTAGAATCTTTACTGTTAAACGAAGCACATTTTTGGGTGGGGCGAGGGACACTTCTCATGCAGTTCAGTGTTCCTCTAGTGGGTTATTTTTTGGGCCCCACCTTCTGCTGCATTGTTGATAATTTACTAAATGTATGCAGTCTCACATTTTCATTCTTATATTCAGTATAACTTCATCTGGCATTTTTAATAAATGCTCTTCACACAAGCCATAGTTTTTCTTTATCAAGGTAGCAGCAAAACAGAGCTGCAAATGTGCTTCAGGTTATATTCAACAGTAATAGTAATGTAGGGTTACCAGGATTTAAGAGCACATAAGTGTATTTATGTACATGTATATAAAGGAATTTATGTGATCTAAATACTTATAGTTTAAGTATTATATAGTTTTCTACTATGTTACATTTAATTAGTCATATTTGTACAGTATGAGGATTTAAAGGGTCTTTTGGGGTTTTTATACTCATACCGGTAAGAGCATTTTCAGGCTATTAGCCTGATCCTAAATATTTCAATTTTGGCTCCAAATTAGCTTGCATCGGAAGTTTTGCCCACCTCCACCCCTTCTATCCTCCTTACTAAATATTATTATTATTATTTTTGTTTGATTGGTATGGATAACTTCCTTTTGTAAAAGGTGTGGGTTATTTTTTGGGCCCCACCTTCTGCTGCATTGTTGATAATTTACTAAATGTATGCAGTCTCACATTTTTATTCTTATATTCAGTATAACTTCATCTGGCATTTTTAATAAATGCTCTTCACACAAGCCATAGTTTTTCTTTATCAAGGTAGCAGCAGAACAGAGCTGCAAATGTGCTTCAGGTTATATTCAACAGTAATAGTAATGTAGGGTTACCAGGATTTAAGAGCACATAAATTCATATAATTTTCAGCAATTGTACGATTAATTATTGGAATATAAATAATCAAACCCCACTTGCGCCCCAATTATACGTCATTTGAATTTATTGGACTGTACAGTACAAAATCGATACGTAGTGTTATCACAGGTAAAGACACTGAAAAATGTGAATATTCATTTTTTTTAGCGCGCAGAATTAGTGAATCGGTAGATAAAGTGTCTGTCGTGATCTTGTCTTAAATTTTAGACTTCATCTTCATCAAACCACTTAGATACCTTTTGTTTACAGGCTACATCACTTGTTCCAAGAAACGAGAGAGAGAGAGAGAGAGAGGAGAGAGAGAGAGAGAGAGAGAGAGAGAGAGAGAGAATGTGTGATAGACTCAACTTTACGTACATTTAATTTTAAATCACTAATATAAGCTATTTATTTAATCTAGTTGTCATATATTAAATCCTTTAATCAATAAAATAATGCACAATAGCATATTATGATGAAATTCAACCAAGCAGTTTCAGAGTCCACGTGCTATATATACTCAGCCCGTTAGCTGCATCACATGCTCCTTCCGTGAGTCGACAACAAAAACGTGTCGTTCCTTTGTTTTTCAAGTCCGAAGATAATAGAAGTATGATCAGCAATAAGTTAGTCTTACAATGTTTGTTATGTTTGATATGATTCTTACACTGCGAGCGTGAAGTTTAATTTGTATATATTCTATACGTTGAACAGAAATAAACAAACTCTCTCTCTCTCTCTCTCTCTCTCTCTCTCTCTCTCTCTTTGAATGTATGTTTGTGCATACTAACAGTGACTGAACTACTAATGTCTTACTTGAATAAATTTTATTTCTTCTAGACTCACGGTTTAAACAACGATCTCCACACAATGACTAAAAGTTTGTATACGATCTATGACCAGGTTTATAGGTTTTATCTATACAAAGCACACGTAATTAGATTGAAAAGAAAAAGCATTGACCTGTGCTCGTTCTTAATACTTGCTAGAAGTTATAATATATTATTCATCTGTTTAATTAATGAGTTTTCTTGTATATTAATGTACCGGTTGGTAAATGATTTTCTTTGTGAAATTTCCGCATTTATAAAGTTGCTAAATTGTTCTATCTACGCGCGTCGATTGTCTTAAATTACATGTACGTAGTTGTTTGTGTATTAGAAAAAATCAAGAAACTAACAAAGTAAAAGTAAGGTATTAAACAATAAAATGCTTTCTATGGTGATTCATGCGGTAAATGAAGGTGGCGACATTGCAGAAAAAAATTACATTACCCGCGTTCTTTTTCTCTGCATTGATCGCTAATTTATTGTTTATATTTACATCTTTCTAATAACAAATTAATAAATTGGTTGAAAAAAGTCAGAAAAATTAACAAAATTATTGTTACGTACATCAGTACGTTAGGTATAAGAAACAGCCAAATCGTCTCCTATTGGAATTTGATTCTGACATCACCATGATTATTTCGTGTAGTCCGGGATTTTTCTTAGGTTGCTGAAGGTTTCGACCGATCGATAAACTAGTAAGAACTGGATCGTTTATATTTCAGTTCTGTCAATTTCAATAGAGCTATGAATGTACAATCCATTTTCGTAATAAAATAGAGGGAATCATACTTGGTATATATTCATTTTCCTCTACTGGCTTTCGAGTATTTCTCAGCAGTGCGGATTCCCTAACTATGTCGGGTTAGTTAATATGAAATTTTTATTCTAAACAAAGGGAATGGAAAGTTTGGAAATAAATACTAATACCAAGAAAAAAATAGAAGAAAAAAAAATAAGAGAAATGTTTGGTTGTGTTAAAATCCAGTTAAGCCTGTCCGTCATGTTTATAACGCCGCGTTAAAGGCTTCGTAAAATGTCGACGTTTCGTTTTAAAAAGGCGCCGTGTTTAACGTAAAATGGATCATACTAACACTAGAGTTATATGAATAAATCATATACCATTGAGTTTTGTTTATTCTTGGCTTTTGAAAATGGTAGGTATCATTAGATTTTAAAACACGGCATTTTTTGGCCAATAACGTCCCTTGTTCTTTATTTGGAGACTAGCTATTCATTGGAACAGACACTCTTATATTAGGATTCTTTGTATAAGTTGTATCTTTGTATTTAAAGCTATACACGCTATATTGACAATACAATAATTTGCGTCAATTTTAAATAACAGGGAAAATGTATGTGTTTGGTTACTTAAAAAAGTTACCTGTATGCTGTTTATTATAATGCTCAATTCGATCATGTAACAAAAACATCAAATATTAACAATAAAAAATATTTATTTTCCTGCCAGGAGAGCAATGCCTCCTAACGAATATCAACATATCACGTGATATCGACAGCTAAATTTCTTCATAACTGTAATAGTTTTATAAAGGAAAGGATATTTTCAGTAAAGAATACATTTGTCCAATATACAAGTACAAAAAAAAATACGATTCTATGAGTATTTATGAATACTTCCTTTAAAAATAATGACGTAGACCTCTGTGTTTCCCCTATGTGCTATATTTAGAACCTGTAAGTGTTAGTGCAAAAGTAAGGGTATCGTGAGTGACAAACGTATTTTATTTATTATACATGTATGTATTTCAAATTTACAACTGTTAAGCATATTAAAAATCAAGTCGGATATCTAATTGGGCAAACAATAACGGCCACCGGATTTCCGGCAGACATGCGCAATGAGGTCGGTTTCGCTCGTCCTTCATCAATATTCATGAAAAGGTAATACTTTCCTGGCAGGAAAATTAGCGATTAAAAATTTGTATCTTTGTAACGAGATGGAATTAACCATTGTAATTGACAGAATAAAGGTAACTTTTATAAGCAGACAAACACATGCGTTTTCACTGTCATTCAAAATCGACGCCAAATATAGCGTGTATAGCTTTAAAAATAAGTTAATGTAAATAATTTATTCAGTTTAAAGTTAAATCTTTGCAATTGATCTGTTCTAGAATTTAGGGTTATCCTGACCCATAACAATACTTTCAGTGGAATTCCTAAAGGAGTAACAACCCGAATCGGACGGGTCTGTTCTTCTGATGAAATCTTTGAAGAACAGAGTAGGACATTTAAAGTCCATTTGTGCAATTGATGCGGTTGTACCGAAAGACAGGAAAACCTTTAGCAGGACGAAGAGCACACATACAAAAGCAGGGGTTCAATTTGTAACTACCTTTTAGCCTGCAATAAAAAATCTTCCCATTCTGCACACATTTTTAAAGTCTATCTGTGTAATTGATGGGGTTGTAACGAAAGACAGTACAACCTTTTGCAATACGAAGAGAAAATATAAAAAAAAATCAGGGTTCAACTTGTTACTATCTTTCACTCTGCAATAAAAAATCTTCCAATGCTTTACACACACGTAAACTGACTGACTTTTTCAAGGAATCGCCAATGGCTGCGTTTAAACGCCCAAGGAACTAAAAGGACATTGTAGTGAGAGCAATATTAGACAAACGGTGGTTTTAAAGCATGTTTAGATATCAGATGTCAGATAAGGTTATCTCAGAGCACTTAACGAGTAAAAGCACAGCACCATCAGGGATAGTTTAAAAAGCCCCATCACGGGTCCACCTTCAAGATCAACCAACATGTCTTGCCGCACAGACAACCGCATCTATTTAATTAGTTGTAAAGTTTGCTCTTAGCAATACATTCATTTGTTGAAACAGGTTATATCCGAAGAAGAATCAACAACCACCGCTCAATCAAAGAGACAAAAATAATAAAGGAGCCCATTGGGAAACATTTCGATATGAACCCACAATTGTTCTTAATAAGAAATATTTTATTTAATATTCGTTTAAGTTAAACGTTGTGCATCCTCTGATCGGTGGGGCGTCCACAACGTTGTACGGAACACAACGGACTGAGGTTCGTCTCACCTATCAAAGATCTGTGTTTACTCTTTGGGGAGAGAACTCCAACCACTTCAAACTTATAAATGTCGTACTGTACTTGTTTAAATGCACAGAACCAACGAATAACTTCAATCACCACAGACTCCAGACACCCCATTTGAAAAAACTAAAGTTTTGATTGTTACTACTGTGTTAATATGTTAATTTTAAATCGGTAAAATTACTCTGGGTACTTGCCAATATACATGATCTTGTACAATGATATTTCATTATGTAACGATCGTCAGTGTTTCAATGAAAAACTAGAGGTACTGTGAGCAAGCTCACAATTGATACCCCCCGTTAAGAAAAAATCATAACTCATGTATTTTTTTCTATGATAGAAAATATTGGATGAATCTATTTCACCGTCCATTTTCTATGAATAACAACTGCTCTGTTTTTTAAAACTGTAAATGCTAATATGAGTACACAATTAAAATTAAAATTCCATTTTAGTTTAAGTTAACTGTTAATGCATGAGGGCATTTGCATTCTAATGTTAACAAACATGACTCGAATCAAACAAAATTCCACATGTCAAGCAGCCATTTAATATAAACATTTTGAATTATTGGTATACTGAGCCCGATTTTTTTTAAACATTGACCTTGAACTTCCTAAATTGACCTTGGGTCAAGGTCATGACACACCCTCAGGTTATAAGCAATATTGATGTGAATTAAGAACTTCCAATATTTGTCAATTAGAAAGATACAGACTGGACATGAACGTTGCACTTTTCTGCCAATGACCTTGGCCTTGCCCAAATGACCTTGGGTCAGGTCATGACACACCCTTAGGTCATAAGCAATCTTTGTGTGCACTGAGAACTTTCAATGTTTCTCCATAAGAAAGATATGGACCGGACACAAATTTTGCACTTTTTCTGTCAGTGACCGTGACATTGCCCAAATGACCTTGTTTCAAGGTCATGACACACCCTTAGGTCATAAGCAATCTATGAGTTAACTGAGAAATTCCAATGTTTCTCTATAAGAAAGATATGAACCGGACACGAATTTTGCACTTGTTTTTGCCAATGACCTTGACCTTGCCCGAATGACCTTGGGTCAAGGTCACGACACACCCTTAGGTCTTAACCAATCTTTGTGTGAAGTAAGAACTTCGAATGTTTCTCCATAAGAAAGATATGGACCGGACACGAATTTGGCACTTTTTCTGCCAGTGACCTTGATCTTGCCCAAATGACCTTGGGTCAAGGTCATGACACACCCTTAGGTCATAAGCAATCTTTGTGTGAAGTAAGAACTTCCAATGTTTCTCCATAAGAAAGATATGGACCAGACACGAATCGAACGGACGGACGGACAGACGGACGGACGGACAAGGTGATTCCTATATACCCCCCAAAACTTCGTTTGAGGGGGGTATAATAAATATCGGAGCTACAGCCGAAGACGACTCGTACAAACCTTATCGAACCTTATCGAAAAGTTGCTTGTTAATAACCCCCTGCTATTCGTTTCACCTGTTCTATTTATAGTGTTCTATGAGATTATAAGTTTTATTATTAATTTGGGTTCTTTTAATTCACAACAAATAGGTTTTAAAATCTTTCTTTAACTCGTTTCTTCTAATTAATATTAATAAATATACTATTACCAACATTAATTATTTAACGTTACTCATTACTCCATCGCCAAAAAAGCTACGTGTCGCTTAAGCAAAGAATAGATACCTCGACGATTGGTGCTTAAGCCTAGTAGCTTGTTATGAACGTGTCATCTCAAGTGAAACCAAATTGTATTCAAACCGCAGCAAACATTGTATGCAACATGTCGGCAAACTCCAAGCAATTTCTGACTGCGAAGCCTGCTATTAAGAGTAGGCAAAAGGGTTGTCCGTGGACTTCCCGGCGCTGCGACGCTATCCAATGGGTTTGGCTGGCCAAGCGGCACCAGACAGGATCTTCTGGTGTTCTACCAGCAAAATCTAAATACGACTAAACCTGTAAATTAAGCAATCAATTATAAAATTTTACTGTATACTTATGAACCATCATGAGAAATTTTTTTAATGCAGGTAAATATAATGTAATTTTATTTGGAGACTCTAGCTATCCTCTCTCCAGGTATCAAATGTTTTTTGTGCAGACATTCATGAGTGTGAAGAGAAAATATCATTTAGACAGTTACCTACTTACTATGATATTGTGAAATCTATTCAGCAGATTGTACGGACACTCTTATATTAGGATTCTTTGTATAAGTTGTATCTTTGTATTTATACATATATTACTGTAAATAATTTATTCAGTTTAAAGTTAAATCTTTGCAATTGATTTTTGCTAGAATTTAGGGTTATCCTGACCCATAACAATACTTTCAGAGGAATTCCTAAAGGAGTAACAACCCGAATCAGACGGGTCTGTTCTTCTGATGAAATCTTTGAAGAACAGAGTAGGACATTGAAAGTCCATTTGTGCAATTGATGCGGTTGTACCGAAAGACAGGAAAACTGTTTGCAGGACGAAGAGCAAACATACAAAAGCAGGGGTTCCACTTGTAACTACCTTTCAGCCTGCAATAAAAAATCTTCCAATTCTTCACACATATTTAAAGTCTATCTGTGCAATTGATGGGGTTGTAACGAAAGACAGTAAAACCTTTTGCAATACGAAAAGAAAATTAAAAAAAAATCAGGGTTCAACTTGTTACTAACTTTCATCCTCCAATAAAAAATCTTCCAATTCTTTACACACGCGTAAAATGACTGACTTTTTCAAGGAATCGCCAATGGCTGCGTTGAAACGCCCAAGAAACTTAAAGGACATTGTAGTGAGAGCAAGATTAGACAAACGGTGGTTTTATAGCACGTTTAGATATCAGATGTCAGCTAAGGCTATGTCAGAGCACTTAACGAGTAAAACCCGTTAAGCAGATAAAAGGTAAAAAGCACGCCCTGGCGACGGCTGCCCAACGCGCTTGACCGCCCGTGAAAGAGAAATCTGTCACGGAGCAAACTGCGACACCGAATCAAGGTTCGCAACAAGGCCCCAGTAACGAGGACCGGAAGGCCGCAATCAATCTAGAGGGCGGTCCGCTTGTCGGAGAGAGCACTGAAGTCCTTTTGCGACTTGTGGAGAGGAAAAACTCGGAAAGTTGTTATGCATCACTCCTTGACAAAACTGCGCGGCTCTTTGCTAGCCCCGTTCGTAAGGGCGGCTCGAAGAAACGTCAGGGATGGCTTGTGGCAGACCGGTCGGTAAACGGGTTAGCCATAAGGCCGATATGTACAGAAAGCATCAGCAAAAATATAGTAAAGACAGGGCACTGACAGCTCTGATACTTGGAAAAGAGACGGGCAGTAAATCTGAACTGGGCCCCACTCTAGTAGAGGCCACCTACATGGAGCGGTTTGGGGGAGTATCACAAGAAGTGGATTTGAGTTCGTATCCACCATCTGATCAAGTCGACCCGCTCGCATTGCTAAAGCCTTCACCACGGGTGAAATCCGTGCGGCATTCAAACGAGCCAAAAAGGACTCAGCAGCGGGGCCAGATGAAATCGAGCTAAGAACTGTAATGGCCAAAGACCCCAAAGGCCAAATTTTGGTGAATCTATTCAACTCGTTTTTGTATAGAAAGAAGGTCCCAGAGATATTCAAGGGGAATAGGAGCATTCTGCTACCAAAAGGTAACGATGGGCTGGAGGACGCAAACAACTGGCGGCCCCTGACAATCTCGTCGTCCGTGCTACGACTTTACACTAGCCTGTTGGCAAGGAGAGTGCTAGACAGTTGTGCCCTAAACCCGCGACATAAGGGTCTTATAGCCGCAAGCGGATTTTCTGAAAACTCCTTCTTACTAAGCTGATGATTAACCACGCCAAGAAAATTTACGCATTTTTTCCAAGACAAGATACAACCAACATCAAACAAACATTTTAATGCATTATAACACTCTCGTAAAACAGAGAAAAATTAGCAATCTATAAAAATCAAGGAAAGCCACGAGTTGCGGATGTAACAAAATCGGAAAGGTTTATATACTATTTATGAGCGGTGTTCAGAATTGAGAGAGTTATTTTCAGAACAAGATAACCGCTCCTATATACCAGTAATATTTTTCTGAAGGAAGAGATAAACGATTATGATAGACAATATTTAAACATCTTCAAATAAAGCTTGTTTTTGTGACCATTTTTAACATTGCAGAAAATAAGTCAACTGTTCGCAGATGATGTTATATATAGTAGGTTTGTATAATAGAATATTCTGGAGTGGTCAGTTAGTCTTTCTAGATTATTCTTGAGTGTCCAGGTAATTCGTGTAACTTATTGTACATATAATTTCTAGAATTTGCTACATTTATATTTTAGTATAAATAACCTGTAAACAGTGCTCATCAGAGTCTCTCGTTCGAAGACATTAAACTGAGAACAATTATCTACTTACTGGGACATTGTGATTTGATCCGTTTGGCAGATTGTAACGGACACTCTTTAGTTAGGATTATTAGTGTAGGTTGTATTTTTGTATCTTTATATATATTAAGTTTAAAGTTTGCTCTGCGATTGATTTTTGCTGGAATTAAGGGTTATTCTGACCCATTACAATGTCAACACTGTTATGTTTCAAGGGCATTTCCTACACACCAATCAATTTCTTTACACAGTAATTTCCCAGGTTTAGATCATCGCCTTAACATTGATGAAATACCAAATAGACCAACAAACTTCATGGGCAAAACCCCTGTTTCCGCTCAGGTTATTATTTAAACCCTAGCATTTTTATATTTCAGATTTTTTCGTTTGAATATTTTAGTTTCCTTAACAAAATTATTAAAAAGACAACAGATTCATGTAACAAAAATTGATAGACACCATAAAAAAATAACAGAGGCCGTGGTGAGATTTGATGATTGTACCACAACCATCATAAATTACGATGCAAATTTTCATCTTTTTGTCTCACATGCTAGAGATGCTAATTGTTTTCCGGATCAGGACAAGAAAGCATTGCCATTTTCTTCCTTGCAAATATAATTGTTGGCGTTGATAGTTGTCCTTCATCAACATCAGCCAAATATGCCAGCACTAAAGACATGTTCTGAAACTAAAAAGCATCGTCAAAATCTGGTAGTTCCAGAGTTTACAATCTAAGAAAATAACGACCAGCAAAACCCTTTTCTTACTTTAGAACTGTCAGGCCGCACAAAGAAAAAAAATGTAAGTCTCAGCAAATATCAACTTGTTTTCTTCTAGACACGATCATCCTGTCTAGAATTTCCCAGTATAAAGCTCATACTAGAACAATTGCTTTGGTTTATTGTAGTTAGAATTCAGTTGTACCAATTTGCGAGAGAATTAGATCGAATTCCTGTTTTAAGTTTATGCTGGCCACTGCCAATAACTAAAATCGAATAGACTGAAAGTTTGCAACTGTTCAGTCACAAGTTTACCACAGTTTTTCCTTCAGCCAATCACAAAAGAGTAGTTTGATGACCATTCTTCTTCTTATCCAATATCACGTACCTTACACTACATCAGTTTTTCTAGATGACTTAAAGCTGAACACCGCTCGTAAATAGGCACTGTCCGCCATATTTCTCATTAATCACTGCTGTCTCTACAACCCTTATATAAGGGACAGACCTCTAAACAGTTCAAAGTACTTTGCTGTAGAGGTCTCACCTGTGTGGAAGTACATTTTGCCTCGCCGTGTTACTCGGTCGCGATGAAATTATCAAATTTTACGCACCTTTTTGAAGCCAGGAGAATACTAACATCAAATAAATTGGTCAATGCATTATTTACGAACAGAAAATGAACATAAGATAAGAAAAAATGTATAAAATCTAAAGACCACGAAAGGAATACTACATGTCGGCCACGAGGTTCAGGTGTGCAATCGGGTGTAACGAAATCGAAGGGTTTATATACCAGGTATCTGTGTGACGGTGCCTATTTACGAGCGGTGTTCAGCTTTAACAAAAACGTTTGCTTTTTATTATATTGAAGGTTGGCATTCTGACTACTCGAGATAAGTTTGATTTTAAACAAGTCACAGAATAATTGTGAATACATATGGCACTTTAAAAAAGGCAGCTCATGTAGCTTATTAGAAATATTTTTCAGAATCCAGAAATTTTATGTGTTAAATAATCACTAGAAATCAGGAACATTCCATATACGTCAGAGGCGAGTTTCCCATTGTCGAAAGCTTGTTCAGCACATGGTTGCTAAACACAAGAAAGACATCACCGAGTTCTCTTGCTCAATTTGCAATAGGTCAAACACGAGACTGAGGGGCGTAAGTTCCAAAGGCTTAACTTGGCGAAGAAGTAAGAATGAAGCTGGAAAGTGAGTTACGAAATTCTAACAGACTCCACCAGTAGTGCCCCCATCGTCAACCGGGGTCCCAGACCTAACCACTCGGGACAAAATGGACTTGCCTGTAACCATCACGGCGCTTCATGGGTATAGCGTGCGTCACGAACAATTCAACCAACGTCATGTCATTTGAAGTAGAGTGGTTTGTAGTAGTGACAGACTTCCAACCGTCTACTGACATCGATCTGGATGTTAAAACTATTTATTAGGTATTCCTAGAATTATTACCGTTCTGTAAAATGTGTTAATGACAATGTATTTTTCCTGGCCACTGCCTTTTTTAAAAATAAATATCCTTGGATGTAAATGATTATACTATGCTATAGACTAAAAATAGGGAGTGAAAATTAAAGATTATATAGCTTGCCTTGTCATCTAACTCCTGACGCGCATGAATGGGTAAACAAGTCCCATCAACTGATGTGTCACTTGGTCTCCTTGATTTCGCAGCTTCAGACTGCCATTTCTCGGACTAGTCGCCTCGCCATCTATGAGATTGATCAACCCAATATATTTCCGTAGTGAGTCAGTAACTAACCTAATAAGTAATAGTATCATATGATACAATATAATTTGATACAACATTTTATCATATCTTCTGATACAATATCATGTAACATAGTAAAATATTATCTAATACAATATCATGGTATACATATTATATCATAAAATACAATATTATATATTACAAAATCATATAAAACTATTTCATGTGATATGATAATTAATCTTACAAACCAATATCATATTATACAATATCGTATGATACGATATAATGTAATATTAAATATCATATAATACAATTTCATGTGATATAATATACAATAGAAACTTATATCATATTATACAATATCATATGATACAATATTATGTAATATACAATATCGTATCATACAATTCAATATTATATATTGCAATATCATATGTAAAAGAATCATGTGATAAAATAATGAATTAATAATACAATATCATATCATACAATATCATTTCATAATATATAGAAAAAAAAATGATACAATATTATATCGTATCGTATCAAATCCTATACTTTTTACAACATAACATATGATTTTCTATTGTATTATATTTAACAATAGTGATTATATCATACAATCATCAGTTAATTATATCATTTAACAACAAACACAACTATCTCTCAAGCAAGTTTAAGTAAGGTAGGATATTTTTTCAGCATTTTTGATAATAGAGATCAGGCTCTGCATCTGAAGCTACCTCTGAGTTACATTAATATTATAGTTCAATCAACTATGCAAGCTATTATCTATAAAACATGTGACCTCATCCAGCATCCAAAACCAATGGCTCAGATTCAGCATTCAAGCCTAGTGGTGCATCAGTATCATAAGACACAGCATTCTTGTAAGTTTGGTGAAGTTAGAACAAGTAATAAATAAGATATCATCATCAGAGGTCACCTGTTTCAAAAACTTTAACCAGCTCTAAAAACTTTAACCTCCTCTAACATCCAAAACTTATAGCTCAGAGCCTGTCTGGTGCATCAGTATCATAAGACACACCATCCATGCAAGTTTAGTAAAGTTAGACCAGCAACAACTATTGCTATCAAAGGACACCTGCAACAAAAACTTTAACCTGCTCTAAAAACCTTAACCTCCTCCAGCATCTGAAATTTAGGACCCAGATTCAGCATCCAAGTCTTTAGAGTCCATAAGTAGGTCCAGATGCATCATCCATGCAAGTGTCGTAAAAATAGGACAAGTAGTAACTTACATGTAGATACGGGATCTGTAACAAAAACTTTAACCAGGTCCGGACGCCGATACCGACGTCGACGCCGGGGGTCTTAGCATACGCTCCCCCTGACTTCGTCTCAGTGAGCTAAAAACGTCAGTCATTCGACCTACCGGAAGATTGGTTTTGCTAAAAAGGACGTTGTATCGACCGTAGAACTTTCAAAATGATGACTTTAATCTTGCTTTATCAACTTGTTTGTCAGTAGCCTGCTTCGCATTAGAAATTGTTCATGCGCAAAGCATGCCCTTACGTATCAACTGCTATACAAAACATAGGTAATCACAGATTACAAAGCTCACCGAGACGAGACGTCACCCTTATGAGACTTCACCTTTTTGAGACCACCTTTATCATATCAAATGAAAATCATACTTTATGATCTTGGATATTCATGGATTCTGTTTTGACACAATATCGTATATCATCTGTTAAAAAATTGTATGATAATCATATGTTCATATGTTAATCAATACAATAATATAAAATTAAATATTGCATCCTATCATATTTACAACATATATCATATAATACAATAAAATACCATAATAAACAATGATGAGATATGATATCGTAACGTATGATATGACATTGTATTGTGTTATACATAATTGTATTTGATCACATAATACAATATCATAATATATAAAACAATGTAGTATTATATTACAATATCATATTACATAATACATCATAACATTGAAACATATGATATTATATTGTATAATATAGTATGATTTTGTATGATACTGTATCATTTTTGAACCATAATATGATATTGTATCATATGATACAATATAATTTGATACAACATTGTATCGTATCAAATGATATAATATTATGTAATAAAGTAAAATATATTAATAATATTAATAATACAATTATCAATATTAATAATACAACATTTTACAATACATATTGTATCATATGATACAATAATATATTTTACAATATCATATATGCAATACATTTCATGTGATGTGATAATATATCATATTATAAACCAATATCATATATAACAATATTGTATGATACAATATTATATAATATTTCAGTATCATATTATACAATTTCATGTGATATAATTCTATATTACAGAAACTAATATCATATTATACAATATCATATGATACAATATTATAGAAGGTACAATATTGTATCATAGGATACAATATTATATTTTGCAATATCTTATGTAATAGTATCATGTGATAAAATAATAAATACAATAAATACAATATAATATTATACAATATTGTATCATAAAATACAATACTATACATAACGATATCATGTTACAATATCATAACATAAAATATCAAAAAAATTGATACAATATCATATCGTATCATACAACTTTTTATCATATTACATATGATATTATATTGTATCATATTAAACAATATTGTTTTATACCATACAATTCTCTATCATAGGAATCATGTTATATCATTTATCAACAAACACATCTATCTATCGAGCAGGTTTGAGTGAGGTAGGAGATTTCTTTAGCATCCTTGATAATGGAGATCAGGCTCTGCATCTGAAGCAAACTCTACGTTTCATTTATAATATAGTTAAATCAACTATGCAAGCTATCATCTATAAAACATGTGACCTGTTCCAAAAAAACTAAACCTCATCCAGCATCCGAAACCTATGGCTCAGAATCAGCATTCAAGCCTGTCAGGTGCATCAGTATACATAAGACGCATCTCCATGCAAGTTTGGTGAAGTTCAGACCAGTAATAACTAAGATATCATCATCAGAGGGCACTAGCAATTAAAATTTTAACCTGCTCCAGCTTCCGCAACCTATGGCTCAGATTCAACATCCATGCCTGTCAGGTGCATCTGTATCATAAGACACACCATCCATTCAAGTTTGGTGAAGTTAGGACCTGTCATAACTAAGATTTATTTTTTAGCATCCTTGATAATGGAGATCAAGCTCTGCATTTGAAGTTTCCTCTGTGATTCATTTATATTACAGTTAAATCAACTATGCAAGTTTGAAATAGTACTATTATCAATTAAACATGTGACCTGTTCCAAAAAACTTTACCATATCCAGCATCTGAAATCTATGGCTCAGACTCAGCATTCAGGCCCGTCAGGTGCATCAGATTCATAAGACGCATCATCCATGGAAGTCTGGTGTAGTTAGGACAAGTAATAACTAATATATAATTATCAGAGGGCACCTGTTTCAAAAACTTTAACCAGCTCTAAAAACCTTAACCTCCTCCAACATCCGAAACCTATGGCTCAGATTCAGCATTCAAGCCTGTCTGGTGCATTAGTATCATAAGACACACCATCCATGGAAGTCTGGTGAAGTAAGGACAAGTAGTAACTAAGATATACTCATCAGAGGGCACCTGCAACAAAAACTTTAACCAGCTCTAAAAACCTTAACCTCCTTCAGCATCTGTAACCTATAGCTCAGATTCAGCATCCAAGCCTGCCTGGTGCATCAGTATCATAAGACACACCATCAATGCTAGTTTGATGAAGTATGGACCAGTAGTAACTTAGATATTGCTATCAAAGGGCACCTGCAACAAAAACTTTAACCTGCTCCAAAAACCTTAACCTCCTCCAGCATCCGAAACCTATAGCTCGATTCAGCACTCAAGCCTGTCGGGTGCATCAGTATCATAAGACACACCATCCATGCAAGTTTGGTGAAGTACGCGGACCTGCAGTAACTTAGATATTGCTATCAAAGGGCACCTGCAACAAAAACTTTAACCTGGTCCAACAACCTTAATCTCCTCCAGCATCTGAAATTTAGGACTCAGATTCAGCATCCAAGTCTTTCAAGTCCATAAGTAGGTCCAGATGCATCATCCATGCAAGTCTGGTGAAGATAGGACAAGTAATAGCTTAGATACAGGACCTGCAACAAAAACTTTAACCAGGTCCGGACGCCGACGCCGAGGGTATATTATAAGCTCCCCCTGACTTCGTCTCGGTGAGCTAAAAATGTCATATGCAGGTGATGGGGGTATACTGCTACATAAGTAAGGAAAGGATACGTTAGAAAAATTGAATTTAGAATTGTGGGTTACCTTCGATATTTTTTTTATCTTTCTAATATAATTAAATTGTGTAATTGCCAAGTACATGTAAATCGAAAGATTATCATGTCAATGAAACTAAAACAACAGAATCGGTGTCACATTCTAAGAGGAACATCAACTCGAAAAAAACAGTTGGCATTTAACAGCAGGATACAAAGAACAACAATACATATCCGGATTTGTATGAGAAAAAAAACCCCGATACTATAATTACCAAAAAATCGGACCAAGCAGCTTTAAGCAATTAAAAGACCTTTGGATATTGATTTTAAGCTACACTTACCCAGCATAAGTGATCAAATTGCTCTGATGATTTGTCAGACCTTGAACGAAATCAGTCTGAAATCGGGAGGGGGCATATTATTTAACAAACAACACTCTAAAGCTATCTTTTTTTAATTTTAAATGGAAAGAGAACGCTTGTGCATTCCTATTCATTATTCAACCAGTCATGGTCAATAACGTGACGTTAAAACCCCCCACAAATTTAAAGCCCAAGGCATGAATAAAAAGACAAGTTTAACTTTGTTTAGCATAGTGAATGACTGACATGAATGACTAACTTGTTCATATTATTTAACAAAACGCAAGCTTCATTTGTAACCTACGCATGCAGAGATGATTTGCCAAGGAAATAGGCCAGTTTAAAAATCGGAGGAAGGAATAGGATAAATCCATAGCTATTTTAAGCGGTAAGACAGTTTTACTATATCAAATAGTTTGTTTAAGGTCATTTCATGCATATATTTTACAATTCTATTTGTGTGCCATCTCAATGATATGCTATGAGAATTCAAGCAATGCAATGAGATCTATATGCTATGCTATGAGAAATCGAAATTAAGGACCTAATGATATGATATGCTGTGCTATGCTATGGTATGCAATGAGATTTCAACAAAATCACCTCCATACACAGAAGAGTTCCACATATTTAGAGGTAAAATGATAAAAAGCCAAAGTTTACCACTAATCTGCAATTTATAAGAGCATTAAATATTTCAAATAAAAACATTTATATTTATAATCAAAAATAACTTTTGTATCTTAAAAATAACTTTTCTGGAAAAAGTTGATCAAGCACAGTCCAGTTTCGAGAAAATAATCAATTAATTAAACAATAATTAACAAAAACAGCAAATGGGCGTTCTCATATCGCCAATGGGAGTACTTAAATAGTGTTAATTGTCAACTTGAAATCAAATATTTATACTATCATACATCCGAAACTAAAACTTATCGTGTATTACTTCCTTAAAAATAATCATGTGTAAAGATTTTGCAGTCCATAAACGTTAGATGTATACATGTAACTTACATCCGCATTGAATATCAAATACCACAGCATAGTCATGTCATCACATTTTGGAGAAAAAAGTAACGTTTTCTGTAGGTTTTTAATATTGCCTAAAATATAACATGAAAAAACAGATTTCTGGGAACAGCCCTTAATGTTTTATACAAACAGTTTTAATAGTACTCTGCATTTGTAGATCATTTTAAATTTAGAAAAAATACATAAAAACAAAGCCTGATTTATTAAGGTGAATAAAGAGCGTATCCCAAATATCAATTTTTTGATATACAGGTGTAAGTTCTTTATATGAATATCTACATAAATGTGTATATTATAAATCAGGCAGCTAACTGTTTACTGGCGTAAAATGAGAAAAAACTGATGCTTTGACAACATACTAAAATACAATTTATTCTAATCAGCTGGTAATGGTTCCTCGGTATGATCTCTGCATAATGTTTGAATTATGCAATGTCTTTTGTTAAGATTCTTAGCATTTTCTCGAGTCATATATATATATATATATATATATATATATATATATATATATGTGTGTGTGTGTGTGTGTGTGTGTGTGTGTGTGTGTGTGTGTGTGTGTGTGTGTGTGTGTGTGTGTGTGTGTGTGTGTGATCCAAAAAGAGTGAAAGGTTATATCACACAGAATAAATAATCCAAAAAAAAAAAAATGCACAGTTTCAAAGTTTTTATTTTTTAAGTGAATATCTTACTTATTTTATACTTATAGCTATATGTGGTTTCTACTCTTTTTTCATCTATGCTAAAGCAGTAAGACCTTCATGTATAGCTACCAGTGTGATGCATGCTTTAAAGTAAAATAAGATTAAAATCCAGCTGGATAGCTACGTGGTGATAATATAATTTTATGAAAAAATGTTAAAATTTTACATATGCTTTTCTAAATGTATTTAAAATAAATAATGTAAATATTTATTTTTCTTGTTCATTTTAAAAAATAATTTTCGTAGCAGATGTTATTTTTACGTACATTTACATATCCTACATGTTAATTGAATCATAAAGTGATATTCAACTATGTACTAGATATATCTAACTTTATTCATTATAACTTATGGACAGAAGAAGCAAGGGAGAAAACATGGTTTAAAAACAAACAAAATTCTGTTTTCTATGATAACTGTGTTTTATTACAGTAACAGAAACAAACACATTTGCTAGGGTCATAGATACCTTCAGGGTAACTGTGATGACTGCTCTTTTGCAGGGCAAAATGACATTGTTTGGTGAAACATGACTTAGCATTAACTGTTTAAACTACCTACGCCATTAGTTTTCTAAGTATACTTAAATTTTGCCAATATTGATCAATGGTCCCTGCAAGAGAGCAGTACCACCCTTACAGTAAAGGGGTCTATCTATGAGGTGTATTGAAAACCTACTCCCTCTAAATCCATTTCATAATTTGAAATTACTAATTATTGGTTTAATGATAATTCTTGCAGTTAATCATTTGCATTTATTATAACTTAATTACGTTTATTGATCTTTTTTTTCATTAAACAAAATATGGATTCATGGCGATTATGATTTTATTCGTATCAAACTGACACATTAAATATCATAAAAAAATTAAAAATCATATAATAAATCCAAAAATTGAAATGAATAAATCTACTATTTACTTATATGATATATATCATATGTTAAATTTAATCCAGGCTATATGACATTGCATTCATCTAAAGTTTTGGATTTGTTAATGATGCAAAATAATCAATCTTATGAGTCTAAAATATATTCAACATTCTGGGATGTATTCATCATTAAGAAGCAAATACAGACCAGTTGAAGTAATAGGGTCGGGGACAGGGGTTAACTCCAAGGGAGGGAGGGTGAAAACTAATTTTAAGAGGTAATTAGCACATTAAGGGGAAGGGTGTGGGGTGTCTTTAGGTATCTTAATTACATGCACTTACACTGGGAATTATATGAAATAGGGTGTCCCAGAAATTGGCAATGTAAAGTCGTCACCTTTCACAGTAGTTCAAATAGTTTGCAGTTACTGCTATAAGACATATCTAATTTAAAATACCATGTTAAATGTCAACGTACACTTGCCTCGAAAGTATATATCTTTACCACACTTCGCACTTGTATACAACAGAGTTTATGACTACTGTGCGCATTCCTCCAATACATGTTCAAGGATACACCTATACACTTATGAAAAAAAAAATCAATCATTTTTTTCTGAGACAACGACCGTCACCGCTGTTCTGAGGCCCTTGTACATGTACCAATATTTTGATCTATTTCTAAATTATTTTAAAATATTTTTTTAAAAATGAAATAACTTCAAAACAGACAGTATCGTGTATTAGATTCCTCAAATTTGCATGTTCTGATTTTAGTCAACACCTGTCATAGTCGTAAAAGCGCTTACTGTTACGTTATTATCAGTCTGGATGGAACAATCTGAAACAAAAATGATGCAACATTTGAACAGTGTTCGAACTGAATCATGCGTTCGTAAATTGTTTCTCGTGTTAATAATTTTCCGTGAATCTAACTTTCGATGCCGTTAATCAGCTCACTAAACATCACTTTCAAAGAAGTACAAAATAAGGGATTGTAGATTTTTACGTGTAATACTTGCTCTCGTAGTTTATACTCATAATATCATGAGTTCTTCATCTTGACGACCGCAGAACCCTAGACAGTATATATATGCTGTAGATTAAATAGGCTAATTGGCCCAGTTTTATTTTGCTGTTTGGGATTTTTTCCTAATCGTTTTGCTGTTGAAATATGTTCATGTTTTAAAAATTCATTGCTAGCAAAAATTTTGATTGCAACATTACAGACTACATGTGCTACTGGGATGCTGACCAAATCTTGATTCTTGCCATTGCAATGTGAAAGTCACAATTGATCTAGGCTAACCTATGAAATTGATTAAGAAGTTGTGAGAAAAACTGAACAAGTACTTTCTAACAATTGATAATAGGCTAGTTTAGTTTTCATCTGGGCTGCTATATATTTTCCTTGATTTTTAAATGCTAATTTTAAGCATAAATATAAAAATAACTAGCTTGAAAGATCCATCATAAATGTGATAAATAAATTTAGCTTTAGTTGTAAATTGCACTGCATGAAGAAATACATAAACAAAATTTTACAGCTTAAGTAAATGAACGTAAATGTTTAATAAAAAGCAAGGTTACCTTTACTTTAAATTTACACACAGTAAAGATGTAAAGGTCATTTTTAATAATCTTTACAAAATCTTAAATATATAAAGGCTATCTTTACTGGAAAGTAAAGATGTAAAGGTCATATTTAACAATCTTTACACAAACTTAAATTTATAAAGGTTACCTTTATATGATGGTAAAGATGTAATGGTCACATTTAATATTCTTTACATAGACTTAAATTCTTAAAGGTCTTATCCTGAGTATGACCTTTCTCATAAAGGTTCATAAATGTTACCTTTCTATAAAGATGTAAAGGTCATATATTTAATATTCTTTACATAGACTTAATTTCATAAAGGTCTTATACTGAGTATGACCTTTTTCATACTTATTTTTGAACCTTACTTATTCCTTATAAGCTCTTATTCAAATTATCAATCCTATTACTAATCATGTACTGCTATTGTATGTGTAAATTAACTTTAACAACAATCAATTTTCAATAACAATGAAAGTTTTTAATAAACAGAAGCAAATTAAAAGTTATTCTGTGCAATTTTTATATTATAATTGACAAAATTTGCATAATATAATAGTTCATATCAAAATAAAAAACAATGGATATATTTATTTTAAAATATTAACGTGAAGCATTGAAACTTTAAGTGTTTTATAAAAAATTCAACATCTAATAAAAAGTCATGATGCATAATAAATGAAACACTATAAAAATGTAGAGTATGCACCTTGTGCAAGTGAGTGCATTTTTTGCGCATGATATGGCTTTATATATCAATACTGCATGTGCTCGACTTCACAAGTTTTTGCTGTGTAGAATGATGATGAGATAAGTGTATACCTATGTGTCCAGCTTCACACAAAATTGCATGTACTCGACTTCACAAGTTTTTGCTGTGTGGAATGATGATGAGATAAGTGTATACCTATGTGTCCAGCTTCACACAAAATTGCATGTGCTCGACTTCACAAGTTTTTGTTATGCATATAAAAATGAGGTGACTATGAACCTGTTACAATGTGTAAAGCTTCACAAAATATTGTATGTGCACAACCTCTGATTCTATACTATATATATACAACAAAATTTCAATGGATATTATAAACAATGGGCAAATAATTTTGATATTTGTGTACAAATCTAGTTGTCAGACAAAAAATGGACATCTTTAATCTACATAAAAAAAAAACATCAGCATAAAGCATATATATCTTTCTGACAAACACAAACAAGCATGTTAAACCAAAAAAAAACTACAAGTTAATAAAAAATAGCATATAGAAAACTTCACAAACTGAACTTCATATTCAAAATCCATTGTACAAATGAAATGCATTTCAAAATTACATACAATAATTTGTAGCATTAATTGTTATACAACTCTATAACACTAATAACCATAATGAAATAAATATGATTTGTAGTGGTGAAAAAAAAAACTAAAACAGTATTAAAACATGCTTGAGCCTGAAATCCAATACAATTCAAAATAAAAATCTCTCTCTTGGTATAACAACAATTCCGTTAACACCTTGAAAATTCTGATATGCATGAACAAATTTGGATTTTATTCTCTGAATTGGAATGAAGCTAGCAGGTCCCCCATTCTCATATACATCTGCTTTCCAAATTTCAATAGGTTTACCATAATAATTTTGTAAAGATTCATTAACAGGTGAAAACCATTTAAACCTTGCAAGACAATGAACATGTGATACTCCCTCAATGAGATCATTATGTAGAATTATGTCTCTCCTTTCAAAGGGGAGACATATTGTTTTTGTCGACTTTCTTTTTATTCTTCTTCTTATTAAGGTCTTCCGTTTCCAACGGAAGACCTTATTGTTTTTCTTCGGTTTTTTTTTCTCATTCTTCTCCTTTTTTTTCTTACCGATTTTGTGTCAGCGATTACTCAGAAACTCTTTGATCAATTTTGATGAAATTTTCAGATCTTATTGATATTAATTTAAACTTGATCGGAAATTTTTTTGGTTGATGACGTCATTTCCGTTTTTGAAATATCGACGTTTTCTTGATTTTCAGAGGGACGGCTTGTCCAAGAGAGTTATGAAAAACTATAAAAGATATTTAGTTCAAATTTTCAGGAATGATAGACAAAAGATTGTAGATATGTAATAAGGCATTAATCACTTTCAGGCACAAAAGGCGCTAAAGCTCGGTAGGGCTCGAAAAATGAGATTAAAAAAGTGTTGTGATTTTGCCTGGTTTTCTTAGATTATCTTTTTTCTCACAAATATTTTGTAAAGACATGTAGAAGAAAAAAAATTTATATTTACAAGATCTTTTCTTTGACATCTAGAAAAAGGGGCTGGCCCCTCAAATTAAGGGCCTAGAACCCTTCAAAGTTTTCACTTTATAACTCAAAATTGGTTAAGATTTCAATATGGCTGTCGCTGCAAAAGTTGTTCATTATGATCTTATTAATGTCGTAACAATACTATTTTGTTCGGGTATTGCGTAATATGAGTGTAAAAAGCCAGACTTGTTACCATGTATTTGTGTTTTATTTGGCAAGTAAACGGGGTATTTGTGCGTATAACTGACATAAAGGATACCAGTTTATATACGGAAAGTGTTTAAACATTTTAGTTATTTTCTAGTGAAACACATTATGGATGAAAGAACTGTTTCTATGCAATTCATTTGAGTCGCATTTTAAATCTAGCTGTATTCCGAGCTGTGTATGTGAACAGTTACGTATCCACTCTTGCCCGCAGCCGAGGAAGTAGGTCACGACTGGACTAGCGAGCGGGTCTGCCGTTATCAAATACACAAGATTTGTGTCTTGCTGTAATGCACACATGAATTTTTATATGTAGCTGCAAACACAAAACTTCCGATTTTAGTGATTTTAATAGAAAATAAAAAAAGATTATACCTTTACCTACTACCATAGACAGTGTACTAGCTTGCATTCGGAAAGTGTTGAAACATTTTAATTCTTTTCAGGGGAAACACATTATGGGTAAAAGAATTACTTCTATGCAATGTATTTGAGTAGCATTTAAAATCTAGCTAGCTGTTTTCCGAGCTTCATGTATGTAAACAATTATACGTATCCGATCCTTGCCCGCGGCCGAGGAAATGGGTCGCGGCTGGACTAGCGAGCGGTCTACCGTTATCCAATACACAAGATATGCGCCTTACTGTAATACACACACGGGTTTATTTATTTTGCTGCAAACACAAAGAATTCAGATTTAAACGATATTAAAGAGTGAATGGAAAAAGATTATACCATTACCTACGAAGTATAGCTTTTTTGCTCTCGTAATAAAAAAAAATTAGATTGTATGACTGTCATTGAACAAGGGGCGTTCTTTGTGATCTTGTCTATGTCATGAAATAGTTTTATTGTTGGAAAATAAAATTTAGTTATCAAACTGCAAACATTTCAAACCCACCACGTTGAGTGTACATTTTCATCACACGGGCCAAGGAGAAGCCGCGCTAGTGGACAGCCGATTCGCTGTATGACACATGCTTCTCGTGTTTATACGTTATCACACATTTCAATGCTCTTTGATTCGTTGTTATTTTCATTTCCAATGATATCGGTTAACGATGCATCAAACCATTGATTTAAATCATAGTTCGTAAAATAAAGGAAAAAATCTGCCATCAATTAATATAATACGTTTTACAGTCGTAAGATTTGAAATGTAAATGAATTCACCTGTTTCTATTTGTGACATTTTGCTGCTGAGAATTAAATGCATTACACTACAAATTTCAACAAAATATTGGCGATATTCACATAAGTATCTGTAATCTATGATAATGTGATTCTTCATTTGTCTAACAAAGTATTAGAATTTTTTATGAGTTGAGAGAGAGAGAGAGAGAGAGAGAGAGAGTTAAGCAGGATGTAGTAAGTAAAAGTTAAAATATATTTAAAAAGCGTTTGAGATAAGGCAGCTTAAGAAGTACAATTTTACATGCTTGCGGTAGGTGCGGGCACGTTAAAACTAACCATTTTATAGAAGTTGAAAAATTATTTACATTCAGGCCGTAAAATAATAAGGGTCACAATATTGGTATAATAACCTCTTCTCAATGGTGGTCAGATTCATTAAAAAGCATACTCATTGCTGATTTTATTAATTTATAATTAATCAAATTTTATTTTTTTTTTGATTCTGAAAGAATATGTGAGTTATAAAAAGTTTATGTACATGTGCATTCATTGTAAATATTTTGATTGTATTCGGATAGTTAAAAATCGAGTAGAGAACACATGGTTAAAAATACTACTTAGTAGATTAATTATCTAATACAAATCGAATGGGCTTTAAAATTTGCATATTCAAGCACACTTAAATAGTTAATACATAAATTATATATATATCTTAATAAAACCGTCTGTATGCTGTATTATGTATTTGCTGTCTGATTAGGACTATTTTTCCCAAAAAAGAAGCGCTCGGCAATCGCGTAATTTTTTAAACGTTCTGTAAAGTACAACACCTGATTGGAGTACATGCTTATATATGTTTTTTTTAAAAATGTTATCGTTTAACTAAGCGAAATTGTAGATGTCATGGAGTCAATAGGCAAATCAAATTCGCCAACCAGGCAATAGCAGTTATCTAATGCCTATGATTGATAATTTTACACGGTAAATTAATACATGTCAATATGAATTTTAAAGCACTCCCTGCTCCCCTGTTAAAAGCTCCCGTTACCTGCATTCTTTTAATATACGATTTTTGTGCACACAGTTATTCGGAAATGGCTCAAATTTTGTTACACGAGCCCGATAAAAAGATGAAAGGATGACCCCTAAAATTTCTTTCCCAAATATTTCAAGAACGGTCTTAAATTTCAAACACTGGTTGAATAACATATAACTTATTTTGTACAAATTTATGTGCATGAATGACAATGTTCCTGTAACTTAACAAAAAATGACACTTTTTGAAATCTATAAGTTTCTGAATTCATCATTAAAATTAATAATGTTAGATGGCCCATGCAGCAAGTTTTTCTAGTCGAGTCTTTCGTTCAACAGCGAATCGATTGTAATCATTTCAGCGGGGTTTACAACAAGACGGTGAAACGACCACGAATTTTTACAGGTTTGGCTAAAAAGAGATGGATACAAAACACAGGTGCGATTATATCTTGTAGGAGATAAAAAATGATTAATCTATGTTTGCCAAAAATACAATTTTTTATCATAAGAATACTTTAACGTTTATATCCGCCGAATATTTCCATTTCCCTTTATTGTTTGGTGCCTGATTTGAAATAACGTTTCGAGGTATAAAATGTTGAGAAATTTCTTTAAGCTGCATGTTCCGATTTGTCGGCCATTACAGTATCAAATAATTTTCCTTGCAAACCAAATGAATGATCTTACAAAGTTATAGATGTATTTACACGGAATTGCTCTCCCTTCAACGTTAGAAATATTCAAAGTAAATAAAAATAAATTTTGGGCATACAAAAAAACCCTCAAAATACATCATTGGAATGTTTAAAAAAGGAAACCGTTGGGTTTCATCCTTCGAGTGATTGTGTTTATTCATCCTGCATGTTTTGCAATGATTATAAACAATGTAAACATAAAACCTATAAACGAACAAATGTACACTGCTTTATTTTTGTTTAAATAGTCATGCTGTATATTTCATATGTTATAATAGATTATATAAAAAAGACAGATGTCAAAGTCGTAATACAATCATGTTAGCTTCAACGTAAGGGGCCAGTTTAAACACGAGGCGAAATTACGCAAAACCCTTTTATGTCGATTATTTTGTGGATATACACCAAAAATTGTCTAATCCGGCGGAGGGTGGTTCTGAAAAAAAATGGCCGGATTAGGCAACATCCGGTTTAGAGGACATTGTTTGAAATTAATTTTAGTATTTAATGCAGTAGCTCCTGATCGTGTATTCTTGTAAAATTTTCAATTGTTCTGAAATATATTAGATTTCATCGATCTTATCTATACGGTACCAATTTTCATTTTAAATTATTTTTTTGAAACAATAAATCCATAACGGAATACATACGATGGAAATACTTTTTGAATCAAATCATCGTTATTGATAATTTTTCAAACATCCGATCTACCTGTAAAGTGCATGCTTAACCGTAAATTGTTAAACAAAACATTAACAAGTCAACAGGTGGCTGAAACACCTGATGGCGAGAACTGTTATGATACAGGGAAACAATGGATGAATATTAATATAATGAGAATTTTATTTAAAAAAAATAGCATTTTGACAGATCTAGAATAATATGCAACTCTGTACGTGTAGCCATACAACGGGGATAACAGACAATATCGGCAGTCTTACTCTCACAGTATCCTGAATCACGGCCTGAAAAAATGGGGTGAATTATAATCTAATTATCTAATTTTTGCAATTCATAACAAGACTTTACGGTATTAACTGAAATGAGTTGCTAGTTTGGATCTATATTTACAGTTATTTAAATCAATAGCAACGACAGTAAAATTGGTCGATAATTGAGCATTTAAAATATCTCGCAGAAGGCCGACCGATCGATAAGTAGACGGACTACGGGAGATAACTCTCACTAATTATAAGCAGTATGTTTTTTCATTTCGCCGGTTTACAGAATAGACAGGATCGGGATTGCACAATTTTTTTAAAACAAAAATGATGGGAAAATGTCAAGGGGCTGAATAATGTCGCCGGATTGGGCAGCATGCCGTAATACACAACATCCGGATTCAACGAGTTTCAACATGTACATAATTTTTTTTATTTAAATATGGCTTAATTGACCGGGAAAACTACTGCAACGTATATTATTGCACACATACTTAGCATAACCATCGTTTAAAAGCATACAATTATTTTATTGAAAATTGGACCAAGCAGCTTTTACATTAAGATTTACATGTGTAAGACACTTTATTTGTCATGTGCATGATCATGTGCATTAATTATGTTCAATACCCGCTTATTCTCCAAAATGATCTACAATTCCATTCACAACTATGGTCATTCAAAATCACATGAATTAATCAAAATTTTAAATTTTGTGTCGATCTCAACTGTTTTGTATCCAAGAAATCTATTGATTTTATCATGTGTTACGTAATTAGGTATTAACGTTTTTAGGGGGTCAAACTTCATTCAGAAATTACTATTTTTCCTTCGTAAACATTCACAGGATCAAAAACAGATTTCCTACGGAGATTTATAATGGGGAATGTTTACATCTTTTCTCAATTCGGAAGTCTCACGGAATATCTAGCACAATTTTTCAACGTTTTCATCCGGGCTTTATAATGGCCGATGCAATGCAAAATCCCCGTAGACATTCTTTTTTTAGCCGTGTATTGAAACCTGACAAGCTAGAGGGGACGTTACAAAAGGGAAATCTTGGGATTTTTTCATACTATCGAATGAACCTCGTCTGAATCAAGAGATATTTACAAATATCGAATAATTTGAGAAAATGTGTGGCAAAAATATCTTGGGACAGACTTTATGTATAATACGTTTATATATCCCAACAATATAATGATTTTCTCATGCGTTACCTAACTAGGGATATTAGGGGCCAGAGGTAAAATAGTTTAATCTTTTCTATTTCAATTGGAAAAATTTTTTCTATTTGAAAAAGCAACGTAAAAGAACTTATAAAAAGCAATACAGGAAAGCATTAGTTCTTCGCCCCTATTTCCATATCATGTTTTGTTGTCGATAATTAAAGTCGATGACGTCATTTCACCTTCTAAAAATCGGACGGAAGACCTCCTCGTTGCTCGCAACGAGATCGTGTCTAGTTCTTCTTATTCTTATTCTTCTTCATCCAAATTTGTCCAAGCCGTAACTTAAAAACCTTTTGACATTAAGACTTCAAACTTGATACATAGGTAGATGGTATTGAGAAGGAGTGCACGCCACCAAAATGTTTGACCTTGACCTATTTTCTTTTTCAAGGTCAAGCATTTTATAAAAAATAGAGTTTGGACTATAACACAAGATTCCTTAAACATACAAACTTTTAACTTGTATCATAAATAGATGGTATATTGTCCAGTTGAACCTTACCAAAAATTTTGACCTTGACCTTAAAATTTTATTTCAAGGTCAAATCAGAAAAAACTTCATTGTTCACTTCCTAAATATTCTTTGACAGAAGGACTTCAAACTTTACACAAAGAACAATTATAATACACTGACGTGTACTATTGATAAATATTTGACCTTGACCTTGTTTTACTCAAGGTCAACTTGAGAAAAAATAATTAAGTTTTGTCTGGGTGGTAACTTAGATACCTTTTGACATTAAGACTTCAAACTTGGAACATAGGTAGATGGTATTAAAAAGAAGTGCACGCCATCAAAATTTTTGACCTTGACCTATTATCTTCTTCAAGGTCAAGCGTTTTATAAAAAATATAGTCCGGACCATAACACAAGACTCCTTAATCATACAATCTTTTAATTTGTATCATACATAGATGGTATATAGTCCAGTTCAACCTTACCAAAATTTTTGACCTTGACCTAAAATTTTATTTCAAGGTCAAATTAGAAAAAAACTTCATTGTTCACTTCCTAAATATTCTTTGACAGAAGGACTTCAAACTTTACACAAAGAACAATTATAATACACTGAGGTGTACTATTGATAAATATTTGACCTTGACCTTGTTTTACTCAAGGTCAACTTGAGAAAAAATAATTAAATTTTGTCTGGGTGGAAACTTAGATACCTTTTGACATTAAGACTTCAAACTTGGAACGTAGGTAGATGGTATTGAGAAGAAGTGCAAGCCATCAGAATTTTTGACCTTGACCTATTCTTCAAGGTCAAGCGTTTTATAAAAAATATAGTCCGGACCATAACACAAGACTCCTTAATCATGCAATCTTTAAATTTGTATCATACACAGATGGTAGTTAGTCCAGTTCAACCTTACCAAAATTTCTGACCTTGACCTAAAAAAATTATTTCAAGGTCAAATTAGAACAAACTTCATTGTTCACCTCCTAAATATTCTTTGACAGAAGGACTTCAAACTTTACACAAAGAACAATTATAATACACTAAAGTGTACTATTGATTAATATTTGACCTTGACCTTGTTTTACTCAAGGTCAAATTAAGAAAAATAATTAAATTTTGTCTGGGTGGTAACTTGGATACCTTTTGACATTAAGGCTTCAAACTTGGAACATAGGTAGATGGTATTGAGAAGGAGTGCATGCCTCCATAATTTTTTACCTTGATCAATCTTGTGTCTCAAGTTAATTCATTTTCTAAACTGTATCATATATGGATGATATCTAACATATAGCTGACTTCATTCTTTTTCACTTTTTAAATTTGCCCCATATTACAATCCTTGGGGAGAAGGGGAGACATGTGTTTTTTTGTATAAAAAAACAATACCCACTAGTTATTTTCTCAACTTGTCCCGGTCTAGGTTTGAGATTCATATTCTCAAATGATGAAATATGTCCATTTTCACCTACCCCATGGGCAGTGATCATTGAGGAACGATTGCTTCTACCTTTCTTAGTTCCAACAAGATTTTTTTAAAAATTGACACTGTCAGTTGATCTACATGTGTTGCACACTACAAAAGTTTCAACATTCGCATATATAACAGCATACAGATCCTTCAAAAAAGAAATATCTCCATCATTGACAAAGGAATTTCTTAAAGTAGAATGGGAAAAACCTTTAGTAATGAATGCGTCAATTGACCAATCAAAATAGCAAAAATCTACATTTCTAGAAGACAAGTGAAGAAAACTTTCATACTGACACATCTGCATTTCCGCTAATGAACCTCTATCTTTTCCATCAATCATAGACACAATCTTCTTAAAATCTGGTCCAAAGTTTTGAATTACACTTTCCTCACAGTCAATATCAACAACATGCAAAGTTTTTAAAAAAATTCTCATAAGTTGTAGCTCAACAAATCGATTATTAGATGGAATAGCACCTAATATTCCATTTTCTCTTTCAAAACTGAAGAGCCAAAATGCATATACAGGACCAAAATCATACAAACACTTATGTAAATGAGCATGCAAATGCATATGTGGTGTAATAGCCTCTTGACCAAATGCTTTTTCTACAGATTCACAAAATGACAAGAACAACTTGTGTGCTACCTTAACATTGCTTTTGGCTAGTGATCGAGTACACACAATTTTACATGCCAAAACAAATTTCCGCCAATATTCTAAATGATTATCAGGGAGAAGACCTTTAAGTGCATAAACTGAAAATATAATGGTCCAGTTTTTCCACTGGTCAGCATTAAATGAACCATAGCTTGAGGAAAACTTTTGAGGCAATTTGCCAATATCTGAGGGACAAATGACCATTGAAATTTTTTCTTGTATTTCATCAAAATGTTCTGGCAAAAGAAGCTTCTGATCTTTCTATACTGTTAACATGCGTTTTGCTGTTCCCAAAAACAAATTATGCATTGGGTCAATTATCGTCATAGCAATAGGATCAAAATAATCAAGCTCTAAAAGTACTGAATATCTTATCCCATTCTTCTTTTCTATCTCTTCTCTATGGGATTTGGTTTTACATTTCATAATTTCTTTGACCACCTTCATATGGGAATCTTTATCACGTTCCACCCATTCCTTCAAATTAAATCCACCATAATTTTGTTTACCGAAATCTCCTTCAAACCTTTTAGAGCATTTGTTACAGCCAATTGTAGCTGAATGACCAAGAAACCCACACAACTTTCTGCTTGCTGGGATATCACACCCTACACACAAAAGGGCGAGCCTGTATTTTACAGGATCAGAGGGGGATGTATAACTATACAAATAAAAACCATCCCATGCCTCTTGCAACTCATCCATTAAAGGTTCCAAAAAAGTATTTGTATTTACAATCTGGTATTATACCCACTAAAATAATGTTGTTTCTATAAAGCGCTCTTCTCGTGGCAAATTTAAAATTGATAGATAAACAGCACCGACAGAATAATTTGAATATTTAAAAGGTTGAAACCAATCTACATTTAACATAAGTCCAAAATTTCTTCCATTAAAGTTTTTCCAAATATTGCCATTATAAACATCACTTAATACATCTTCAGAAGAACTTTGATTTCTCCAATTATTACATAATTCTTCAAATCCCTTTTTTCTTCACAAGTCTATGTACACTTTCCTTCAGACTTTTGTAACAATATGTTTTCCGTGCTAAAAGACTTGCTTTACCATTAACTGTGACATTATTTAGTAGTATTTCACCACAAGGTTTTCTGAAATGAGCAAGTTCGTGGTTGGGTTGAACTATGTTGCTGCATTTCTTTGAAATATTTCTACCTTCAACTGATTGAATACACTGAGAAAATTCATACAATGTAAAACATTTTGGACATACAACATATTTCTTAAAATTATCTAATTTTAAATGCAATGCATTATTTGCTTGATATACAGTTGATGGAAATTTCCTGTAAAGCTTGTCAAGAAAAGTGGAAGAGAATGAACACAGATAAAACACAGACTTGAGCAACAAAACTATAAAAGATAATGCAAGATCTGAAACAAAAAAAGCTGACTGCCACCTAAAGAGTAGTTTCAATATTGTTTGAACATACAAAGTTTCTTGGTCTTCAGTTTCTATATCTGATGTCGACTCTCCTTCACTGCTTTGAATAATCATTTCTAACAATTCATCATCAAAAACTGTACCTTCACAGACACTTTCAGTGTCGGACGATAACTCATTCCTTTCAAGATCACTTGCGGCACATGCTTCCGTTTCTTCTGTTTCCATAAAGCAGTCAACTGTGGCTCTGGATGTAGACGGAGTGTCCGAGATTTTGGTTGTTTGCACATCTTGATCACTAGCAGCACTCGTCTGGTCATGAATGGGTTTCTTTTTACATGTATGTCTTGCAAAGTACCTGTTTGAAAATTCCTCATTGCAGGGCATACAGAACTTTCTCTTTCGCTTTTGATCATGAAGGTCCATCAAGAAACTAAAAAAAAATCAGCGATAAATTTCAGAACATATGTACATAAAATTTAATTAATCAAACATAAAATAATATTTGCAAGAAAGATTTTTAAGGTACTAGAGCTCTCTTTAAGATGCCCCCTCCCTCGGGTTTATATGTAAACTAGATCTTATATAGTAGTACATGTACTAAGAATGGATAAATTATAGAAAAAAAAATAAAAAATGGATATTAAAAGCATTCAATGGCTATGAAAAGTAGAAGGACAAAAATGACAATTCTTAAACTTTGTTTGCTTTAGGTATAACTGTGTGCCTCAGAAAACTTACACAATGAAAAATTCCTCATTCAGACTTGACAGTTGACATTCCCCATTTCCTCGTTAATTTGTTCTTTGTTGCAACATAAGATTTAAAGTCCTTCATCAATGGGTCCTGGAAAAGGCTTGAAGATAAAGGTGTATCCTCTTGGGCACTGACCGGGGGATTTGGATTTACATCTATACATAGAATTAAGGGATATCATGTTCATAACAATTGAACTTACGTTTAACTGCTAAATTAATGGTTGAAAATTGGATTTAGAATTTTTTTAACACAATGTCATTAATATAAATTAAAGGAACAGAAAAATCTACATATTAGAATGAAATATTTTTAAAATCAATCAATTAAATTACATCATCATTTGTGATTTAAATATTTCTAAAATATACAAACATACCTTTCTTTGTGTTCTGTTTTCTTTCATATCTATCGCAAAAAGTCCCTGGAGATTCATCTGAATCAGACGCTGAAGAGGCACACTTAACTTCTTCCTCAACTTCATGTGTGTGAAATCTCCGACTTCTTCAGGGGTTCAAATTTTTTTTTATCATGGTCAAGTCCAGGACTTAAAGAGTCAATTTTAGGCAAGTCCGAGGAAGAAATTTCCAAGTCCATATTTTCATGATAGATAAAATATATTTACCTAGACATCATTAAATTTATGTTATAATTAATTTTCATTTGTTGCATTGAATGAATAAAGACTATATCTATGAATATATGTTTTATTTTTCCTCCATACACTGTCATATAGTCATACATGAGTATTTCAACACAATACCAGACTGATAGATTATTGGTACAATAACTTTTACAAATAATCACTACTGAATAGACTGGTATCTGTTACAATAAATAGACTGTGCTGTAGGTCACAGCCATGACTCATTGACTGTTTACAGTTTTATCATCAGTGTCATTCTATATAATACATGCATTATTTTCCTGAAATAAGAAACGTCTCAGATTCATCTTCTCTGTTTTTTAACTTATGTCCACTGGAGTGAGGTGTGCCAACAGAGGTTTCAAACCAGTAATCTATGCACTTTCCAGCATGAAATTGGTCAATAGTTGGACCATTTGTCATTAAGCATAATTGATTTTGCAAAGATTCAGTTGTTAATACAGTTCTCAACTTATTTTTAATAACATTGCATATTGAGAATCCCCTCTCACAGCTACTAGTAGATGGAGAAACTCTAAAGAGCCACAGCACAAGTTTTTCTAAGGCTGACATTTGTTTGCCTTCACCAGCTCTCTCTCTGTAACCATTTTTCTTAAAAAGAGAGAATAAACATCTAACATACCATTTGTTCTCAAATGACTAATGTACATTTTCATAGCAGTAAATTGCTCATTTATTCCCAATTTCTCATCTTCAGACAATATATTCTGAAATTGGGGGTGTGAAACTAGCTCCAGCAATTCTTCCATCCCATGCTCAGCTAATTCATACCCCCTACCTAAAGGCCAGTGATGAAAGTTGAAAATATTTAGGAGTGAGAGGGGCTTCTCATACATGTTGCTAAACCTTGATTTGACATAAAAGATAACAATTGGTGCAGGTCTTTATCTTTCCTAAAATCTACAGATTTGAAACCCCTACTCCGCAATTTGATAGTTGTACCAAACATTCTGTTCTCCAAATCTAATTTTGTAATAAACTCTTTCATATGTTTGCCATCAGACTTTTTCAATTGTTCCAGCTGTGCCAAAACAATATCAAAATGTTCAGAAATCTCAAAAATAAGATATTTCTATTCTTGAAAAACTCTTGATAACTTTGCCAATATAGGCAAAAAGTCTAATAGAAAATACAACACTTTGAGGTAGAGCAAAGAGGTGACTTCTGTGTGGTAATCCTTTGCCTTATTGGCATCATCTGCCCTACCATCTCGTACAAAAGTGTTCCAAATGTGCAACAACAGCCTCTAAATTTTTTACTAATGCTTTTAAAGCTCTCTCTTTGCTTGAAAGCAACCTTACGCCCTTGATGTGCCCAAGATGGGCAAAGTCATTGTTAAACAGTTCACTGATCTCTTTTAGTTCTCTTCTGCGCTTTGGGGAAAAAAATAAAATTTGAATACACCCTTAACCGTTGCTTCAAATGTTGATATGTAGCTGATTTTTTATAAGCATCAAGCACAGTTAACTCTAACTTGTGTTCTATACAGTGTATCCCTATCACCTCAGGAACAAACTCTTTGATTTTTTGAAACACTCCAGATTTCGAACCAAAATTTACTGACGCCCCATCAAAATTTGCACATACAAGTTTTGGCCCATCTGTGTCATGTTTTAAGCTATCTTTGTCAAACTGTAAATCTGCCAAAGCAAATGAAATTGCATTCAATACACCTTCAGAATCTGCACTTTTAAGCTCTACAATATTTACGAAAGTAGTAACAGGAATCATTTCTTTAACATCTACATATCTCACATACACAATTTCCTGTTCTAAAACACCTGTATCTGTACTACCATCTGACAAAATACTCATCAAAGGCGAGTTTTTGATTTCTGTGACAAGCTCTTGTTTCATTTGTTTAGTTATCCACCTAATGAATAGCTTACACCCTTTTATATTCATATATTGTTCAGCAATGTCAACTTTATTCTTTCTTTGAATCTCCATTACATAAAGAAAATCACTGAAAGGTTTTCCTTGCTTGGCCACACCATAAGCTGTATTGGAAAGGACAGCATATCTGTTGGCTTGCTCTGGTGTACACTTCTTTTTTATTATGGCCTTTCCTAGTGCTGTGTCAGCTAGTTTGGCTTTTGGTACATCAAACCCCTTGTTCTTCAACCATAATCTGTAAAAATTTCAGTATTATAATAATAAATATTTCATTATTATAATTTGGTTTATTATGTTTACTAATCTAGAACAATAGGTTAATATATTTTAAAATTTAATTACAAGTCACCGTTTAATAACAACCGCCAAACTGTCACCGGACAACAAAGTACACACTACACTGACTGACCTGTGACAAGAAAAATGTTCAGGGGTACTCTCGTGGATTTTTATAGGTTCGATTCTCAGGTTTGTTGTTCCCCTAGTCAGTGCGTTTGACCTGTCCGCTGTAATCGGAAAAATTTTACAAATTGAACAAAACATAGTTTTCGTATCGTCATTGTAATCAAGCCACGGCTTATCATCACGCCAGTGGCTTTGAAATTCACGAACTCTCTTCTTGTCATAGGTTCCGTCTTTGGAATTGTTATTTTGATCACACCCCGAGTCCCCAGCTTCCTGTTCCTTGCGCAGTCTTTTATTTGTCGTTCCTTTTCGAGCATTATTGCTGGTAAAACCAAAATTAAACAAACTCATTCCGTTTGTTTGTCATATGGGAGGAAACATGAGAAATTGCGTAAAAGCAGGTGTCTAACCGCAACGGAAAATAAAGACGGATTGTATTTTCGAAACGTTCGTAATGTTTTATGGGTATATTAACACCAAAAAACCCACATTTTTATTAAATACATTTGAGAATTTGCTTTATTTTTGTTTTACGAACTTTTTTCTTAACTTAAAAAAAAAAATAAACAATGCCAAGTCCAAGGACTTCCGGCGATTCTAAATGCCGAGTCCGGACCCGGAATTTGTTAGCCCGGGACGTCGGGCTTGAGGAATTTTGAACCCCTGCTTCTTTTTAATTTTCTTCTTTTCTTTGATCGCTGCTTCACATGATTGGCTGTCTTTGTCTTACTGATATCTTCTTTCTCCATGCAAACTGTTAAAATAATTTTTTTTAAAGATAATACAATGTCTCAAAATTTAAAATTATTGATATTTCCCCACTTGCATACAACTGTAACATTGTGGATTTCTGATTATTGTCATGATATATACATCTATATATGCTGCCTTTCAAAATACAGATTTAAAATTACAATATTGCAATCGCTACAAGCCACCTACGAAGAATACATATGTATTCTGAAAATTCTTGGGCCAAAATAAAATTATTGTTTGCTTGGAACTGCCTCCTGCAGTGTTTCACTTAAATACTCCCTGCTGATCAAGTTTTCATAAACCAAAAATAAAGCAATTATTTTTTTATTGATTTTTTTTTATTGTACAATGATTACATATAGAGGCGAGTAGTACATTTGTTCATGTTTTTTAGATACTATTAATAGCATTTAATTTCCACTGCTTATGGAGTTTTTTTTTTAAACCAAGTTTTAATTAGGTAAACTTCCAGTGTGAACAAAAAAATATCCATCACTCCCTCATGAGTCTGAAAACACCAAGATGGCAATTCCAAACAAACAATTTTTGTAAGGGCCTTATTTACATAATATCTTTACCACTGCTGCATATCAATGATCAGCATCAGGTTTACATATTAATAATCCTAAATCCTTCCCTATGGTGTTCAGATCTTCATTGATTGTAAGCTTTTAGTGCTGGTATGTTAATGTATGTAATTATATAACTACTATTAACAAGTAAATAAGATGAAAAGTTAATTTCGTTTACAACTGGCAAGTGGTAAATCATTAGCTTTGTGTAATCCATTATCTGCTGATGTTTGTACACTATGGTTAGATTTACTACTGAAATGACAGGTCAAGAATGCTTATCTTTATGAAAGATCACTGGGAGGCTTCATTACAGAGTGAACTGCACAGCATGATTTGTGTATATCTATGCAAATACAAATGCCATGTGCCAAATATGAGTTTTGACACAATGGATACATTCAATTACTTTTAATTAACAAATGAATGTCAAACTTACAATATTTCATGTAGATTTATCAAAACTTCTGAAGTAGCTATATATATAAAGTGCATTTCTTAAAGAGCATTAGTACAGCTAGAGTACAGGGATTTTAAATTTTCTAATTCAACTGTTCAAAATGTAATCATTTGAAAACAATTTTCAAAAGAAATTTATAATTGTACATGTTTTCATAGAAATCAATTTTCAAAATTTTAAATATTCCCTTTAAGATTAAGTTTTGTTTATATAGTATATATTAAATCTTTGACACTGAGTGGTGAAAACACCTCTCTCATGGATCAACAAATATACATCACGTAGTCTATCTGTAAATGTTAGAATGAAATTTAATGAATTTACTGACCTGTTTTGCATATGTTAGGCCTTTGCCAATTATTGGCTAGGACCACAACCTGAATAACCATTGGAATATATTTACCAACCCCCATCCCCTAAAATTACTGGATAATTTAATTTACATTTGACATTTGAAGACATTAAATGTTTAGAGTATTGCACAAGCTTTGCTGAGACCTAAGAGATCTTTTACTTCTATTCTTTCATATTGAGTCGATGTACGTAAACAAATGATTATAGATTTAAATGTATGGTGTCACAGTGAACTCGCTCAATATATTCCGGCAATAAATTTTAGAGTATGGATCAAACATATGTTATGTGTGTACTAGCTATTTCAAGATAAACTGCGATACCTAGCTGCCTCAGATGATTAGTTTTCAAAATTTCTTCTGGCTTCTGCTTAGATATGGAGATTATGTATATACAAGCAAGAGCCAGATTTAGTGTCTTATTTTTCCAATTTTAAGCTATATTTGCAAAGTCAATACATGTACAGTTACTGTCAGTAAACAACAGTAAGGAGGAAATTTAAAAAAATATAGTGCTTTTAAAGTTACAGCCTTGTCATTTTGAACCCAATTAAAAAAGAATAAACAGTTAAAAATCTTTGTAGATACTGCATATTGTCAAACCATCAAATGGGAAAATGGGAAATTATATATCTACATGTACAAACATGGACTTTGGGCAAGGATACAATGTAGGTATTTAGAATGCAAAAATAGAATTTATTTTTTTAATTATGAACCACGAAAAAAAAAATGAAGTCAGAAAACAAATAACAAAAGAAAAATAATATCTATCGCTTACACCTTTCATCAAACTACACACAAATTACATTTTACAGTCTGATCAAATCCCCCCAAAAGTAAAGAATGGTTTTATGGGGAAGCAGATTTATGTATTTTGTAAGAATTTTTTAAAACTTTGAAAATAATTCTCTCTCCTCTCTCCCTTAAAAAATTATTTGATGTCAATTGATAATTGTCAATATATCAGTTAGTTGTCAGTGATGCACGGTATGTGTAATTCTTGCTGCGCTTAAATTACATTACATATATCTTCATGCATATGAGTTTAAGATGGCGAATTTGTACAGAAGCACCCCCATCTCTCTCTTTACCCCCCCCCCCCCCCCCTTCCTTCATCTACTAGCTGCAACATAATGAATTTACAAATAATAACATAGAGACAGGTCGTTACTGATACAACAGAGACACCAACTGAAATACATACAGGAACTACATACCGATGATCTTAAACTGTTCCACTGGCTAACATGTATACACACATAATCTTAGCAAACTGAAAGTTGTATAGGTATAGCCTAACGTGCGAGTACCCATTATTGCCGAAAAAAGCATAAGTTTTCTTTATTATTCTCTTCATGTAAGCTGTCATGTAAAAATTTCTAGGCAAATCTCTGCACTGTCCATTTATTTAATTTGAGGAATAAGTTTTATTTTATTCTCATTAATATCAACTTTTCTTTTCGTTGTCCCTGCATGTGGCCACATGCACACAAAGGAGGAACATGTGCTTCACATGTCTCGGCACAAATGATTACAAATTAAAGATTTGCATTGCTTATTTATTTAAAGCTATTTTAAAATAAGTTTAAGTGTGTCCAGTTAAAGAAATAATGTGTGTGAAAGTTAATAGCAACGCCTGTGATTTACACCGCAAGTGCGTGTGATAAATCTTTGATCCGCCTCAGGTTGCAAACAAAATGGCGTCGTACAAGCAAACAGACGCTCAGTTTTCTTTCTTAAATATTGTGTAGTAGAAATGGTATCTTGCTTATTTTTTTCAAATATAATAACACGGAGGTAAATATTCTTCGAATTTAGACCTAAACAAAAAATGCTCTGTCATCAAAGAGGATTACAAGTCAAACATTCAGTGGCATGTGTCATCCCACGGATAGAATTGAGATACGTTTTCATAGGCTTACGTTTGTTATGGTGAGTTCCGAGATACGTACTTGAAGTAAATTTTCTTCATTCACACCTCTTATAGTGTCTAAGAAATTCTATTATTTATTTTGGTTTGTAGCTAAAAACAACGAATAGATAGCGGAAATCTTGCTATTTTTATAACAATCCTCTGACTCTAACCCCCGCTTTTATATTGTGACTTGACCTTCAAGTCACAATATAAAGACGGGGGTTACAGTCAGAGGAATCTCGGATTATCGGCAATAATGGGTACTCGCACGTTATGTCTAAAAGAATATTCGATTTTCATGCATGTGCACACATTTCTAACAACTTTACTTTAAAAAATACTTACATAAACTTCGATTTCCTTTGTTCTTGACCAGTTGATCGAAATGGCGTGGTGCGTCTCATATTACAACTACGTCAGCATGGTCAGCATCATTAACTTTATCAATAGCGTATTCGATGTTGATCAGAAAGTGTAAAATCGTGAATTTTTACGAATAGGCCTAGCTATTCTGCAGACTTTTAAGATATGGCATTTTGAATAACATACTAAACGATGATCTATTTCCTTTCATAAGCTATTCATAAAATGTGCAATAAGTAAAGTACAAAACTTGGTACGATCTGTCATATCAGTTGCTGATAAAAAAAAAATAGCCAATAGAATCATCCCTCTCAGCATGCACTTTGCGCGGTCAGTTTCTCCGAGAGTTTAAAAAGGAGTTTGGATGTGCGGCTTGACCAAACACAAAGTAAAGATGAATCGAGATTCTGACGCCACAGAAATTGAAGATGAAAGTCTGCATCTTTACTTTTCCGGTGAAGATTCTGCATCCCTGGGGATCTATTCACAAAAAATTGTACGTCTACGATTACACCTTAAACTTACGACAAACGTACGTTTACGTTTATGGTGCTATTCACAAAAGCTGTCGTAAGATAATAACGTTGTCGTACGTCTGTTACAGTCGTAAGTGCATCTAAGTTCTTAATTACCGACAATGCTCATGCGCAGTAGGCATTATGGAAAAATGACGTCACGCTGTATTTTCGCTCATTTACATTCGCGGAACTTTTTTAGCGCTTTTGAGCACAGACATATATAAGAAGTTACTTTTTTTCTTTCCATACGCCTATTCTAATATAATTATATAATATGTTTACAGTTATCGACAGAAAGAAAATCAAAATGTGCCTGACGTTAGAAATGTTTCTTATTATAATAAGATAATTCCCTGTTTTTTAATGTAGTGTGTTATTATATTACTGGGAATAATTCTGTTACAAAAAGAATTATTTTTAACGTCAGACGCATGTGATAATTACAGCAGAATTTGTTTGTAGTAAAACGTGGCATACTTAAAATACTGTTTAAAAAAGTCAGTGTATCACTACACGTACATTCTAAATATGTCGGTTTTTTGTTTTTTTTGGGTTTTTTTTTTGGGGGGGGGGGGGGTTGCTGTTTCGGCGATAATATAGTAACTAAGTATTATCACCCACGTTGGCGTGTCCATTTATAACTTTCCTTTCGATATTGTGAATTTTTTTAAAGGTCGTCTGGAGAATAAATGAAATAAATATATCTGTACTACTATATTGAAATAATAGACTCGAATGTTTGGTCTTTAATTCCGATAAATCAGAAGAGTACTGTCTTTTGTTTAAACATCATAGGTACTTGAAATTACCAATTTGTTTCAATTTTTTCTCAATTAAGCTTCGCTAATTAATAGTCAACGAAAATTTCTCAAAAAAATCCAGAACTCATCTGGATTTTTTTTTATTTTTACAGACTTGCGCGTGCGCAAAAAATTCACCAGCTGTCCACGCTAAATCACGGGAGGCTCTTTAGCATGATTAATTTATGTTTCCACAATATAACATTCCCACGCATAAACTAAGAAATCAAACGATAATACAAATACGTGTCAATATTCATTGGAAATTTGCTATCTATTCTGTTCATATATCTATGATTTCTTACGAGAGAAATTATAAAAAACCAAATATATATCAACTTATAATAGTACTTATTTTTGTCTTCATGATGGCAAAGAAATATTTGGCGCTGTGCAAAAAATCACATATTTCTTAGGAGAGCGTAGATGGATTGTTTTATCGTTAAAATGATAAATGTCCTAAGGACCCGGTGTAACGATAGAATGCGTTCCGTGTATTGTCCTGTAGCAAAGAAATAGGGGAGATAACTCTAACACGTGCATCCCGAGAGTTTGAAACGAATAAAAAACGCTCGTGAAAAAGTGGTGAATTCTTCCATTATATAGAGTGAGTAAATGTCAACAATTCAATACGGTGTTTCAATGTATCTATTTCGTAAATGTTTTTCTATAAAAAAAAAAAACCAATAAGAATTTATTAAGTTAATTAATTGCTGTCATTTGATTTTTATAAAAATTATGACCTAACATGACAAATTTTTTGTGCATAATTTAATTGATTTTGAGATCATGCTTCATTGTATTAAAATTTGGCGGCTGGACCTTGTGAGCTAAAAAGAATTGTGCATAGGTATATATATTTTGGTCTTTTTCATGCGTGTAAAAGTTGTTTCAAATTTTAAAAACAATTGGTTAGAAACAGATTTCTTAAAGGCTGGTTCTACCTTAAATAATTAAGTTTTTTAGGGGGACCAGACTGAGCCCGGGCCCCCAGATCCGTGCATGATATGTAGTACGTTGATTACATTACATACTGATAGTTAATTAGTGTGTTCGCATATGACTCTCGTTTTACTGATTTAATGCATTTGTAGGAATAAAGAAAACTATATTATCAAATAATTTTCGTAGTTTTACCTAATACTGATTTGATATACCCGGAATCGATGGCGCGCAATATATCTCTTTTCCTATCTGTGTAGGGTTTGTAATGGTGATTATCTATTGTATTCTTGAATTATTACAATTGTGCTTCAAGTATGATTAAGAAAAATAAATTACGACCACCATAAATATACGAAGGTTGTTCGGAAATTATTGAGACAAATCGATTATTTTCTTTTTAAGTGACGAATTTTGGTGAAAATTGGCATAGACACTGAAGAAACACCAACACATAATAAAACAAAGTAATATTATAAGAATATTTAATATTCTGTTTACGACAGTAGATAAATAAGTCGGTGGTCGGGGTACCCAGCGCAGCAATGAACTCGGAGATTAAACAACTTAAACATCTACTTTATAAGTGTCCGTAGAATTACAGTTAATAATAAAAGAAATCAAATTAAATATGTTCATTTTGCTATTCTTTGCGACTAACTGTTGATTAAGTTTCACTGATGTTCGAGTTGAAATACAGATATGGTTCACATATATTTACCAAACAATAAAAATCTGACAACGACTTTACATTGAATTTTGACGTCAAGGCGGCGCAACGAAACCCATTAAACTGGTGGAAATCTCTGAAGAAGACCTTTTAAAGCCACGAAATTGCGTAAAATACGATGACAAGACAAGGTATAGAACTTCAGTTCATCATATTTTTGGATTAATTAACAACTTTTGACACACTAACTGTTGTCAACAGTTCTTAAATATGTAAAAAAAAAATGACTGCAGGAGACATTCACAGTAATTAGACTTTCAGGTAAAAATATCTCGATTTTTTCTCTAAAAAACAAGAATGAGAGAAAATGTAAATGATGACATCTTGAAATTAGAACAAAAGATGAGAAACAAAGAATAATTCTTATTTCAGTTCGTTTGTAAGGTGTTTAAAACAAGGAAGCAATAAGAAGCGTGCGTTAAAATAACGTTGCGAAAAGTTTGCAGTTGCGCCGGGTTACTGGAAGAAGGCACGTTGGTCAGCTTACTGGGAATGATCTATTCATGCTATGAACAAGAAACTTTTCACATTGATAAATTCTATCCTGATTTACGTTTTGGTGAAATTCAAGAGTTTATCTTTTTTACTAAAAGAATTAGAGAAAATGTCTCAATAATTTCCGAACAACCCTCGTATTTTGCTACACGGGATACAAAAAGAGCTCTGGCATTGTCGTTTCAAGATAAACCATAGCGCGTTATCAAATAGGAGTTTCTTCTTTTAATTTTGCTTATGGTAAAATGAAGGTAGTCCTAATATAGAACTGCCATAACTTAACTAAAAACATATCAATTATAGACTTACGTCAACCCAATAGTAGACGTAAACTTAGGACTGTTTTTTGACGTAACGTCAAACGTACGACATTTTGTGAATAACTAAAATCTTTTTAAAAAAATCTTACGTCAAACTTCCGTCTACGATTAAACGTACGATTTTTTGTGAATTGATCTCCAGTTATCTGGAACTCCAAAGGTAAGCTCTTGTTTTGTTTTGTTTTTCTTTTTTGTTTCAAACGTTCAAAATTCTGATCTGAACATCAACAGTCTCTTTACTGTTCTAATAGTGACGTTAGTGTTAAAACCAACTTCGTCTAAATTATCATTATAACAGTTAACTAATTGAAAAAAAAATCACATAGGGAGGAGGGGGAAGTGGTTCCGGGAGATTATTTTGTTTGCCCATAATGGGGAAGGGCAAAGGCACTAGCTCATACCTTTAACTTTATGTGAATTCAGAAGTTTTCCCATGGGGGGGGGGGGGGGGTAACACATCTTCTGAGAAATTTAACTTTTAATAGTTCAACAAAGGTAGCTGGTCTATAAATAGGCAAATTTCTTTCATAAGGATCCTTAACATCCCATGACTTCTACTCTTTTAATTTACGACAGAACATCACAACATGGCGATTTTAGCGCTTTGTAAAACAGTTATATTGCCTAAATTTGTCGTCCATCTCTGCGGTGCAGTGGGTGTTGCTTCGATCTACTAACCTGCATGCAGGTTCAAATACTGCAGGGACTTTTATTTTCATAAATAGCATTAAAATTTAAAAAGTTTTTTTTCTACAAAACTTGAATTTTGCTAAAAATCCATATCTTAAGTAATGTAATTTAGACGAATCTGCTTGCATGCAGAACTTATCCCAGGTGTGTGGAGGACCCTGAAGGAATATACTTCATTTAAAACAGGGATATCAGGTTATCAACATTAGCTGAAAAATCTCTACTGGTGTGCGACCAGTTTATGTAAATGATACTATTAGGTATATAATTTTTTTCTACAGAAACAAAAAGTCTGGATTTGATAGGCAAGAGCCCTGAGGGTCATCTTTGAGCTCAGTACAAATCCCCAACTAAGTTGATTTTATCTGTTTCCCCATGCCAATCATATCTCTAAACTTTACATGCTATTAGTTGAAACATTTTAAAACGAAATTAATTTGTTTAGGGAACTTAGAATGGGGAGAAAAATGTTTGCACTCTTAGACGATCTCCCAGAAAAACTGTGAAAAATGTAAATACTCAAAAAAGACAGCTATCTTCATCAGAGTCTGGAGATTCAAATGACAATACAGAAGTACAAAAGCCTGAGCAAAGACAAAAGGTAAGACAAGCATGACATTTCATTAGTTGAACTGTTCTAGTTTCAGGACATGCTAATTCTCTGATTTTTGAAAACTTATTTACCTACTTTAGTAAGCTGGAAAAAAAGTGCAATATCTGAAGATAGGTTATTAAGAAAAATGCAGAAAAAATCTTCTCGACAGCTGATATCAACAGAGTCGGAGGATTCAGATAGCCTTTTAAGGAGATCAACATTTCAAACTCAGAAGGAATATTTATAACTGCATGATATTTTCTTATCAATTGTAAGTTTAATTACCCTTGTGCGTTTATTTTTGGACAGTCTTAATCCCTGGGTTTCCTTCAGAAATTAAATGAGCAATGATTTTAAAATTTGAACAGATCATTAGGAGTAGCAATGATCATAGCTTGCTTTTTTTACATTAGCCGATTAATCTTTTTATACAGTTATATTTATGCTCTCAACATAAATACATGTTTTTTATTAATGAATCTTTAGTCTTAAAAAAGTTTGCAGACAATACATCAAAGGGTTCATTATAGCATTTTTATGACCGTAGTTCAATTTTTTGATTTTAGAGTGGTAATTAACAAAATTAGCTTTTTTTGTTGGGATAAACTTATTATTTACTTTTTGACTTATTTGAAGCACATTTTATTAAAATCTCAGTCGATTGATTGTTAGTTTACTGTAGTATCATATGCATACAGAAGTGCATGTGCTTCTTTGATAATGAGCAATATGTAAACAGAAAATATTTTAATCGCATTGAGAGGCATAAAAGGGTTACTCAGCTCTACAATGTTCGCATGTTTTCCATGACATTTCGGCAGATTTGGATTATCCTAAATGTCGGAAAAAAAATAAATTATTACGATGAAAATGTTTTATTGATCTGAGTTGTTTGGGGTCCTAACAAACAAGTTTTATTTTGGCCCAATATAATGAGTCATTTCAGTCTCTTTTCCGTTGAATTTTTCTAGAAAAAAAGTTTTACTCCACGTGTTGAAATTAGAAGATCGCCAAGGAAATCTGTCAGAGAAGCTGCATCGCCTACTGCAAATGCAAGTTTTCAAGAATTGTCATCATCGGAGTCTGGGGATACAGAGGACTCTTTCCACCTCCAAAGGCCCCACTTTACCAAGGTTAGATATAGTTTTATGGAAACCTGTAGGTTTAACATGATTTATATATAAATCAATAATAAAACTATATTTATAAAGGATGGTTCAAAAATTGGTTTTCTTCTAAATGTAATACATTTTAACTTTTATTTTTGTCATATTGTAATCCCTAAAATGTATTGCATCAGCATATCAACTCTGTATTTATTCAAAATACTTGGGTTAAAAATTCGTCACGAATTTAATTTTGTTCAATATTACTGCCAACAAAAATAACGAAATTTAAATCCTCAACGAATATTTCTGCTTCTACAGTATATTAACATGTAGATATACGTCCATGAATAATATATTTGTTTATTTGTTTAATTTCAAAATCATTAAACTTAAAGTTTATTTTTAATTTTGTTGTTAAGACACCAGGAACATTTTCAAGGAATCAGCCAGCAAGTGTGTCAGCTGTAAAAACTCCCATTAATGGTAAGATCACTAATTCCCCTGTACATAGTCATACGTAATGAATATATTTACTCTTTATATGGGATATTTGATATTTATTTTTAACAATATTTTACTACAGGAAGTGGAAGTGTGTTGAAAACACAAATTCAACAAATATTGGCAAATCAGAATGAGATAATTCAACAGCTGAACACTGTCAAGAAAGATGTGAAAGAAATTAAAGGAGAAATGAAAAAAAAGAAAACTGGAAACCAATGAACCTATTCAAGTTCCAAACAGAATAAGAGTAAGTTAATATATATTCTTTACTCGGGATATTGCTGAAGCAAAAATAATGGTGTATGCTGCAGTTGATAGCTTTTAATGGTTTAGAATACCTTTAAAATTAAATTTATGTTTATCCTCTTCACACACGTACACACACGTACATGTATATAAAGGAATATGTTCGTAACATTTCAATTACTATCATTATTTTCAACAAAAAATTATTTATTTACCATCTTAATAATTACTGGTATTTTCTTTCCAGAGTGCCGTGACGGACGCATTTTTAAATGGTCAACAGAGCAACAATCTCAGCTGGAACTGCAGCACAAGGTACCCAAACATTTTTTTTGTCTGTTTGAAGAATTTTTTGAACTCGTATAAAGTATATACATATACTTTGCAGATTTATGTTCATTAACATAAACTTTAATTGAACTGCATGCCAGATAAATGGAGGCGTCCGAAGCAAATTGAAAGGAGGGGGGGTGCTAGTCTAATCATCGGAAATCTTGACAAGCAAAAAAAGAAAAAAAATTCCCCAAATCATGGAAATCCTAATGGGGGGGGGGTTGAAAGTACCTAGAAAGTACCTACCGAAATGTTTACCCCCAAATCATGAAATTCCTAATCCTAATCCGTAGTATACCTATGACTCCATTTTCAATATCACTATATTATTATTTCAATCTTTTTAATGTAAATTTAGGAAACCCCCCAACCCCAACCCCCGATCCGACACGCCTATGATAAATTGGTATAAACCACAACAATAATTAATCAACTTGTGCAGAGCATTTTTAATTAATAGATTTTAATGTTTGTAGATTCATGGATGAAGAGAATTTGGAGTTGACAGACTTCATCAAAAAAAGTGTTCAGGGCAAAGCTCCCGAGGAGAAAATTGAAGTGATAAATGGTAAAAAAAAAATAATTCAAATGAACTTTTTAAAGATTTTATGTATACAGCTTCATTCCTTTCATATGTCATATCATATAGTGAAATGAATTATATTTCTAAATTAATGAGTGAAGGAAGAGTTCTTTAGGAAGTAATTAGGTGTATTCTAATTATTCATGTAAGGAATTTAAGACAGTGGTGAAGCCTGCAACAATAATTTTAATTTATAATCTTCACTATATTTCAATTTGATATTTTTAGCTGCCATTAAACGATACTTCACTTCCCAAAAAGAGGCAGAAAACAAACAGAAGAAGAATGAAACAAAAATTCACAAAAAGAGACAGGCGACGTAGGAAAGAAAGAAAGAGGTAAGAACAGATAAATATTAGTGCCAAAGAACGATTATTATTATTCCTATGTTTTGAAAGGATATCTATAAGGCCATCTTTACTAAAAAAGAAAATTACCCCTTATTTTCAAAATGGGTCAGTTGCATCAGGGGAAACAATTTTTTTTTAACTTTGTCATTACATACTTTTAAGTCTTTTTTGAAAGGAAATTTATTATATGTTTTTTTCTTATTTCAGAAATTAAAAAGAAGAAAAGTAATGCTCCCAGAGGCCCACAAATACATGAGCAGTGATGAAGAGGTGGACAATGGCTTCCTGTTCCATCCTTATTCATGGGAGAGTGAGGAATGGAGAAAAATTAAAGATAGCCTGGACAAATAGTTTCTAGAGACATGCCCTCCACGCAGCAAGCGGCTGTTGGCTAAAAGAACAAGGGGCTCCGTCAAAAACCAAGAGCCACCCAATGTTGACCCAACTCATTCGTGGGTTTTAAATGAAGATTAAAGTGTTTTTAATTATGAATATATTGATAAATTAAAATATTATTTTTGTTTCTATGAATAAATAATTTCTTCACACAACGTTTAGTCTGATTTTTTTGAAAGTCGGAATAAAGCTACAAAAACATATTAAGTAAATTATGAAAATCCAGTAAAATTTGTAAATATATATACCTTTAGTTTCAAGTAAATATCAACTTTACTTGCATTGATTAGAAGTAAAGTTTTGTAATGGTTAATATTTAGAACCTTTAATGTTCAGTAAAAATGATTTTACTTGTAATGACATGCTTATAAAGGCATTGTTAAAGATGTTCTCCTTTAAATCCATTCATTACTTTCCAAATGAAAGCTGAATACTATGATACTATAGTAAATAACAACACATTGTGTGGAATAAGCAACGACAAGTGCAGCTATTTAATATTTGGCATATTAAATGTACACATACATAATTATGGCATAAAGTTGGATCACATGATTTATCTATTTTAATAAAACAATTCTGAAAATTTAAACTTTCCGCTGTACGTGTCGTCCTAAACTGGTATTTAACACCTGAGCAAGTCTTTATATAGCGGTTCTTAAGAACCAGGTGACACTAACAGGTATTCGAATGAAAACCTTATATATCCGGATAATTAATTCATTATTATACCAAGTAGAAATTGATTTCTGTCTAAATCGTCCCTCAAACGAAAGAAATCATATTTCTCCTTTAAATCCATTTATTACTTTCCAAATGAAAGCTGAATACTATGATACTATAGTAAATAACAACACATTGTGTGGAATTAGCAACGACACGCTGCAGCTATGTAAATATAAAGAACGGGGAACTAATGCTATCATTAATATAGGATATAATAACGTAATCCAACTTCATATATATTCAGAAAAATCAATACAAAAAGATACAATATAATCAATAAACAACATGATCACAACTATTATAAACCAAGTTTTTTCATCTTCGCCAGCCAAGGGTTTTTGGTCCACTTTGCTCCCCATAAACCCTTGGCGGATTTCATTTCGAAAACTCGGTGATGTGGTGGCGCTATCTAGCGAGCAACTTGAGTTGCGCCCCTTGCATATTTACATTTTAATCGAATTAAACAACGGGTTTTATATACACTACGGCATTATTACAACTTGAAAACATGTTGACTACCGAACATCAGAACATAATTAACGATGCTATTAAATACGAATTAAGTTATAACCATGGGAAAGCACGGAATGTTTTATTCATAGTGTTTTGTAAGGATCTGTACCGGGAGTGAAAAAGTCGCCGATTTATATGAAAGCTTTCATGCCATAAAACCAGGTATCGTTGTCGTGAATAATGCGAACCAAACAAATAAAATAAAACAGAGCTCATTGAACCTTTAAAAGCAATAACCATAAGCAAGAACGAATTTACTAACTGGATAGGCAACTTCTACATTCGCCATGTTTACTTCCCATGCATTCACGCGAGCCTTGACAAGTTTGCAGAACTATGTATAATCCCAGTAAAATATATAGGCTTTTAAAGCGATCTGGTTAGACCATCGTTGGTGAAGCACTGTACTCGAGAACTTGTGCCTCAACTTGTTAAAAGCACCGAATGTTTTACCAAATATCACACACGTGTTTTCTTTTAAAGTTTTTATTTACAAGCACTGCGATTAGATCAGCTACTCCCAGCTGCAGCCAATCATAAAACGGAGCTTGTCACCGAGTTTTCGTAATGAAATCCGCTAAGGGTTTATGGGGAGCAAAGTGGACCGAAAACCCTTGGCTAGCGAAGATGAGTTTTTTGGAAACACTTAAACGTTCACTAAGCGGATCCTGGACATATCCATCCTTAGCAGATTCCGAACGCCAACGTCCATGTCTCTTGAATATCCTGTCCGGAATTCCCCTCACTACCGACGCAGTCGCTCCACATGACCGCAAACTGTGAAGTGCATAGACTTTGATGTTAGCTACAATTCCTGTAAATGCTTCGATGAATAATTCACGAACCCTGGTGTAAGACAGAGGCTTTTCATGATTACGCAACCGGTAACCACTTCCCGATTTCGAAATAGCACAAAATACATATTCCTCTGAATCGTCTTGAATCCCAGCTAAACGAAGATACAAATCGAAATTAGAAACAGGACACATATATGAAAATGTTCTTGCTATAACAACTCTAGTACCATCTCTGTAGATATCAGTCTTACTAGACTCGATGAATATTTCAATATGATCAGGGGAAAATTGAATATCAGATCTCTTGATATTTATGAGTTCGCTGCTACGTAAAAATCCAGCGAATGCCAACAAGACCATACAAATTATTCTTTGATTATAAAGATTATTACATTCAAACAGTTTCAAATACATTCATCGTAAATTTTCAACAGTTATTGGTTCTTTCTTTTGAACAGATTTTGCCACTATACGTTTTCCACCTTCCATAATGTTTTTAACAAACTGATTGTCAGTCGGAGAATTGAATCCCACAAGATCATAAGCCCATTTGATTCCATATAATGCGTCAACAATAGGAGATGGAGAGTTTGAAGGCAACTGAATCAAATCTCTTTCAAATACCTGAAAAAACAAATTTGTAAAGGAACACCAATAAATAATTTGGCTTTGAAATTATCTACCGGATATGTATAAAAATACATATATCAGCTTAAGATATTCAGCACATTTTCTTCAGAAATGAAAATATCAGTTTGATAAAAAACCAAACTTGCCAAATGGCAAACCACAAATGTGGTGGAAGAAACTTCAGTAAAATCCATAGCGATGAAATATTTATCTCTATAACAATATAGCGCAAATTGCCTCATACAAGTTTATGGAAAATAATTCCCAATTAATCAATAGATTTGTTTATTTTGAAAAATTTAAAACGGCCGAAAACAATTTTGAAATCAAACTCTGAAATCAAATTCTAAACTTTAGGGTAACTCGCGGGTTTACCTGCTTGTGAGAAAACCTACCTTGAATATTTGTCCACGTGATCCCTAGGTTTCAGAGTTTTATTTCTAAAATTTATTTGAGATTCGTCTGCGCGGTAATAATGTTATCGTGTTTCAAATACAGTGTCATTGATAAAATCAAGCAACGCCATTTCAATGAAATATATAGTAAAATGCACATCTTACTCGAGAAACGCATTACAAAACCATACTCCAAACTTTTAAACGATTCAGACGAAATTAATTATACTCAACACAATAACAGAGGAGATAATTTTGAATCAATTCATAAAAAATAATCAGTATGTGTTCTCGGCCAATTTTTTGCAAAACAACTTTAAAGATTTAAAAGATTTCTCAAAACCTTATATTTTCATTACGACGTTAGCCCGACGTCATCATTTCCTTACGTCTGAGAACCCAAAAATAGAAATGCATTTATTGACAAGACTAACTGATTAACATATTTTAGAACATGTAAATACTAATTATACATTATTGTGAATGTTATCAAATGCACAAATGCAATTAATGTAAGGCTGTAAAGATACAGAAAATTGCTATTTTTGTTTTCATGAGACTCCGTGTCAATCAATGCAAAAAAAAAAAAAATGCCAGGCAACTACCGACATAATAAGTTTGTAATCGTATAAAATAATTAGCTCAAGCTAAAAGAATTTTAATAAAATTTGATCGGTAGTTAAAATTACGGAAGTTATAATTGTAAAAAAAAAAAGCGAAGTTAATGCATATGTTCAATTAATTTACTTGTCTATTTTAAAATATGATTTTAAATGGAAGAATTCCAACGCACACTCATACTTTATAGAACAAAATATGACAATGTATGTGCCATCTTTAAATTTTCAGCACTTGATAATTATAAATGTTTGTATGAACAGTGATAAACTGCATTTAAGCTTTTTAAAATATTTCCTTTTATGCTTGTAAATATCTCATTTCTCAATGTATGAGTTTACTATGACGGTCAACTCTTTACGTAGATTCCTATTGTGACGTCAGCAAACCCGCGAGCTTCGTTAAATCTTCTTTCCCAAAAATACCAGACCCGAGTTTGCCACGTGTGTAAAACTCCTTTGCAACTGGAAGACCCTTCCAATCTACAATATGTGACCTGTAAACTTCAGATATTAAAATTGGCCAAAAGGCTGATGATTCCCATAGCGGAGCTACTAATGTTCCATATCCTTTGCATTCGTTCAAATTCTCCAAAACTCTTGGAATAAGATAAAATGGCGGTACGATCCACGCATTCCAACCTGTCCAATTAAGAGTAAATGCATCAACTGCATATGTAAAAGGATTCCAATACCTGGAACAGAATTTATCTACCTTTGCATTGTAATCACAAGCAAATAAATCAATATCATACGGACCCCATTCCCGTGATAGGTCATCAAAAACAGTTTTCACGATACCCCAATCATCAAAGTCGACAATTCTGCTCAAATAATCTGCTTGCTCATTGAGTTCTCTTGGTATCCATTCAATTTCAATACCAATCTTATATTCTAAACAAATTTGAAAAATGTTCATTGCAAGATCTTGTAAGTTATTTTTTTTACTCCCTTTTTGAACAATGGAAACAACATTTGCGTTGTCTGTAAACCATTTTATATTCTCACCTTTGAGAAATTGTACAAATGACCGAAGAACTCTATCCACTGCGGCCAATTCTCTCCATGTGGAACTCATAATTCTCTCAGATTCTTCCCATAAACCATGATAAACAGTTTTACCTATCCGTACGCAATACCCGCCATAACCAGTATCACTTGCATCGGTGTACACTACCAGATTGGAACTTGTTTTAACTTTCATATCCCTTCTATTCAACATATCTAAAGACGATTTCCAGAAACTTATCTGTTTTTTACTTTCCTCAGAAATTAAAATCATGCTTTTCCATGTTGGAACAGACACAATGTCAATACTAAGACATTTGGTCATTAACTGAGCTACACTTCCGATAACAACAGACATAGATATGATTTGTCCAACTAAACTTGCTAGTCGTCTTACCTTTATTCTGCAATTCTGGTTCATAAAATGCTCAATTTTGAAAAATGTTTTTTTTTAATCTTAAATACACGCTTTTCAGGAATGTAAATATTCCCCATATTACAATCCAAAACAACACCAAGATACTCGATAACTTTACAAGGGATCCACATGGACTTTTCCACTTCAGGCACAAACCCTGAACAAACTAAATCATACTCTACCTCTTTGGATATTTTGCATGCTTCGTCATACTTACTATGTCAGCCAAACCCATCATCTAAATACATAAGTACAGTTTTACCTTCTCTACGCCATTTCTTAACTTAGGGTCGTGTGAGTTAAGTAAAAATATATGGCGCTGACGTGACACCAAATGGCAAAACATTAAAACAGAAATATCGATCTTGAACACCAAATTTCCATGAAAATCCTAAATATTTTCTATGGTCAGTAAAAATATCTATATGGTGATATGCACTTGAGATGTCAAATTTAAAACACCAACTATTTTTATTTGTATACATAAGGGCGGTTCTTAAATCGTCATTTTTCACAGACTGTTTCCATACATGCTTATTAACTTCCCTTAAATCTAATATAAGCCTTCTTTTCCCACTGGAGTTCACTGAAACAGAAAGAGGATTAGTAACCAAAAACTCTGTATTTTGTTCGGATATCAAACCATTTTCTAATAGCTCCATTATTGCTCCCTGTACGAAAACATCTTCCTGTAAAGCAGATTTATTATTATGCGAAAAGCTCTGCTGTGGTAAAGAATAAAAATGTATTTTATAACCATCCTGAATAGTATCTATGATATAATGACAAGCATCAATGCATTTCCAAAATTCAATATTTGATTTTAACCGCCCTCTAACAGAGACTTTGTCACCTTCTTTATACTCATAGCATTCGTTAAACTCATCAACACAACTTTTTCCATCATGATACTTATCTTTTATCAAAAATGATTCTTTAGACTGTTTAGCCTCTCTATTTAGCGGACTTGAGCTCTGGGCATACTTTTCTTTGGTGATTGGGTTTTCCGCAGTGGAAACAGCCAATGGGAAATCTGGATGCAGCTGGCATGATGGGGAAGCCAAAGGGCGTTGGGCCACGAAAAGGCTGTCTAGCTGGAAAAAGAAAATAAGGAGCACTGCTCCTAACATTAGAATAGCTACTCTTAGATTTCAGATTTTCTTTTTGCTTCTCCTTTTCTTTCTTTTCTGTCATGGCTTTATTTTACGCTTTAAACATCAGTTTTTCGTCTTCGAATCATCAGCCAATGGATTGGTTACATAATTTTTCACTGTACTCCACCCTCAAGGTGTTGCATCAGCCATTTTGATAAGTTTGTTACGCTTTTTACAAAGTTCAACCGATTCATGAATAAGTTCCTTGCAATAATCACATTTATTGTTATTCAAGGCACACGAAGCCTGCGTCAACGTATCAATAATCTTCTCGTTATGTTCAAATTGATCTTTGTTACCTGGATGTTTCCAGACTATCGCTTGTTCTGATTTTTACTTTCTTCACTTCAGACGATACGGAGGAAGTTGCTCCCTGTAATTCTCTTTTAAAATTATCAAGTTGCATTGCCATAGTATTCTCCATGTCCACTTTCTGTTCATTCATTTTGTTGAGAATGGCTTGTAGCATGTCTGCCTGAGCCCCGCCCGACATCTCCTCGTTCTGCATGCCGAATTTAAACTTTCCGCTGTACGTGTCGTCCTAAACTGGTATTTAACACCTGAGCAATTCTTTATATAGCCTTGCTAATAAACCGGTTCTTAAAGCTGACATGAATTCATAAATACGCATTACTTCCCTTTTATCTCCGACTACCGCCATATTAGTTGTCGATTTCTATTGTTCTGCTCATCGCTACACACCCCCTATATAAGGCCGAGAGCCCTCGTCATGCTTCACCGCATTCAGGAATTTCATACACCCGAACTCGTTACCTTGGACGAAAAGACATGTAAAAACGCGTTTTGAACAAAAATAATATGACAACCACTTCACTGGCAAGATATATCCAATAAACGACGAAACAAGACAGACTGAAATCCAGGCACAGATACTTCAGAAATTCCTCAATAATTGTAGACCGTTTTCCTGTGTATGTTATAACATCGCACATGCGCAAACTACACACTATGGCAGATCGAGCAATGTCAATTATCGCATGAATTTCATAAACGGGGAGTTTTTGTAGGAACGGATAGAAACGTTGTTACTTTCTTGGATTTACTATCATTTAGCTACTGTGTTGGATGTAGTGTCTCCAGGGTTTTCAAGAAGATGCAGACGTTATGCACTCTGTATGAACGACATTCGTGTTCGATATGCATGCGAAGTAAGGCAGCACTGTCTGTGCAAAATAATACAGATACCTTGGATATCCTTTCAAAGAATACATATATTTTGTATTTCATTGATTGTTTTTTTCTTTGTTCTTTATTACTACATTTTACTACATGTACAATGTGTAGTTCATGCATTTAGAAGTCCGTGCAACGTGAATGCCTCGATCGGAAAGCAACCGACCGTAACTTTCTCAACCGGTATATATACCCCAGTGGCAGTAGAGGAGCGATCGAAACTAATATGGCGACCACATGCTTTTATGAATTCATGTCAGCTTTAAGAACCAGGTGACACAAACAGGTATTCGAATGAAAACCTTATATATCCAGATAATTAATTCATTATTATACCAAGTAGAAATTGATTTCTGTCTAATTCGTCCCTCAAACGAAAGAAATCATATAACTTAACTGTTGTAAAGGAATATTTACTTTCGGTAAATGTAAGTTTTACACAATCTGTAAAGATGTTGTAAAGTGAGCCATTACAAACATTTACTTGTGTGTAAATATGAGTAAAGATCACATTTACCATCTTTGCCTTTTTTAAGTAAATAGGAGTAAAGGCAATTAAAGACAATGTAAATATGACTTTTACCATAACTTTTCTTGCTTTGTAAATACAAATTTTCATGCAGTGTTGCTTAGTAATAATTTGTAAGATATATCATCTATTCAACTGTGCCTTAAATCAGACATTAAGCAGATTTTATTGATTTACTTCAGACTAATATTTTTTGGTGTAATAACCCCATTATCATTACCTGAGTAAATATGGGGGATATCCCTACATTAGCATTAAATATGGGGATAAAAACACCATCTGATTTTTTCGGGAATGGTAGTTTTCTTCCACATATATAATTTCATGGGGGTTTTGGGGGGTTACGGCAAAACCCAATGGGGTTTCCATGGGGCTTTCTGTCGGGTACTTTTTCCAAGCTAAAATCTCAATGGATTTTATAATCGTATAAGATATTATATTGATGAATAGAAAGAATGTGGTTGGCTTCATTTAAAACACTGGGTTTTTTTTTCATTTAACAGATTGTGATGTTGAGATGTAGTCCCTCAATATCATGGAAGCAGCAATCGCTCCATATCAAGTACATCAATGTTCTAAGTGTCCGGGGGACACAGAGTATTATTGTGTGTCGTGTTCATGTGATCTGTGTCCACAATGTAAAGAAAACCATGTAAAAGATCTCAAAACAATAGACCATGATGTTGTGTCACACCGTTACAAATTCAACTACATCCCAACAAAAGAGATCTGTGTGAGACATCAAAGTAATGCTTATATAAATTACTGTGAAATTTGTCAAGTTCCTGTATGTTACCAATGTACACAGCATAGAAGTCATAGACAACTAGATGTTAGAACATCTTATGAAACAAAGCGACAGCAACACAGGGCAACCATTGACAGCATCAGAAGTGATGCTCTCTTTTACAGACCAGTTCTCCTGCTACGAATCAAAGCTGATTTCAAAACCTGTCGTAAAGAATTATTTACCCTCTATCAATCAGAGATGGTAACAAAGGCCCACACACTGAAACATCTCATTGACTATTTACAAAACGATTTAATGCGCGATATGTTTTGTGACTTTGATTTCAAACAAAGATTGTTAAAACAGAAGTTAGAAATGCTCAGACATATTGCCGGTCTACAGAGATATGTAAACATATATGAACAGAGGAGAGTAATCAGACCGCTACAATTTCTCTCATCCATAAAGAGAGCCCTCTCCCAGATACAGCTTACACTCCACACAAGCCAGCTCTCCATGACCGAGTCACTTAACAAGGTGGATGTGATGGAGTCACTGAGTTCAATCCAAATCACGGAGAGAGGAAACCGACGCGTAGGAGACCAGTGTCTGCTGAAACTGATGTCTGGTACTGAGTCCCATCAATCTCTCACACTGACAGGTGTTTGTTGTTGTTATCACATTTCTTGTGTGACATCAGACCGGGTTTGGGTCAGTGATGTGTGGAACAATCTCATCTTGACAGACAAAACAGGTATCCCCCTACATCATGTGGATGATTTATGTAGAGGTTTATATAGAGGTTCCCATAGTGATTTTACCGATTTACATGGCGGATTACACACAGTGAACAGTGATAGTCAACTGATTTATATAGATAGGAATGATAACATTAACAAACTGTCAAATGATTTAAAAACAACCACCACATTTATAGAGAGATCAAACTTCAAATGGAGACCACGATGTGTGTACTGGTCCCCGTCCACTGGGGATCTACTGGTCGGGATGTATCATATACATACAGAGACAGGCAAGGTTACCCGGTACAACGGAAGTGGACAACTGACACAAACCATACAGTGGGACAACTCAGGGCGGGTAGTGTATAGTTTACCTAACTATATAACAGAGAACAACAATGGGGATGTCGTGGTGTCTGACTCTATCTATTTGCACGGTGCTGTAGTGGTGACAGAGCGTGGGGGAAGACATCGTTTCTCTTACACAGGACATTCGCCAGGATCAGAACTGATGCCATGTGGAATCTGTACTGACTCGCTGTCACACATCCTGGTGTGTGATAATCAAACCAAAACAGTACATATGTTACATATGGACGGCCAGTTCCTGTCACATTTACTGACAAGATCACAAGAGATGGGTAAACCTAGGAGCTTGAGTTATGATATCAAAAGTCACCGTCTTTGGGTCGGATCATGGGACAACAACAAGGTGTGTGTCTACAGGTATATCACCAGACAGGACACTCTGACAGGTAGGTCTGAGTCATTATCATTGATCAAGTCATATCAAATTGTTAATTAATTCATATCACATTGTTTCATTGTGATTGCAATTCATATATTAGTTATATATGCATGTAATGTAAATTCATTATTACATGTATGTACATGCAACTATATATAGTTAATTACTGTTTTCTATATATGCTTAAACTTATTTAAGTAAAAAAAATGCAAACATTATCATGTTTATGAAAAAAAAATATACAAGAGCAATTCATTTTAAGTAGGTAACTATGTTTGGAAATTGCGTTAATCAGAGTAATAAATTAACATTATTTACCCCATGTAACAATACAGAATTAGAACTCTATGTTTGATGTTTGTAGATCAAAGTCGTGTGATGGAGTCACTGAGTGGAATCCCAACCCCAGGGACAGAAAAAGCACAGTATGGAAACCAGTGTCTACTGAAACTGACGTCTCCTCTCGATTTACTTCATTTTCTCATCGTGAAACGTGTTTGTTGTTGTTGTGATCACATTTCCTGTGTGACATCAGACCGGGTCTGGGTCAGTGATAGATACACTCTCATCTTGACAGACACAACAGGTGCCACTCTACATGCTGTGGAGGATTGATATAGTGGTTTATATATAGGATCACACACAGTGAACAATGAGAGTGAACTGATTTATATTGATAGGAAATATAACATCAACAAATTGTCAAAGGATATGAAAACAACCACCACATTTATAGAAAGAACAGACTTAGCATGGAAACCACGGTGTGCGTACTGGTCCCCGTCCACTGGGGGTCTACTGGTCGGGATGCGTTATATACGTACAGAGACAGGCAAGGTAACCCGGTACAACCAGAGTGGACAACTGACACAAACAATGCAACGTGACAACACAGGACGGGATCTGTATAAAGGACCTAACTATATAACAGAAAACAACAATGGGGATGTCGTGGTGTCTGACTATAGGTCTGGTGCTGTAGTGGTGACGGAGCGTGGAGGAAGACATCGTTTCTCATATACAGGACACTCATCAGGATTACGACTAAAGCCAAGAGGCATATGTACTGATGAGTTGTCACACATCCTGGTGTGTGATGATGAAACCAAAAAAGTACATATAATACATAAGGACGGTCTGTTCCTGTCATACCTACTGACAAGATCACAAGAGATGGGTAGACCATGGAGCCTGAATTATGATTTCAACTCTCACCGTCTCTGGGTCGGATCACTGAACAACAGCACTGTGTGTATCTACAGCTATATCATCAGACAGGACGCTCCGACAGGTAAGTGTACGTCAATGTCATTCACATTAATTAGATAAAGATACCCAAAACACACAGTCTGTTTTAATTATCAGTCAACAAAATACATGTAAGACATGTTTATCTGTGTGATTGTTTGTCAATATAAACAGACAATTGTTACAGGTTTAGCTTTATCTACCAGTCATTGGGATTAATTGATTATAAAAAAAAAAAAAAATTAAACGTTTTCCCAATTATGGTGCACAGTCACATGCCACTTTATTTTAATAATATTTACACTTGCAAATGTTTCCCTTATATAACACTGTTTGTGCAATCCGCTGTTATTTCTGCATAACATCATTATGGGTCAAGGGGTCAAAGTAGCGCATGAATAACCTATATATTATGGGTCACTTCTTTGTTCTACACATGTGCTCAACCTAACCGATGCTGATACACACCTATTAAATATCGTAATGAAAACATAATTAAGGCATTAAAAAAATAACGTATCTGTCTTTTGTTATCCGAAGTGTTCTTAATTCATTTTCTAAAAAATATAACATTAATTGCGGGGGATAGATGATTCAGGTAAGATAGGCAGAATAGAAACAAAATAATGTTTATGGATCGACATCGAAACGAGGTGTTCTTGATATTTACAATCGCAATTTGTCAAAGGAGTTAATTCAGTTAAGTTTATTTCTAACCTTTTTACAAGCCTTGACCAAAATCGCAAACGCAATATCACAGACTATTCGTGTTTTGTCCATTCAGGATCACGGTCAAATTTAACTCCTTGTGCTTCTCTGTCCGTTTTGTTCCGTAAAAAGAACATAGAAGTTGAAATAGCTTTCCCATATAATGTCGGAGGTAAATCATATTGCTTTTGAATCTGATTGCGATAGAGTTTCCCCTGAAAATGCTAAAGTAGACTCTATCTCAACTTTCAATCGCTTTGTTTTCAAAATTCCAACCGCTCTGCGACTTCAGCCAACAGAAGTGGTACTATTCCGTCAAGCTTCAATCGTTTTTTTTTTCAACTGTACAAATGAATTTTCTTTTCTGTTTCACTTTATTATAATAAAAAAGGGTTGTTTTGTCAAAGTAATGTCATATTTATTTATCATGATAATCAAATACTTGCAACATTGTTGTACTATTTTTTGATACGTCATCTTAATCGAAGCGGCTTTCTAGGACTAGGTCATCACAAGAGAGAAAGTATGGAGTATTGTTATTGTCATTATTAGCAACAAATTTAAATATAAGAAATAAGGTATCACTTTTGAATGTATATTGTGATATAAATACGGGTTGGTTACGTGAACAAATCCCATAAAACTCTTTTGGGTTATTTCTTAAATGTATTTTCATTTTCCTTTATTTCAATTGACATAATTGAAATTATTTAATAAATAAATTAATTAATGTATTTATTTGTAGTTGCTAATGTATCATTATATAATTTGTATGATATAGATAAATAAATGGTAAATAAATTAATGGCTTGTTGTAGATGAACATATACCCCGTACTGATGAGGAGGACATGTTCGGCTTAACACCAGGCAGCCGTTTAAGGATATAGCTTGGATATTGACAGGTTGTAAATGTTTCTGTACAAATCTAGTCAGCTCTCAAAACCACACATGTTGTTTTTCAACATCTGCAGCTGAAATTGTCCTGTGTATAATTCACATAAACTGTTTACTGTCTTTACTAAGCGCTGAACTCGCAACAATCAGTACTCAAATTCAAGACATCGTAAAAGCTGAAGTTCACAAAGCCACGCAGCCACTGAAGGAAAAAGTTAACGTTTTAGAAAAACAAATGAAAGACCTCTTTCAAAAAATCGATGAGCTTGAACAATACGGTCGAAGACCTTTGGTTCGAGTGGCTGGTATACCAGAAACCGCTGACGAAAACACCAGTGACAAAATTCTAGAGGCAGTCTCGGCAGTATCCCTCTACAGAGAGAAGATATAATTGTGTAACACCGAGTAGGCAAACCAGATCGAAATCGAACACGCCCAAGACAAATTATTGACAGACTAAAGTCGGTTGATCTTAAATTTCATCTCGTCAAAAAATTTAAAAACAACCCAAGTCCTAGAAATGTGGCCATCAATGAGGACCTGACCAACTACCGGGATAGACTCTTGTTCCTTGGCAGGCAATTGTGCAGAAATCACAACCTGAAATCGGTTTCTTCCTCCTATGGCAAAATTAAAGTTGACGATCTCAACAATCGCGCCCATTACATTCGGGAGGAGACAGATCTAATTTAATTCGGTCACGTGATAAAACTCTGATTAAACATCACCATGTGTATTACAGCTACCTTCCACACCTGTATATTTGTGTAACCAATGATCGGCATATTGTTATGTGCAGTTTTGTTGACTCACGTCCACACGCTCGACACTCAATGTTGGGTGTATAAATACTCTGTAAATATTTACTACATGCTAAACGCAGCTTTTGTCTTCAATAACAGTGTTTCGTTTCTTAATTATTTACTTTGTGTTGTCTATTCTGTCTGTGCAGAGTTTGCCTTACTCAAAACTCTCGAAAAAAACGACTCATTTTTTTGTATTTATAGTGTATTGTGTTTATTTTCTTTCATATTTTTTTGCATGTTATAATATTACCCATGTATATACACCCTATACATGTACTACATTTATTTTCGTTTCTATGTCTTGTTTCCATTTTTTGTATTCAAATGTGAAATTATGTATCGACTGTTCTTCATTGTTACAGATATAATATGATACATAAATATTTCGATATAATCACAGGGGTCAATATATGTTATATACTTTTTGAACATTTTCTCCGTCATGCTAATAACTTTACACACACTCCTGATTTTGCAATTTATTTAGAAGCAAATATTTCTTTCGATTGCAGCCCGTTTTTTTCATGTTTAGTCTATCTTAAGATAGATAATGGGTAACTCGCTCGAGCAGTATCGAGCTGTAATCGGCTTGTTTTATTTTACATGTAGAGGTGTATCAAAAGTTTATTTATTTCTGCATTCCCCACTTGCAAATTTCCTGTTTCTTTTTTATTATCCATGTAACTCATTTAGCCACCTATTGTTAAGCATTTAGCAAATTTCTGTCTATATTAATTTTTTTCCCAATTTTTTATGTTTATCCTTTTACTGCTGTGCGGAGATATTGAACTTAAACCGGTTCCGTCTATTGTAAATATTCAGAATATTCTACATCTCAAAATCCGCAGTATCAGACACAAGTTAGGTCATTTAAACTACTTTGTTCACGACTTTGATATACTATGTTTCACCGAAACCCACTTAGATCCGAGTTTTAGTAACGATAACATTATTTAAGACGGTTTCAGTCAAATATTGCGTAAAGATAGAAATTGTTTTGGTGGTGGTGTAATGATTTGGGTATAGTCCACTAATGCATTTTCCATAGGCGGTTATGTTAACTATTGGTTCATAGCTCCGGCCCTAATTTTCGTTCAGCAACGAGGGACCTCTTGAATGAAAGCTCATCAAATTGTCTCTTTCCTGTTATAGTTTCGTTTGAAGTCAGATTCGTTTTTCGGCAAAAAAAACTCTGAAAATGAAAGTAAAAGTGAGAATTTCTCAGTTTTGGAAAGGGTGTACATCAAGCAATTTCATTTCTTTTCTTCAAATATTAATTCAATTTTGACACTTGTTATAATAATTGCAAATCCTCTTTTCTGACATGTGTCAAGCAGTCTGATTTAAAATGTCCCAATAAATGTATATACACTCTGCAAGTACAGGGACTATTTTGCTTAAAGGCGCGCACTACTTTGTTGTCCTACCGATTCTAAAAATAGTTAGAGGGATATACCTATTTACCTTTCGGATCAAATACGTGCTACTAGACGTCCTGAATTTGAGCCCGCTGACGTTGAATGTATATGGGTAGAAATAGACAACCATACCTTTAAATATTTTCTTTGCTGTCTATATCGCCGACCAAATTCCGATAGCAGTTTTTGGACTAAACTTTCTTTGAGCATAGACCAAGTATAGGCGAGCACTCAGATAAAATAATAACTGCTGGTGATATCAATGTAGATCTCTTTACAGTTCCACGAACGCACATTATCCTTCAAATTTCTTCTACGTACAACCTTGTTAACAATATCCATGAACCGACCAGAATTTCACACAGACCCACCGCCATTTAGGACTTTTATCATCACAAAATCTCAGCTGGTCTGAATCCATTGATGGTATTGTAAACTTCTGCATACCAAAAATTAGGACTTATAACAACTTATAAACATAGGTAATCACAGATTACAAAGCTCACCGAGACAAGGGATATTCTTTATGAGACCTTATGAGAACTTAATCATATTATATGATAGTCATAGTTAATGATCTTGAATATTCATGGATACTGTAGTAAAATACATCATTATATAATAAAACATAATATGTATTGTATCGTGTTATCAATTATTGTATTTCATCTGATTCACATAATACAGTATCAAAACATAATATTATAATTAAAAGAATCATTTAATATCACATCACATAATACATCACAATATTGTAACATGATATTATATTGTATTATATAATATCATGTAATAAATAATATAATAATATAATGTTATATTGTATCATTTATGTTTTTTGTATAATATTGTACGATATACAGGGTTGTCAAAAAGATCCAGGACGCGGGAATTCCCCCGTCTATAATACCTTAATTACCCAGCTATTATTGCATTTCAACACAATGTAGCTATAAGCAAGACCCCCAGACCCCCCCTCTATTTTTCTATTTCTACTTCAATTTTTAGAGACAACCCTGGATATATGATACATAATATGATTTAGTATCATGAATACAATACAATTTGATACAAAATTTTATCTTATATATGATACAATACTATGTAATAAAATTATATAATATCATATCAAACGATATCATGTGATACAATACAATATCTTTAAACAATATAGTTTCATGATATACAATATCTTATATAACACTATCATATGATACATGAAGCAAGTTTGATTGAGGTAGGATTTCATATAGCATCCTTGATAATGGAGACCATAGATGATGGAAATCACACTCTGCATCCGAAGTTACCTCTGCGATTCACCTTCATCATAGATAAATCAATCATGCAAGTTTTGAATAATATTATTATCTATTAAACATGTGACCGTTCTAAAATAATAAACGTCCTACACATCTGAAACCTATGGCTCAGATTCAGCATCCTTGCCTGTGAAGAAGAGTGAACCAATAACAAGTAAAATTTGTGTATCAAAGGGCACCTGCTCTAAAAACTGTAACCAGCTCAAAAACCTTTACCTCATCCTGCATCTGAAACCTATGGCTCAGATTCAGCGTTCAAACCTGTCTAGTTCATCAGTATCAAAAGACGCACCATGGATGCAAGTGTAGCGATGCTAGGACTAGTAATACCTAAGATTTGTTTATCAAAGGGCACCTGCTCCAAAATCTATAACCAGCTCTAAAAACATTAAGCTCCTTGAGCACCCGGGACCTATGGCTCAGATTCAGCATCCATGCCTGTCAGGTGCATCAGTGTCATAAGATGCATCATCCTTGCAAGTTTAGTGATGTTAGAACTATTGATAACTAAGATTTGTTTATCAAAGGCCACCTGATCTAAAAACTTAGAGCAGCTCACGAACCTTAATTTAACCCAGCATTTGAAACCTTTTCCATGAAGTATGATATTAAATCAAGTGTAAAATAAGAGTTTTGTATAAATTATACAATTTCATTAATAATCAATAATATGTTTAAATAATTGCTTTATTTAAAAACTATTAGAAGAACTTATAGTACAAAAAAAAAATTGTAAAATAAAACTTATATAACATGTGTTGTGATAATTCTCCTATTAAGTTACATAATTAATGAAAACTAATATTTTCTTATGATGAACAAATGTACACTGAAGTTATAACATGAAATAAGGGTAATTTTCAGGCACATGCACAAGAAAATCATTACAACCCCTCTCTCTCTCTCTCTCTCTCTCTCTCTCTCTCTCTCTGTCTCTCTCTCTCATGATCAGCTCGGTTGAATGGTAATAAACGGAGTATATACATTTTCTGCCTTAATGTGTTTGATCATAACAAGAGCGAGCAATGGAAAAAAGAAGAGAAATTCATGAACATAATTGAAAATCAATGTGGCACTTCCATATTTATATTTTGGAATCTCACAATATTCAGTGTCTTTATTAAAAAAATATATATATAAAAAGTATAATTATGACAATAAATACAATTTCACACATCTATATATATAATAATAATTTATAAAATAGTGTTATATATTAGTATTTGTTAATGTGTCATTTGAAGAAATTTTGTTACAGTAACAATGAATACTATGTGTATCTAAAAATAAACACATGTACAGAGAATTGTTTGCATGAAGTTATTTTTAGTTGGATGTCTTCAACTCAAAGTTCTGTGTAAGTGAACTGTATTCAGTGTATACATTTAGATGCTATTGTAATCAAAACAATACATGTGGCAAGGGGTATATAAGGCATGTTTTTTAAAGACACTGTCCCTTCAACTGAAGCTTCAGAGCTGTTGAAAGCAATTACAAGGTTTTCTATAAGGTGAGCAAAATATCATTTTACTACTTCAATGGAGTAAATTTAAATATGAATGATGAATGGATTATTTCTATATGTACAGTAACAAAACAAACATGATGCAATTGCATCTGCACATGCAGTATTTAAATACAGTTTATAATAAGGTCATCCTTAAACAAATGTTTGTTTGAAATTGCTGCCTGGATGTCTCTAGACCCCAGAGGATGGCAATTATTAAAATTTGGAGTTTAAGAAAATGTGGAAATTATCTAGATTTTTTGGATTTTACAATCTTGCGCATGCGCATTACATTTATGCTAAATCGGGGGAGGCTCTTTAGTTTATGTTTTCCACAATATAACATTTGCATGGATGAACTCTTAAACAATATTACAAATACATGTACATTTTCATTGAAAATTTATCATATATTCTCTTCATCAAAGGAAATATGGGAGACAACTCCAACTCAGTGCATTTTTATGAAAAATCCAGAGTGTTCCATATGTCAACATGGTGTGTAAATAAGAAGGGAGTAACAACGCGGTGGTGAAAAAGTGTTGAATTCTTCATTAATATGAATTAAGTTTTTTAATGAAATGTATATATAGGGTTATATATCTGACCTCTGGGGTCATCCCCCATTCTCCCCCCCCCCCCCCCCCCCCACTCTCCCGTGTGTGAATAACTTTCATAAGCAAAATAATAAGAATTTTTTTCTTATAAAGGGGTTTAAATTTCCAGTTATAATTGCTTAACATTTTTTTAAAGGAATTTTCGTTGACTATTAATAAGCGAAGCTTGATTGAGAAAATACAAAAACAAATTGGTAATCTTCAAGTACCAATGATGTTTAAAAAACAAAAGACAGTACTCTTCCGATTAAAGCCCAAATATTTGAGAATTATTTAAATATACATATGGAAGTAAAAATGAATATGAATAAATTTCTAAGTGGCATACTATTTTTTCATCATTATAGAAAAGCATAGAGACTTGGATCCGTATTGAACTGTTTGACAGAGGAATCAGAAGTGTTCATTATTGGTGAGTAGATAGATGTAAAGCTACATAAAGCTCGTAAATAGGCACAATCACACGGGTATACAAGATATAATATATACTAGACTCTTATTGCTATAGCAACAAAAAGGTCTTCCTCATTTGCACTCATTAGCAGTATACGACTTCATAAGCAACGCTATGTATTTTTTTTATAATTTAATCAAAAGCAGTAAAAAATTACATTGGGTTGCCTTCTTTTTTTTTAATGGGAAATGTAGACTAATACTGTGAAGAAGATTTTTTTGGGCCACTCATTAGTATTTTATAAATACATATATGATAATAAATACATATATGATAAAAACAATTTTTTGAAAATTTCATTTTTTTCACTAGTCAAGATTTTTTTGGATGAGGTTACCCTCCCCCCTTTTCAAAAACTTTTAAACATATTTAGATCAGATTATGTAAAATTTACGGAATTAGAAAAGTAATAGGGAGTGAAGCAACTGAGCCCCTTCTTAATTGCCTAAAATTTACTTAATATATTGTACATTACGTAGAACATAACCAACTTTTTTAATGGCTGATGAAAATTTCTGCCCCAATGAAATGGAGAAATTTTTAATGATTAAAAACATCACTTAATAAGATATTTATTGATGCTGATTGGATGAAAAAGTTGGTTATGTTGTAATGTATTTTTGTTTTATATTCATTAAAAATATGTAGCAAGTGGTGAAAAATCCATTAACTGTTACACTCCGCCCCCCCCCCCCCCCCCATTAACTTGCCTAATGCTTTCACAATATCGTAACTTTGATAGATAGCTCATTCTTCTCACTTTTAAGTATGAACTCAGATGAGCTCAATATATAAGCCTTAATGTAATGAGGTATCTTAATTTTGTAAGACAAAATACCGGTAGTCTTAAAACAAGAGGCCAATAGGCCTTAACGGTCACCTGAGTAGCATATAACCCATACACAAACTTGTCGAGCAGTATCATATATGCATTTAATAAGTTATCAATCTGGAGTAGAAAACTTATAAATCTGTAACGACGTTCACCTCTCTGCCTGAAATCTTTCAAAAAGAACTATGAAACCTATAATTTTGGCGAAAAACTTAAAGATCTATTCTACAAAATCATGAATTCAGTGTTCCTTTCAGGTGTGTAGGAGTAAAGAAAATAATTTTTAAATATTATAATTATTAACACCTATATTCATTTTGGCCCTGTCCTAGAGTCAAAACCCATACTCCAGGGTACATGAAATTCAAAATTTTAGCAAAGGACTTCCTGGTAAACATAATTAAGAAATCAGTTTTTTATACAGAAATGTGCGAATAGAGAAGATTTTAAAACATTATATGCATTAACACTATATAGCCCCCCCCCCCCCCATGTCCTGAACAGGGGCCATGAATTTCACAAATTAGGTATAATAGTTAGTGGACATCATAACCATGTACTGTATTTTCATTAATATTCAAGGGTATCAATTTTCGTGGATAAAGTGAAAATCACAGTTTCAAGGATACATAAATTCGTGGCCAATGCTATATCAATATAAATTTTGATAAAAATTGCACTTCAATGAACATTTAATTTCATGGATCAACTTAAGGTGGCTCACTACACTGTGAAATTTTTTCTTAAATCAGCAGAAAAGTACTTGATTATGATAGATATCATTATGGATAAGAAGTACTTAAGTCTAAATGGCAAAACAATTTTGCAATTTTGGATGAAAAATTACAAAAATTGAATTCAGTTAACATGAACAAAAGCTTTAGGCGGATTCGAACCCATAATCTGCGGTTCAGAAGCCCAATAGGATTCGACCCATGATCTGTGGTTCAGAAGCCCAATACTTTAACCAATGAGCTACGACAATATACAACCTAATTGAACGATAACAAAACATTTAAATCACCATCTTGTGACGTAGTGTCTTAAAAGTATAGGTGTAAGTGTAGTGAAGTACTTAAACAACGAAATCCACAAAAATTGGTACTCAACGAATATTGATGAAACCACATTATTCAGTTTTTTGCCCATATGTTTGAGAGTAAAGAAGATTTTCTTAGATTTAATACACTTTTTAGTATATGGCTATCTTGGCCCCACCCTAGAGTCAGAACCCCTGACCAAGAGGCCATTAATTTCACAATTTTGGTAGAGGGCTTCATGGACATCATAACCATGCAACCAGTTTTTTCCTCATATATGTGGGAGAAGAAATTTTTGAAAATTTGGTTGTTTTTTTTTTCTTCTGCATATTTGGCCCCACTTGTGGTGCCCCTGAGGGTGGAAGAGCCATGAATTTTACAATTTAGATTCCTCTTACCATAGAGATGCCTCACACCAATAATGTTAACAATTAGCCTTGTAGTTTTTAAGAAGAACGAAGACGGACAAAACGGATAGCAATAGGTCACCTGAGCTTACTCAATTAAAAATTAAAGATACAATACAATTAAAATTGACATTTAAAAGGAAAAATCATTAACTGATGTAAAAACTATTTATCAAAGATGCATTCCAATTAAAGTTTACACTTCAAAACAGTGCATTTGAAAACAATTATTTACACGAGATATTTGAAAAATATGAATAAAAAGAAGTACTATTACCCTGATAATTTTATATTTATTCACAAGAAAGGTCTCTTTCGTTAAATTCAGCATAGACTGCATTTGTATCATGATCTACAGTAAATGAGTCTCATTCAACATAAATTAAATGATACATAGGTATTGAGAATACTTGTTTAAAGGATATCAAAAGGAATGCTAATACAACATTTTATTTTCTACATAATTTATAATAGTTATATAGAATGGGAAAGATCTGTATGAAATAAATTATGATGTAATAATGGGCATGATGGATCAAACAAGAAAACGACAACTATGAGATAATATGCTAGACCTTGTGATGGATCAAGGAAAAAAAACGACAACAATAAGATCATTTGCTAGACCTTGACCTTAACTAGACATCATTGAGATGCTGACTATTTGAAAATGCTTCATCTAATCTTTGGAAAATAGGATAAAAGAATTTAAGTAGGAGTCAAATTGAGCCAAGTGGCGAGATGATGTGCATTGGACAAGTAATCTCGGATGGACAGACCGATAAGTCCAATGGATAGACAAATTACTATAGTGCGCCTGCAGAGAGAGACTCCTAAATATGTACTTTATGAGATATAAGATAATTATCAGTACATTAAATCTTAATATTAACATTTTCAAGTGTCTTTGCCTGTGATAACACTACGTATCAATTTTGTACTATATAACACATAATTTCAAATAACACCAAGTTGAGGCGCCAGCGGTAGTTTACTTTTTTATATTTTTAAAAAAAATATTTAATCGTACGTTGCCTTAAAATTATATAAATATAAGTAATAAGGAATCATTCTTTAAATATTATGAGGTGATATTTTTGGTTGGGGCATGATCAAATCTATCATAAAGCCCTTCAGGCTTTATTGAATTTGATCTCGCCCCCACCGAAATTATCACCTCATAATACTCAAAGAATGATTCCTTATTACTTATATAATGACATCAATCACACAATTTATCTTTATATAAATTTCCGAAGCACTATAAAAAACTTTGAATTTTGGGTATAAAAATACTTTATACTGCACATAGTTCTTTCATTTAAGCATTATGACACATAAACATGATTTTAATTTATCAAATTGAAAATTTCAATTAAAGTGTTAGAATTGCAATTAAAAGGAAAATAAATTTTAAAAATGAAAAGGAAGGTATTCTGTCATTAAACATAGAACTTATTTTGAAAGTTATATTAGTTTGAATGAATATATTTACAACTTGTTTTCAGAATAAAACATGGAGTTGAAAAAATCTGTTTCCTGGGATTGCAAGAAGTGTGGGAAAAGCTACAAGACCAATAAGGGCCTTATTGGTCATAAATGCAGTGTATGTGTTGATTGCGGCCAACATTTTCCTTCAAAATATCAACTGAAAAAACACAAATGTAAGTTATTTAGTTCAGAGCATAAGTGCTCTAATTGCCATAAAATTTACAAGAGCGAAGTAAATTTGAAAAAACACAAGTGTTCTTTTTGCACAAAATGCAATATTATATATAGTACCTATCAAAAGTTCTCAAATCATACGTGTAAAAAACAGAAGAATTCTTCAGAGAATATTCTATTAGAGAAATCAAAAAAGGAAAAGGGTAATTGCAAAGAAGATTCTTCAAATTTAGAACAACTACAGAGCAGCAAAAATGAATCGGAAGAGAACATCAAATCAATAGATGAAATTCAGGACATCAACAAAGAAGTATCCATTACAAAAATTTCAGAAACTCAAGAATTTACTTACAATCCAATAACCGTGGAATTACAGAAGACATTATCTGCTAATTTATCCATTCAAAATAAAAATATACCAGAAACATTTCCAAAAAGAAGTAATGTCATGTTAGGAAAACCTGTTCAAACATCTGAAATCATATCAGATGGAAATTGTTTTTTTCGGGCCATTTCATTTGCAATAACAGGGTCACAGGATCACCATCATGAAATTAGAAAAAAAAACATGCGAACATATGATTAAAATTGAAAGGAAGTTATCATCATTAATAAATGAACCAATAGAAAATTACCTTCAAAGAACAAGGATGATGGAATCCAGAGTTTGGGCCACTCAAGTGGAAATATTTGCCATGGCACATTTCTTAAAAACCAACATTTATGTATACAGTCTAAGTGGTCACAACTGGACATGGATGAAAATTTCCGGACAATTTATAGATGCACATCTTCATACATATGCAGGAGATATTTATCTTTATCACAGAAACTTGAACCACTATGAAGTTGTTTTGGATTTTCAAACTATGCATTCAGCACCAGAAAAACCTTTATTGCAAAATTATTTCAAATTTCAATCAACAAAAGAGAAACTCTTTCAACAGATGACTGTAAAAGAAAAAGACCAGGAACGGAAAAGAATTTTAAGACTAGATTCAAATTACAGAGCAAAAGAAAATGAAAAAAAAAGTCTGTCACTTGAAAATAGATACAAAGAAAAGGTTCAGAAAAAAATTAAGAGAGAAGATAATGATGTCAGACAAAATGAAAACAAAAGAAAAAGGGAGTCCCAACACAATAGAAAAAAAGAATGCATTCATAAAAAAGAAATCCGAATCAACATTAACCAAAGAGAAAAAGAAAATTTTGACAAACGTTCATCAATTTTAAACAGATTAAAAGAAAAAGATCACAAGAGAAACATTCGAATGGATGAGGAATTAAGAAATAAAGAAAATCAGGCAAAGCGGTCATCAGATTATAGCCGTAAAAATAAATGCGACCATAAGAAACACAAGAGAGCATCTTCTAAGGAAAGAGCAAAAGAAAACCAAGCAAAAAGATCATCAAAAACCAGCAGAAATAATGAAAGAGAACATAAAATAACTAAGAGGAAGAGCGAAGAGCACAGTGATAATGAAAATGAAAAGAAACGTTTATCCAATACAAATCGACAAAAAGAAAAAATCAACAAAAGAAATAAACGAAAAGATCCAGATTATCTCAATAAGGAGAAAAAAGCTAAAAAAACACAAAAAGATGGGAACGTTGAAAATATGATTTCAAACTTTCACAATGCAGTTAAAATTGGTCCTTTATATGTGTGTACAGTTTGTCTTCAAACATGGTACAGGGAAAGCGTAAAACTTGCAATTAGTAATGGAAAGTCAAGGACAAACAAAACTTCGTTAATGAACAATATAAAGAGTTTCAATGACCAAGAGTGGATTTGTAATACATGCAATAAATACATATCTGAAAACAAAATTCCACCATGCTCTAAATTCAATAAAACATGTTTTGAGGAGAAACCAAATGAACTACTTTTGACAGAGGCTGAAGAAAAATTGATATCCTTACGAATACCATTTATGCAATTACATGAATTGCCCCGTGGAAAACAAATTAGTCTTCATGGCAATGTTGTGAATGTTCCAACTAATATTAAAGATACAGTAGCAAAATTACCAAGAAAAATTGATGAAAATGCCACAATTCCAATGAAATTAAAGAGAAAACTATTATACAAACACCATGTCACCTATCAGACACTGAGACCTGAAAAAATCATTTCAGCTCTAGAGTGGTTATTAGAAAATACTTCCCAATACAAAGAAGCTGGCATTGAAATTGACAAGTCATGGAACAGCAATGAAATCACAGAAGAAAATACAATTGAAAAAGAGGGCGAACACAATGAAGATATGTGGAATGAAGTACCTGAAGAGGAGCTACCATGTGGAACTGTTGACACTCTTATTCATCCACTAGATCTTACAACAGAGGGAGCAGAAGTTTTTTCATTTGCACCAGCAGAGGGGAATACTCCACTGAATATATTTTTTGACAAAAATGCTGAAGAAATGAGTTTCCCAACAATATTCTGCGGGAAAAATAGAGCAGAGAATACAGAGAGAGAAGTAAATGTGTCTTATGGAGATATTTGTAAATCAGAGTTAAGAAATGTAGACAGAAGAGTTACCAGTCATATTCCCAATATTTTTTTTAAGTTTAAAAAGCTACAAACAAAAAGTGTTTTGGATAAAATGAACATATGTCTCAGAAAAACAAAAAAAACAAAAGATCTATCAGCTGGTTATTTAAAAAATTCAGACAATATTCAAAATTTATGCAGACTGGATGAAGGATTTCGTTTTTTCCGTGATGTTCGTGGATCTCCCCCATACTGGGAACAAGCGAAAAAGGATATTTTTGCACTTATACGGCAACTTGGAATACCAACATGGTTTACCTCTTTTTCCGCAGCAGAAACACGTTGGGTTCACTTACTGCAAATATTGGGACAGACTGTTGATAAAAAACAATATACTACAGAGGAGGTAATGGAGTTCGATTTCTTTAAAAAAGCAGATCTTTTAAGAAAAGATCATGTTACTTGTGCAAGACACTTTGACCATCAAGTTCAAGTTTTTATAAACCAAGTTCTAAAAAGTTCAGTTTCCCCTATTGGAAAAGTGTTGGATTTCTTCTACAAAGTAGAATTTCAAATGCGAGGATCTCCACACATTCACATGATATTATGGATTGAAAATGCTCCAAAATTTGGTGAAAGTGAAAACAAAGACATTGAAAATTTCATTGATATGCATGTTACATGTGCAAAGAATGAAGAAATTGAAGAACTCGTACAATATCAATTTCATGCACATGGGCGGACATGTAAAAGAAAAAATAAGAACGAATGTAGATTCAATTTTCCTCAGCCACCAATGGAAAAAACATGCATTTTAACACCAATGGATGAGAGCATCACAGAAAAAGAAAAAGATAATCACAAACAAAATTGGGAGAAAATCAGAAAATATTTGGACGATATCAATAAGGGGAAAGATTTGAATTTTGAAGAATTTCTGAATGAATTAAATCTATCAAAAGACCAATACATGGAAGCAGTACGATCATCGATAAAGACAACAACAATATTTTTACAAAGAAGGCTGAATGAAATAAGAATTAATAATTACAATAAAATTCTTCTTCAATCATGGAGGGCAAATATGGACATCCAATTTATACTTGATGCGTATGCTTGCGTAATGTACATCGTAAGTTACATATCTAAGGGTCAGAGAGGAATGAGCACATTGCTTTACAATGCTTGTAAAGAAGCAAGGGAAGGGAATCTGGATCTAAGAAAACAAGTTAAGATGATAGGTGACAAGTTTTTGAGCCATGTGGAAGTTTCTGCACAAGAAGCAGTTTACTACATCTTACAAATGCCTCTTAGAAAATCATCAAGAGAAGTAGTTTTCATCAATACAGCCCCAGAATCAGAAAGGGTTATCTTACTGAAGAGTGCAAAGGCTATCAACAATTTGCCTGATGAATCAACAGATATTGAAGAGTCAAACAACCTAAGAAGATACATTCATCGACCAACAGAATATGAAGATTTATGCCTGGCTGATTTTGTGTCTTTATATCGGTCTGCAGAATGCAAGAACGACACTTGTGATGAAAATGAAAGAAATTCAGAGAATATTTCAAGTAATTGCAAAACAAATACCACTCTCAAAAAACGACGCCAGCAAGCAGTTATAAGATGTGTTGGATATAATGAAAAGAATGACCCAGAAAACTTTTATCGTGAATGCTTGTTTTTGTACCATCCATGGAGAACAGAAAAGAAGATCATAGGAGACAGAGAAACACACCATCAAAGATTTACTGATTTATTAGAAAATACAGATATTTTGGAAACTATGAAAAATTACAATCACACATGGAAAGACCTGGATGCAGCAATGGAAGAACTGAAACAAATTGAAGAAGACACTCTGAACAACAAATGGAACAATGTAGCTCCTTGCACTGAGGCTCAAGAAATAGCAGACATAGATGAAGGCAAAAGAGAAATAGTGGAATACCCCTCTTATGACTCTCCAAATATATCACTTTTAGAAAACGCGTCCACAGAATCAGAAATTATGACAAAATTCTTAAAAGACAACGAATACTTTTCTTTGGTTCAATCTCTCAACAAAGAACAGTACATCTTTTTTCAGCATATTCTTAGTTGGATGAAAAATGAAGATAAACCAATCTATGCATTCCTGACTGGAGGAGCTGGAGTTGGAAAAACAATATTGGTCAAATCTATATTTCAAAGTCTAATTCGATATTTCAACAAAGAACCAAATAGCAATCCTGATGATCCAAAAGTTTTGTTAGCTGCACCGACTGGAAAAGCAGCTTTCCTTATCAATGGAAATACTATACACAATTTATTTCAGATACCAGCAAATCAAGGATTTTCTTACAAACCTTTAAAAAGTGACCGCTTAAATACTCTTCGCTGCAAATTTCAAAGTGTGAAAATGATAATAATCGATGAAATTTCAATGGTTGGGAACAGAATGTTACAATACATTCATCAAAGACTACAGCAGATTACAGGTTCCAGAAAACTTTTTGGTGGAATTTCAGTCCTTGCTGTTGGGGACTTATTTCAATTAAAACCAGTTTTTGATGGATGGATTTTTGAAAATCTAAAAGACGATTATGGACCTTTGGCTTTAAATCTTTGGCGTGACAATTTCCAAATATATATTTTAAATGAAATAATGCGTCAAAAAGATTCAAAAGAATTTGCATGTATTTTGAATAGAATCCGTGAATGCAAACATACAAAGGAAGACATTGATGTCCTAAGAACAAGAATGATCAGCAAAAATGAACAATCTCCTCAATATCCACTGTTACAGCCTCACATTTTTTTGCAAAATAAGGATGTTGAAAGTTTCAATTCACAGATTTTTGAACTGTCAAAAGAAGAAAAATATACAAATGAGGCACAAGATTATATCATTGGAGACGTTGATCAAGAAATAAAGCTTAAAGTTAGAAAAAGCATTCCAACTGATACCAGCAAAACTATGGGCTTGCAGAAAAATCTTAAATTGTGCAAGGGAATGAGATGTGAAATTTCTGTTAATATAGATGTAGAGGATGGACTTTCAAATGGGGCTTCTGGTGTGTTGATGGGTGTTAAAAAATTTTCAAAAAATAATTCAGGATTTGACATAATTTGGATTAAGTTTGATGACGAAAATATAGGGAAAAATTGTAGAAATAATGGGAAAAAATTTTACAATTCAAAGATAAATACAGTATGGACACCAATACTCAAAGTAAAAAGAGCATTCATGGTTGGTAGATATAAATCAGTACAGGTTGTCAGAGAACAGTTTCCGATTCGAGCAGCTGCTGCTAAAACTTGTCACAGATGTCAAGGAGATACCATGGATTCAGCTGTTATTGATTTCAATGGACGATGTTTTCCACACTGCCATTATGTGTCTCTTAGCAGAGTGAAGAAAATCGAAACACTTTTTATTAGAGATCTAAATGAGAAAAAAATTCATATTGATGCAACTGTTGTAGAAGAAATGCAAAGACTACAGAAAAACATGAAATTAATACCATCATTCAAAGTTTTATCAGAACCATCAAATCATTTTACAATTTATTATCAAAATGTTCGATCATTTAACAAACATTACAAAGATGTTCTCCAAGATATTCATATCTACCATCCAGATATTATGATTTTTGTTGAATCAAAACTCTGCTTAAAAGATCAAGACCAAGATTTTACCATCAATGGCTACATCATGCAAAGATTTGATATAATCAATACAGATGGATCCAGGTCCCCTTATGGAATCGTAATTTACATGAAAGAAAATCTTCTTCCTGAAATACAATTACAATGTAAACATATAGACCTACAAAAGGGGGACGAGTTTGTGGAAGCTGTTTTTTTGGAAATCAAACAATCCATTACAAAAACCTGTCTACATATTGCAGGAATATATTCATCACCAAAAACTAAATTCAAAACCCTTCAAGACTTTCTGAAGTTTGACTGCAAAAATCTTTTTGAAGAAGTTGAAATTGTTGTAGGTGATTTCAATATGGATGGAAACAAAAATGGCATAATTGAAAAATTTCTTCGACTTCTTCAAGGCTTTTCACAACTTATTTCAAAACCAACAACAGAATATAATTCACTGCTAGACCATGTCTATGTCAAAAATGATTTGAAGGAAAGTGCAAATTGTCATGTTTTGGGAACATTTTTTTCAGATCATTTTCCAATTCACATCTCTCTAGAAACTTTCATGAAAAAGACTGCTGCAGACCCATAATATACATTATAACTGCATGTACAATATACGTAAAACTCTTCATCTACTTTGAGCATCAATTTATTTAAAAAACCAGAAATGTTTCAGGAATGATGCATGCCTGACGAAACCAAAATGTCTCATAAAAGTTAGCGAACTATTTGTACCACAGTTTATTAACCTTTTTCATATAAGGTTTTATCATACTCGTACTCAAGTGTTTGACATACAATACAGACAAGCTGCTTCATTTTTTAAAAACAATGTCATTTACAACATATCGGATGACTTTCATGTGTGTTACCTAGGGAAACTCAATTGCTCAGTTTTGGCTTGAAGTATACCAGCTGATTGGATTTTTTACAGAATGCTACATGTATTTACCTCATCAGGAAAAAACTTCCATGTGTGTGACCTAAAAGAACTACTCCTAATAGTGAATTTTCATCATCATATCTGCCAGATTTACCCATTATTAATCCATGTTATCAACTTGCAAATTGTCAGGTGGCATCAGAAATAACTTCCATGTGTGTGAAATAAAAGAAATCACTTTCACAGTAAATTTTTATCATCATCTTTACCATATTCATCTATTATCAATCTAAGTTATTAAATTGCAAATGGCCAGGAGACATCAGAAGTAACTTCCATGTGTCTGACCTGAAAGAACTCCTAAAAGTTAATTTTCATCATCATCTTTACTCGATTCATCCATTATTAATCCAAGAGATATCAACTTGCAAATCATCCATTTTCATCAGAAATAACTTCCACGTGTGTGACCTGAAAGAATTCCTAACTAATAATATTCATCATTATCTCTGCAAGATTCATCTACTATTAATCCAAGATATCAACTTGCAAATCGCCAGGAGACATCAGAAATAACTTACATTTGTGTGAACTGAAAGAACCCTTGAAAGTTTTTATTCATCATCATTTTAACTAGATTCATCTACTATTAATCCAAGAGATATCAACTCACGGATGATCCAGTGAATTCTGAAATAACTTCCATGACACCAGAAATAACTTACGTGTAAGTGACCTGAAAGAATTCCTCCTAACAGTATATATTCATCATCATCTTTACCAGATTCCTCCACTATTAATCAAAGAGATATCAATTTGCAAATTGCCAGGAGACATCAGATATAACTTACATTTGTGTGACCTGAAAGAATTCCTAAAATTAAATTTCCATCATCATCTTTACTATATTCATCTATTATAAATCCTACAAGAGATATCAACTCACCAATGATCCAGTTACATCAGAAATAACTTCCATGACATCAGAATTTACTTCCGTGTAAGTGACCTGAAAGAATTCCTCCTAACAGTAAATATTCATCATCATCTCTACCAGATTCATCCACTATTAATCCAGTTATCAACTTGCAAATGGCCAGGTGATATCAGAAATAATTTCCATGTGTGTGACCTGCAAGAATTCCTAAAAGTTAATTTTCATCATTATTTTTACTATTTGATTTTTATATGGTTTTAATTGAAATAAGTCCCCAAAAAGCAAGGATTGAAATTCCACCAATAATCAACTTGCAAATCGCCAGGACACGTCAGAAATAACTTACATTTGTGTGAACTGAAAGAACCCTTGAAAGTTTATATTCATTATCTTCATAACAAGATTCATCTACTATTTATCCAAGATTATCAACTCACCAATGATCCAGTGACATCAGAAATTACTTCCATGACATCAGAAATAACTTCTGTGTAAGTTACTTAAAAGAATTCCTCCTAACAGAAAATATTCATCATCATCTCTACCAGATTCATCTACTATTAATCCAAGATATCAACTTGCAAATCGCCAGGAGACATCAGAAATAACTTACAATACATTTGTGTGAACTGAAAGAACCCTTGAAAGTTTTTATTCATCAGAATTTACTTCCGTGTAAGTGACCTGAAAGAATTCCTCCTAACAGTAAATATTCATCATCATCTCTACCAGATTCATCCACTATTTATCCAAGTTATCAACTTGCAAATGGCCAGGTGACATCAGAAATAACTTCCATGAGTGTGATCTGAAAGAATTCCTTAAAGTTAATTTTCATCATCATCTTTACTCGATTCATCTACTTTTCATCCAACAAGAGATATCAACTCACCAATGATCCAGTGACATCAGGAATAACTTCCATGACATCAGAAATAACTTCCTTGACATCAGAAATAATATCTGTGTAAGTTACTTAAAAGAATTTCTCCTAACAGTAAATTTTCATCATCATATCTGCAAGATTCATCTACTATTAATCCAATATATCAACTTGCAAATCGCCAGGAGACATCAGAAATAACTTACATTTGTGTGAACTGAAAGAACCCTTGAAAGTTTTTATTCATCATCATTTTAACTAGATTCATCTACTATTAATCCAAAATATATCAACTCACAAGTGATCCAGTGAATTCAGAAATAACTTCCATGACATCAGAAATAACTTACGTGTAAGTGACCTGAAAGAATTCTTCCTAACAGTATATCTTCATCTTCATCTTTACCAGATTCCTCCACTATTAATCCAAGAGATATCAACTTGCAAATGGCCAAGTGACATCAGAAGTAACTTCCATGTGTGTGACCTGAAAGAACTCCTAAAATTAAATTTCCATCATCATCTTTACTAGATTCATCTTCTATAAATCCTACAAGAGATATCAACTCACCAATGATCCAGTGACATCAGAAATGACTTCTGTTTAAGTGACCTGAAAGAATTCCTCCTAACAGTAAATATTCATCACCATCTCTACCAGATTCATACACTATTAATCCAAGTTATCAACTTGCAAATGGTCGGGTGACATCAGAAATAATTTCCATGTGTGTGACCTGCAAGAATTCCTAAAAGTTAATTTTCATCATTATTTTTACTATTTGATTTTTATATGGTTTTAATTGAAATAAGTCCCCAAAAAGCAAGGATTGAAATTCCACCAATAATCAACTTGCAAATCGCCAGGACACGTCAGAAATAACTTACATTTGTGTGAACTGAAAGAACCCTTGAAAGTTTATATTCATTATCTTCATAACAAGATTCATCTACTATTTATCCAAGATTATCAACTCACCAATGATCCAGTGACATCAGAAATTACTTCCATGACATCAGAAATAACTTCTGTGTAAGTTACTTAAAAGAATTCCTCCTAACAGTAAATATTCATCATCATCTCTGCAAGATTCATCTACTATTAATCCAAGATATCAACTTGCAAATAGCCAGTAGACATCAGAAATAACTTCCATGTGTGTGACATGAAAGAATTTCTAGCAGTAAATTCTCATCATTATCTTTACTAGATTCATCTTCTATAAATCCTACAAGAGATATCAACTCAGCAATGACCCAGTGACATCATAAATGACTTCTGTTTAAGTGACCTGAAAGAATTCCTCCTAACAGTAAATATTCATCATCATCTCTACCAGATTCATCCACTATTAATCCAAGTTTTCAACTTGCAAAGGGCTAAGTGACATCAGAAATAACTTCCATGAGTGTGAACTGCAAGAATTCCTTACAGTTAATTTTCATCATCATCTTTACTCGATTCATCTACTATTCATCCAACAAGAGATATCAACTCACAAATGATCCAGTTACATCAGAAATAACTTCCATGAAATCAGAAATAACTTCCATGACATTAGTAATAACTTCCACAACATAAGAATAACCTCTGTGTAAGTGACCTAAAAGAATTCCACCTAACAGTCAATATTCATCATCATCTCTAAAAGATTCATCTACTATTAATCCAAGATATCAACTTGCATGTGGCCAGGTGACATCAGAAATAGCTTCTATGTTTTTGCCCTGAAAGAAGTTCTAACAGTTAATTTTTCATCATCATCTTTAGCTTTTTTATCCACTATAAATCCAAGATATCAACGTGATCAACTCACAAATGATTGAGTGACATCAGAAATAACTTCCATGACATCAGAAATAACTTCTGTGTAAGTTACTTAAAAGAATTCCTCCTAACAGTAAATATTCATCATCATCTCTGCAAGATTCATCTACTATTAATCCAAGATATCAACTTGCAAATAGCCAGTAGACATCAGAAATAACTTCCATGTGTGTGACATGAAAGAATTTCTAGCAGTAAATTCTCATCATTATCTTTACTAGATTCATCTTCTATAAATCCTACAAGAGATATCAACTCAGCAATGACCCAGTGACATCATAAATGACTTCTGTTTAAGTGACCTGAAAGAATTCCTCCTAACAGTAAATATTCATCATCATCTCTACCAGATTCATCCACTATTAATCCAAGTTTTCAACTTGCAAAGGGCTAAGTGACATCAGAAATAACTTCCATGAGTGTGAACTGCAAGAATTCCTTACAGTTAATTTTCATCATCATCTTTACTCGATTCATCTACTATTCATCCAACAAGAGATATCAACTCACAAATGATCCAGTTACATCAGAAATAACTTCCATGAAATCAGAAATAACTTCCATGACATTAGTAATAACTTCCACAACATAAGAATAACCTCTGTGTAAGTGACCTAAAAGAATTCCACCTAACAGTCAATATTCATCATCATCTCTAAAAGATTCATCTACTATTAATCCAAGATATCAACTTGCATGTGGCCAGGTGACATCAGAAATAGCTTCTATGTTTTTGCCCTGAAAGAAGTTCTAACAGTTAATTTTTCATCATCATCTTTAGCTTTTTTATCCACTATAAATCCAAGATATCAACGTGATCAACTCACAAATGATTGAGTGACATCAGAAATAACTTCCATGACATCAATAATAACTTCTGTGTAAGTGACCTGAATGAACTAACAGTACATTTTCATCATCATCTTTAGCCCATTCACCCACTATTAATCCAAGTTATCAAACTGCAAGTCATGAAGTGGCAAAGTGATATTAGAAATAACTTCAATATGTGTGACCTGAAAGAACTCCTCTTAACAGTAAATAAATCATCATCTCTACCAGATTCCTCCACTATAAATCCAAGATATCAACTTGTAAAATGCCAGGTGACATCAGAAATAACTTTTATGTGTGTGACCTGAAAGAACTTCTAACAATTAATTTTCATCATCATCTTGAACTTTTTCATCCACTATAAATCCAAGATATCAACATGATCAACTTGCAAATCGCCAGTTGACATCAGAAATAACTTTCATGCGTGTGACCATGAGTTACTTCTCCTAGCAGTAAATATTGCTGATAATATCTATTTTAAACATATCCCCTATATTTGTTTACTTCCAACTTCTTTGTTGCAGATTTAAAAAAATTCCAGCTGTTTGGACTTTTAACACAATGTTATTCACCTCATCAGAAATATTTTCCAAGTGAATGACCAATTGTAACTCCTCCTAACAGTAAATAATTATCATCATCTCTACCAAATTGATTTTTACTTAAATTACACAATTTTATTAACCTCATATTAATTTTTCCTTGTGTAAGTCCAATATCAATTTTTCAAAATCATCGTCAATAGATGTAGTCAATTTTATTCCTCTAGTTTTCAACTTCCCTTTCACCAGCTTATTAGACATTTGATATCATTGACATTTACAACATTAGAGATATCATCCATGTGTGATCTCTTGATATTTTTACTTTTACTACATTAGCCCATCATCAAACCTTTACTATTTTTACTTGTTCAAATAATACCAGCTAACTGAACTTTTGATACCTTTTAATTACTAAAATAATTTCTCAAATCATCTAATTTTGTCATTATTTGGTCATTGATCATCCTTTTAATAGTCTTTAAACTTACTAAAAATATTTCAATGATTCTATATAAAATAATTGTTAAGAAAACAATTCAATTAACAAACCAGATAAGCATCAAAATAATTTTAAGTAAATACGACCCTTTTCACATACTTTTAAAGTTTCATAAAGCTATACAACAGATCTTATTTGCTTCGCCAGATATATTACTCAATTAACGGAAATGATTGTTACGAACATCTTTTCATAATATTATATCATAATCATTAAAATCCATGAATATGCTTATTACATATTATATAGCTGTTCTACATCATCAATACAAACTTTAAGAAGAGATGTTTGTGAAATCCTTATATTCCCTCTCCCTTGGAAATATTTGTGAAGAATATTCAATGAAAACTGCAAATAATTAATTACCTGTAAGGGGGAACAAGATGTTGCAGTGTAAAAATTTTTAATTGAATTTTTTTTTAACACATATACCAGTACATTAACATGCGCGGATCCAGAAAATTTTTCCAGGGGGGGTCCGAAGGATAATTGTGTTTGCCAGGGGGGGTCCGAGGCATATTTTCGCGATAATTTTACTATGTAAATTTAATAAATTTTCATTTTCCAGGGGGGTCGGGACCCCCCCCCCCCCCGACCCCCGTCTAGATCCGCGCATGCATTAAGATGTTCACTACAACATATAATATTTTCATGACTACAGTACTTTCTTACCTTGTAAGGGAAATATTTTCATAAGAATTGTCCCCTTCTTCTGGCATTGTGAATTTTTTTTTCTGCAATAAATATTTTATTTGACCTAAAAATGGAAACAAAATTAAAAATCATTAACAACATTCCTGGGTTGGCTTTTTTATATAGCAATATCATAACTTTATCAAAGTATTACTGAAATAAGCATTTCAAATTTTGAAGTTTTTTATTCTAAATTTGAACAAAATGTGACGGCACATAAAAAATTGTCAATGGTTTTTTTTTTTTTTAAATTTCATACATTGACCTTATCATGTCATTGTGCTTTATTACTTAAAAAATTTTCACATTAACTTTCTTGGCATTTCAGAGATATACTACAATAGGAATCACCCCTACCCCTTATTTTGGAATGATTACCTTTTGTGACAATTTCTGCTTTGAATCATCAAAAAATTATTTCATTATCTAGATTTATCAATTAATATGAACATATCATCATCAAAATATTTATGTGATTATATTAACTGATTATGATTTTGTACATTTACATTAATGAAATTAAAAATGTTAGATTTCCCCAAACTCCTGTTGTGACAATGACTACTTTAGAGCCGTTAAGTACGGGAAAAAGATATATCAAGTACTTATGACCCTGGTACTCAGTATGAGGTTTTGTCGTGCATGCTTTTGTCAAAATTGCAAATGTTTTTATTTCAATCATGCTTCTTCGTCCTTTTATACTTCGGTATCAAACTTTCTAAAAAATGAAGGATGAATTGCGGATGTGGTAATTTCAACACACTCTCCATTTTCCTAATTTCAAATTTGTATTCCAGTATCAAATTAAGTGCCTTCTATCACTTCTGATCCAACATTTTGGGGTGGATCAATTTCGATAATACACCAGAAGAACATGTCAATAGACTTATAAATGAAGAAGGAAAAATTATTGTGGTAATATGTTATTTACACAAATAACATCTTTATTTTTATCCTACCGTTTTCCCAACAAATTGAAACTGATCTTGAACAATTTACATTTTACTCTACTTTAATTATGAAATTAAACTTTCAAAAAAATACTTAATAATAGTAATTGAAGGCAAGTGATTGCGATTTGCCTTTGTTTTGCCCATATATCTATCAATATATCTAGACAAATAATACTTCGATCTATCACACTGAACCGACACTAGGAAAACTACATGTGTTTCTTTTTGAAGTCGTAATTTTATCCAAAGCTCCATAATTATTTTATATGACGGTTATATTTACCAATATTGTAAATCCACTAAATAAGGGTCAATAACAAACTTATTTTCATAGTTAGGCCTAATTGTTTTCACACTCTCGTTTTTTTCTGCCATGCAATTCCAGCACCTCATATCTGGGACACCTTTTTAATTTGTAAACAATACGATAAAAGTGAAGCACGTGGAAAAAGAGTAAAAGCATTTCACAAGAGTTTTTCATTTATAGCACCGGTACTATGATTTACAGGGATGCTATAGACATTACAACAGAGATCATTTTTAAATGATACTGGAGAAATACACATTTTTTTTTTTATTAAAAATTTATCCTATATATAAGGCAAAAAATAATTTTAATGAATATTATTTACTGGTATTTTCTTAACTGGGTTTCACTGCAATTTCTAAATACGCAAAATAAATTCTCTGTGTTTACCCTAGATGTCGACAGCATGCAGTGATGGTTAAATACTGAACAAAAAGAAGACTTCATATAAAAAGTGGCACTATTGAGTTCTTGTATTGTACCATGCAAACAAAATAATAGTTTTCTGAATATGTACAGCAACACAAGTTGTAATTTCATTCACACAAGTAGTATTAGAAATAATAAAATTTAAAATTATTGCAAACGCATTAATTACAATGGTAAATTAAGGTATCTAACAGTATTTTTAATATATATTTGCATTTCACGTGAAAAAACATCGTTTACGCAAAATCTCCCCCATAGCCAAGTTAGTAAGGGGGAGATTCTCCAACGTAGCATCTTTGGAAGGTTAACAAGTATGTAAAATGATGCCCAAGGACTTGTCCTTGAAAATGTACATGAATTAAAATGGCTGATTTGGTTGCATTCTGCATTTAGGAGGAGCCTAAAATGCAGGGTGTACTGCATTTAGAGGCATCCTTTTGTCTATTTTCTGCATGTTTTGAGTGCCAAATAAATTCTAGCATTAAGTTACATTTGCATTATTATTGAATATTTAAAAAATTCACGATTTTATCTTTCTATTGATATATAGAAATATATGTAACCAGAGACATAAATAACATTTATGTAATTTATGTCTCTGATGTAACATTACAATTTATTTTTATAGGGGTCAGTTTTTCTTGCCCCTCATCTAAAAACGTCCTTTGAACGTTACATATAAAACTGTGTTTTGCACCTTACAAGTTAGATATACTTACGATACATATATAGTATAAATCATAAAATAAAATATTTGGCAAAATATCAATGATACATATATAGTACGGTTACAATCTTTTCATCATGTATTATTTGATTTTTTAACCTTTTAACAACCGTAACGGGATTTTAATAAAAAAAAAATTGGTAAACCTTACCATGTGCCCAGCAGCCATTTTTTGTTCCTTGTGAATACCGAGCCCGATCAAATTTAGTATCGGCTATTATATTTTTTAACACCCTCACACCTTACAATCCGATTAAAATGGAGGGGGGGGGGTTGGGGGGGTAGGATAGGTGGGGTCTGTTGCTGCTTATGAGTCATAAAACAACTGGAGTATTCTCTTTTAAGACGAGCACAGGCATATAGCCTACGTCCATGTATCCACTTCTCAAAAGAGAATACAACTGGAGCCAATTGACAAAAACATTAAATACCATTTACCAGATTTTTCACCTGAGAATGAGTAAGTTTCTGTTACTTTATTTATGAAATTATGATTATTATAATCAATATGTAATATCTTATAATATGTAATATTTAACCAATAAATCATATTAAATATTAATAACTAAATTGTTCTTACTGTGTATTTTCAGGAACCACAACCTAGATTGTTTCTTCAGCTAAGGCAACATGGCGTTTCACGCATTCGAAACAGACGATATACGTTGCTCATGCACAAGTGTGTACACTTTTCTTTTTATAGTTTATGTATGAAGAAAATAATTAACTCTTTATTCAATATTTTTTTTTATCAAAAATTCAAATAACAGTACCATTGCTCCACAATATATATACACTATATGCAAAATTAAATTATCAATATTGATACTCATTTTCAGTTTAAATAAAAAAAGGTAAGAATTTGTATTTCACATATAATATCCCACATGTAACATGCTAATTTGCACAATATGTTCAATGTCTCAATCTTTTTTTTCAAATCATATGTGACGATGGTGCGTGAGGTTCTTAACCTTGGATAAAATCAACCAGCTGTGGGATGCTATGAATATTATGACTGAGGTACAGTAAAAAAAAAATTTATTTCAAACAATTTCAATGATATTGACTACATGTATTATGAAACTACAGTAAAACACGGTTATAGCAAACACGCTTATAACAAATTGACGCTTACAGTGAAGTGAATTTCATTCCCCAAGTCTCTATTTCATGTTGTAAAATTGACGGATATAATGAATTACGCTTATAACAAAGTTAAATTGCCCCCGTCCATGGGACTTTGTTATAACCGTGTTTTACTGTACATTACATTTAACTATAATTCAAGCTTTTTTTTTGGCAACAATTTTCTTTATGACTTGATTTCTTGATATTCATTCATTGCAGGTGTTCTTTATTGCATGCTGTTTTCCAATGCAGTCTAAATATTGCCTATGAATGGTGGATTTCACAACCAAACCCTTTGGAAAAAATTTTGCTTTCCTTTCTCCTGTAATTAAGCTAAAAAATCTTGGAAAGTAGTGATCTGTGGACTTTAAAATATTTCTGTTAAAGATGCATGTACTTGTATGGACATACACTTTTCTTGTTATTTTCTAATTTAATGCACAAAATACAGTAAATAAATGTAATGATCAAGTAAATTGTGTTGCTCCAAATTTTCTCTTTCAAATTGTTTGTCACAATAAGTAAAATAGGACGTGTACATTATATATTAGGAATTATTTAACATACAATGCATATAGATTCTATATCCATATATTTTTCTATACGTGTCCAAATATTCAACATGATTGTACATACATTTATATTATTTTCTATCATGTATTACATTTCTTATTACACCATACCATATCCTATATCCTATAATTCATTGTGTAATATTTACCATACAATGCATGTATGATATAAAATCAGAAAATATAATGTGATATGATATGGAATAAAATAATAGAGTATTGTATCATATAATCTAGTGTATATTTTTTGTATCATATTGTAAACTAAATTATATTGTTTTATACAATATTAAATTGTATTAAAAAATAAACCATATCTTTTTTTTTAAATTTTGAATATTATATTACTTGCATAATATATACAAACGTGGTGAAAATAGGACCAGAAAAGAGCTTCCACACCATCATCAAAGGGCAACTGCTTCATTTACAACGACAACTTGCTATAAAAATCTTAGCCTCCTATTGCTCCGATATAATAATATATAATTTATAATTGGTCCATTATTTACCTATCAAACTTCTAACGGTGGATGATGCATCTCATACAACATATGCATTTGGCAGGCTTAAATACTCTGAGATGCATAATCCACCCAAAGAAGTTTAATAGGTAAATAATGGACCAATAATAAATTATATACAGTGATAAAAGAGCACCTGCTCCAAAATCTTCAGTTTCCTTCAGCATCCAAAACCTTAAACTCAGATTTAGTGTCAAATTATATCAATGATATGCACAGATCCGATATCTATGCAAATTTGATTAAGATGAAACCAATGATAACTCAAATATGACCTACTGCAATTATTACAATACATATCATATAATACAATAACATACAATAATAAACAATGATGAGATATGATATTGTAACGTATTGTTTTATTGTGTAATATATTATTGTATTTGATCACATATCACATATTACAACATCATATTATATAATACAATATAGTATTATATGATACAATATCATATCACTTAATACATCATAACATTGAAACATATGATATAATGCTGTATAATATAGTATGATATTGTATTGTATGATACTGCATCATATTTCATACATAATATGACATTGTATCATATGATACCTGTAATTTGATACAACATTGTATCATATCAAATGATACAATATCATGTGATAAAGTAAAATATTATATAATACAATATTATATGATACAATACTATATCATTACAATAATATATTATATAAACCAATATCATATTATAAAATATCGTATCATACGATAATATATGATATTACAATATCATATAATACAATTTCACGTGATATAATTGTATATTACAGAAACCAATATCATATTATACAATATGGTATGATACAATATTATAGATACAATATAATATTATATAAAATTGTATCATAATATACAAAACAATACAGAACAATATCATGATACAATATCATATCATAAAATATCAAAAAAATCGATACAATATCATATCGTATCATATAACTTTTTACAATGTAACATATGATTTTATATTGTATCATATTAAACAATAGTGTTTTATATCATACAATACTTTATCATAGGAGTCATGTTATATCATTCAACAACAACCACATCTTTCTATCAAGCAGGTTTAAGTGAGGCAGGATATTTCTTAAGCATGCTTGATAATGGATCTCAGGCTCTGCATCTGAAGCAATTTCTGCGTTTCATTTATAATATAGTTAAATCAACTATGCAAGCTATCATCTATAAAACATGTGACCTGTTCCAAAAAACTAAACCTCATCCAGCATCTGTAACCTATGGCTCAGATTCAGCATTCAAGCCTGTCAGGTGCATCATTATCATAAGACGCATCACCCATGCAAGTTTGGTGAAGTTAGAACCAGTAATAACTAAGATATCATCATCAGAGGGCACCATCAATTAAAACCATAACCTCCTCCAGCATCTGCAGCCTATGGCTCAGATTCAGCATCCATGCCTATCATGTGCATCTGTATCATAAGACACACCATCCATTCAAGTTTGGTGAAGTTAGGACCTGTAATAACTAAGATATATTTTTTAGCATCCTTGATAATGGAGATCAAGCTCTGCATCTAAAGCTTCCTCTGAGATTCATTCATATTACAGTTTACTCAACTATGCAAGTTTGAAATAGTAGTATTATCTATGTAACATGTGACCTGTTAAAAAAACTTAACCTTATCCAGCACCTGAAACCTATGGCTCAGACTCAGCATTCAAACCTGTCAGGCGCATCAGTATCATAAAACGCACCATCCATGGAAGTCTGGTGAAGTTACGACAAGTAATAACTAAGATATCATCATCAGAGGACACCTGTTTCAAAAACTATAACCATCTCTAAAAACCTTAACCTCCTCCAGCATCCTAAACCTATAGCTCAGATTCAGCATTCAAGTCGTTCAGGTGAATTAGTATAATAAGACGCACCATCCACACAAGTTTGATGAAGTTTGGACCAGGAGTAGCTAACATATAATCATTAGAGGGCACCTGTTCAAAAAACTTTAACCAGCTCCAAAAACCTTCACCTTCTCCAGCATCCGAAACCTATGGCTCAGATTCAGCATTCAAGCCTTTCAGGTGCATCAGTATCATAAGACACACCGACCATACAAGTTTGGTGAAGTAAGGACCAGTAGTAACTAAGATATTATCATCAGAGGGCACCTGCAACAAAAACTTTAACCAGCTCTTAAAACCTTAACCACCTCCAGCATCCGAAACCTTTAGCTCAGATTCAGCATTCAACCCTGTCTGGTGTATCAGTATCATAAGACACACCATCCATGCAAGTTTGGTGAAGTACGGACCAGCAGTAACTTAGATATTGCTATCAAAGGGCACCTGCAACAAAAACTTTAACCTGCTCCAAAAACCTTAACCTCCTCCAGCATCTGAAATTTAGGACCCAGATTCAGCATCCAAGTCTTTCAAGTCCATAAGTAGGTCCAGATGCATCATCCATGCAAGTTTGGTGAAGATAGGACAAGTAATAGCTTAGATACAGGACCTGCAACAAAAACTTTAACCAGGTCCGGACGCCGACGCCGACGCCGAGGGTATAGCATAAGCTCCCCCTGACTTCGTCTCGGTGAGCTAAAAACTACAGACATAAGATATCACTAGAAACTCTTCTAACTGAATATATCTTCGATTTCTCTCTATTACGTATAATTATCATTGATGACGTCACAAGCATGTTTAAAAGAGAAGATCATATCGGAATGCAGTGTTAAACAATGCCGAAATAAGACTTATTTAATACAGGTACCTAAGATTAGGATGAGTGTCAGTTAGAATATAATCAGGATAATACAGGCATGGATATTTTGTTTAATCAGCGAGTGTTATAAGGTAAGCGGATCGACATTTATATGGCTTGACCAGCCTTTCCTCTGTCAGTGTGTACAAAAAATGGCAAAAGTGTAACACTACCCCGGATATTAGGAAAGATTTTGGTAAATATCAACAGTATATGACCTAAACTACCTGAAAAGTGCTGCTAGAATCGTGTGCTTTGTTTTTTAAAAGAAAAATACGTAGTATTTTCAATGAAATTTTAGAAGTTGACAGGGTTTCCGATAAATATTTACAATATTTATTTTATGCGATGTACAATAGGATTCTAGCAGTAATACTAATAAACATGCACTAATTGCCAATCGAATTATTGTAGCAAACATACAAATGAACGTCGGGGTAGTGTTACACTTTTTGATTTTTTTGTTAATTAAAAAAGTGATCTACTTTTAACTGTCACGTGATACCATGGCACGGCAGCTTCAAAGATTGAGTCGATTCCGAAGTAGAAAAATAATATATTGGTGAACTCTTTCACTTGGTATTAATATCTCGCGCTGTTTTCATAAAAATAAACTGTTTTTAAATTGATCATAATTTTGACGGTCGTTAAACTCTTGAGTTGCCTTAACATACCCGCGTAAGCGAGATGATAAACCACGCCAAGAAAGAGAGACGACACCTCTGTGTAACGTTCCTGGACCTCGCTAAGGCCTTCGACACGGTGTCGCATTAGCACTTTATTGCTGGGCTGAGGCGATTTGGGTCTCCAGAACACTTCATAGACATCGTTGCTGATCTTTACAATGGGGCATCGACGGTGTTTCAAACTGACGCTGGGCAGACGGGAGCATAACGATGGATCCCTTGTTAGAGGTCATTGGTAGACAGAACAATGGCTATAAGATTGGGCCCGAAGAGGGTGACCGTATTGTTTAACGTAATGGATGTGGAAGTGCTAGGTCTCGCGATCGGTTTTAAAAACTTACTCAAGACACATCTTTTTAAATTAGCGTGTTATAATTGATCCTTTCATCAGTTTAATTAGATCTTCAGTCTTTAATCTGTGCGGAAAATGTTTTATCAATATTTTGAAAATGTCTATATGTACACCTCTTTTTATAGATTTATATGGCTATAATAACTCAATCAATTTTATTTGTGTATGCTCATTGTGTAGTTTTAACTTATTATGTAAAGCGTTTTAGAGTAATTTTATTATATTTAGCGCTATATAAATGTTATAATAATAATAATATATCTTCTGTGCAAGCACAGTTGGTTCTTTAGAAACACTACGCCTTGGTGAGATTGACGCCCTTACGCAGGATGCCTACCCGAAGGCTGTGTTGGAAAAGCTAGATTTGATAGTTCGAGCAGCAATCAGAAGGTGGGCTAAACTACCGGACTTTCCTCTCCCAACACTCCATTCTACTTGAGCAGAGGAGAAGGAGGTATGGGGTTTCCGGAGTTCAGTAAAAGTATACCTGCGCAACGCATTAACATGCTTCGCGGTGTATGTCGGTCAAGTGATTCCAAGATCCGGTGGATGACGGAAGTCATGCAAACCCAGGTTTTGGTCGAAAACATGGCTGGTGTAAGTAAAACGCCAAGACCCTAAAGTGGGCATTGAGGATAAAGGCTTCACGAGCCACCTCTGCCGACTAGCACTAAAGGGCACCATGAACATGGCACGACTATTCACGGATAGATAGTCGCAGTGCAAAGGGAGAGGTGGGTAGCAGCCACCCTGGACTTCGGTCCTGCCTAACCGCACTGTGTGCGGTGTAAATATGTTTTATGTTTACATTGCTTTTTACACTGACAAAGGTTTTTATGCACGGATTTTAAAACTAACTGGGTGGTGGCAATTGAGCGACACGTCTGTTGGCAAGACCCACCTGTTGGTAAGGGCTGACCTGTTGGTAAGGTCGTCGCTTTTAACTTTTTAATTGCCCCATGGCTGGCCTAGTTGGACAACGTATAACGCCAAAAACAGCTGGGTGATCGGGTTTCCGTGCAGGTCGTTGATGCCCACGTGGGATTAAACACGAAATGAGAAGACTTCGCCTTTTCCCTTTCAATAGCAGACAGCAAAACCTTCTGCAATACGAAGAGAAAATATACAAAATCAGGGTTCAACTTGTTTCTACCTTTCACCCAGCAATAAATAATCTTCCAATTCTTAACACACGAAAAATGACTGACTTTTTCAAGGAATCGCCAATGGCTGCGTTTAAACGCCCAAGAAACTTAAAGGACATTGTAGTGAGAGCAAGATTAGACAAACGGTGGTTTTAAAGCATGTTTAGATGTCAGATATCTTCTGTGCAAGCACACCACCATCAGGGATAGTTTAAAAAGCCCCATCACGGGTCCACCTACAAGATCAACCAACACCTCTTGCCGCACAGACAACCGCATTTATTTAATCAGTTGTAAAGTTTGCTCTTAGCAATACATTCATTTGTTGAAACAGGTTATATCCGCAGAAGAATCAACAACCACCGCTCTATCAACGAGACAAAAAATAATAAAGGAGCCCATTGGGAAACATTTCGATATGAACCCACAATTGTTTTTAATAAGAAATATTTTACTTATTATTTGTTTAAGTAAAACTTTGTGCATCCTCTAATCGGCTGGGCGTCCACAACGTTGTACGGAACACAACGGAGAGAGGTACGTCTCACCTATCAAAGATCTGTGTTTACTCTTTGGGGAGAGAACTCCTAAAAATGTCGTACTGTACTTGTTCAAATGCACAGAACCAACGAATAACTTCAATCACCACAGACTCCAAACACCCCATTTGAAAAAACTAAAGTTTTGATTGTTACTACTGTTTTAATCTGTTAATATTAAATCGGTAAAATTACTCTGGGTACTTGCCAATATACATGATCTTGTACAATGATATTTCATTATGTAACGATCGTCAGTGTTTCAATGAAAAATAAATGTCGGAGTTACAGCCGAAGACGACTCGTACAAACCTTATCGAACCTTATCGAAAAGTTGCTTGTTAATAACCCCCTGCTATTCGTTTCACCTGTTCTATTTATAGTGTTCTATGAGATTATAAGTTTTATTATTAATTTGGGTTTTTTTAATTCACAACAAATAGGTTTTAAAATCTTTCTTTAACTCGTTTCTTCTAATTAATATTAATAAATATACTATTACCAACATTAATTATTTAACGTTACTCATTACTCCATCGCCAAAAAAGCTACGTGTCGCTTAAGCAAAGAATAGATACCTCGACGATTGGTGCTTAAAGGTCATATGAAACGATATCCTGACCATATTGAGTTATACACGGGAATGAGTTCATAAGTGCCTATTTAATAAGACTGACATTGTTTTTTGGATATTTTATGCAAAATGTGAGCGCCACAGTCGATCAAAATTACTTAATCGGGAAAAGGAACATTGACTTATGCGGCTTACCTCCCTTGCTTATGACGTCAGTAAGACCCAATCGCCGTATAAAGCTATGTTGTGAATACAAATATCCATGTCATTTTGCAGCATTTTAAAAGAAAAAAAAATACTATTTTATATAAAAACTTGTATAATTATACAATAATCAACCACGTCAGTATTTTTTCTCTCAAGAAATGAAATCGTGTGCGTTTTTATTTACATGTAATAGCGTGTACATAATGATATTCAGTTTCGAGACTGCAGGGAGAATAAATGATTTTCTTCATAGATCCACATGCAAGTATAATATAATTTTAATATAAGCATATTTATATGTTTTATTTTGATCTTTTTAATGAAATTGACAAATTCAAAAATAAGTCTGATCGTTTTTTCCCATTTGCACGTTCATGCAATTCATTAAGATTTTTTTTCTAAACAACTTGTAGGCCTCATTGTGCCTCATTCGCTTCACGATTATATTGTTTGTTTCACTTTCAAATTCACAAATATGTTACCATTTAATTATTTTTAGTATAAGAGAAATTTTTTTCAAATGTTTTGTTTTTGAAACGTGTACTTGAATGTGCCGTGTTTTGATTTTAAAACGTGTATGTGCGGTGTTTACTCACAGATCCCTTTTATCTCACTTTCTTCCGCAATGTTTTCTTTCGGTTTTTTTTATCATTATTAGTGCTTGTTCTTAATAAAATCTGTTGATTATCTTCACATTCGTTCACAACTATTTTTATAAAACAACCGATTTATTTTACCGATACATTTCTAAATCCTTAAATGCCATATTTCCGCGATCTAATTTAATAAAACGTTAATACACGTGTACACAAAGTATTTTCTAAAGATATTGCTACATGTATATATCAATAAGTCAGAAATTTATATTATTTCGAAATAAAATTTAAGAATAATTTTGCGGCATTTTATAGCAGCTCTTAAATACAAACTATGTACACAATGCCTCAAACATTTTCATTGGCCTGCCTTATACTTTTTTATGTGACAAAATAAATCAAATCAATTTAAATGCTTTAATTCCCTTTAAATGTAGCTCAATCATTATACGTACCGAAGAAGAAAATGATGTTTCTATTTCAAAAGGATAAGGATAATTCATTAATCAGCTGTAAATGTTGGAGCATTTCTTTCGTTAAATTTTCACTCCAGTACGGGATCTTCATCATGATTTTACTTTTGTGAGAAGCTGATATTAGATTTATTCATTAACGAACAATTAAAACTAAGTCATCTGCAGGCTACTACGAAATCAAATGATCTCATTTGAAAAGAAAGACACGTTCATATATGCAAAAATTACTAAAATTTAATCGATAAACTACTGTAAAATTACACTAGTTTTAATGCATTGTTTACATCGGTGGGTCTTTGTGACGTCATAAATCCACAAAATCAAGAACGATAAGCGGGCAAGAATTTTTTCAGGTGCTCAGTTTTCACAGTTATTTCTATGTAATGCAAAGGCAAAAAAATCTTAAATCATGTATTTTAAGATTTGTTTATACCAAGCTTTATATTCATGAAAGAAAATCATAGTGTTAAAAATCGTTTCATACGACCTTTAAGCCTAGTAGCTTGTTATGAACGTGTCATCTCAAGTGAAACCAAATTGTATTCAAACCACAGCAAACATTGTATGCAACATGTCAGCAAACTCCAAGCAATTTCTGACTGCGAAGCCTGCTATTAAGAGTAGGCAAAAGGGTTGTCCGTGGACTTCCCGGCGCTGCGACGCTATCCAATGGGTTTGGCTGGCCAAGCGGCACCAGACAGGATCTTCTGGTGTTCTACCAGCAAAATCTAAATACGACTAAACCTGTAAATTAAGCAATCAATTATAAAATTTTACTGTATACTTATGAACCATCATGAGAATTTTTTTTAATGCAGGTAAATATAATGTAATTTTATTTGGAGACTCTAGCTATCCTCTCTCCAGGTATCAAATGTTTTTTGTGCAGACATTCATGAGTATGAAGAGGAAATATCATTTAGACAGTTACATACTTACTATGATATTGTGAAATCTATTCAGCAGATTGTACGGACACTCTTATATTAGGATTCTTTGTATAAGTTGTATCTTTGAATTTATACATATATTACTGTAAATAATTTACTCAGTTTAAAGTTAAATTTTTGCAATTGATTTTTGCTAGAATTTAGGGTTATCCTGACCCATAACAATACTTTCAGTGGAATTCCTAAAGGAGTAACAGCCCGAATCAGACGGGTCTGTTCTTCTGATGAAATCTTTGAAGAACAGAGTAGGACATTGAAAGTCCATTTGTGCAATTGATGAGGCTATAACGAAAGACAGGAAAACTGTTTGCAGTACGAAGAGCAAACATACAAAAGCAGGGGTTCCACTTGTAACTACCTTTCAGCCTGCAATAAAAAATCTTCCAATTCTTCACACATATTTAAAGTCTATCTGTGCAATTGATGGGGTTGTAACGAAAGACAGAAAAACCTTTTGCAATACGAAGAGAAATATAAAAATCAGGGTTTAACTTGTTACTACCTTTCACCCCGCAATAAATAATCTTCCAATTCTTTTCACACACGAAAAATGTATGTAAGAATCGCCTGTGTTTAAAAGAAAAATAAACGTCGAAGTTACAGCCGAAGACAGTCGTACAAACCTTATCGAAAGGTTGCTTGTTAATTATCACCTGCTTTTCGTTTCACCTGTTCTATTTATAGTGTTCTATAAGATCATAAGTTTTACTTTTTTGTTTTATTATTATTTTGGGTAAGTTTCTAATACATGTATCTGTATATGTAAAAAAAAAGATGAAATGTTTGTTTTTTTTAATTCACTACAAATAGGTTTTAAAATCTTTCTTTAACTCGTTTCTTCTAATTAATATTAATAAATATACTATTACCAACATTAATTATTACTCCATCGCCAAAAAAGCTACGTGTCGCTTAAGCAAAGAATAGATACATCGACGATTGGTGCTTAAGCCTAGTAGCTTATTATGAACGTGTCATCTCAAGTGAAACCAAATTGTATTCAAACCGCAGCAAACATTGTATGCAACATGTCAGCAAACTCCAAGCAATTTCTGACTGCGAAGCCTGCTATTAAGAGTAGGCAAAAGGGTTGTCCGTGGACTTCCCGGCGCTGCGACGCTATCCAATGGGTTTGGCTGGCCAAGCGGCACCAGACAGGATCTTCTGGTGTTCTACCAGCAAAATCTAAATACGACTAAACCTGTAAATTAAGCAATCAATTATAAAATTTTACTGTATACTTATGAACCATCATGAGAAATTTATTTAACGCAGGTAAATATAATGTAATTTTATTTGGAGACTCTAGCTATCCTCTCTCCAGGTATCAAATGTTTTTTTGTGCAGACATTCATGAGTGTGAAGAGAAAATATCATTTAGACAGTTACCTACTTACTATGATATTGTGAAATCTATTCAGCAGATTGTACGGACACTCTTATATTAGGATTCTTTGTATAAGTTGTATATTTGTATTTATACATATATTACTGTAAATAATTTATTCAGTTTAAAGTTAAATCTTTGCAATTGATTTTTGCTAGAATTTAGGGTTATCCTGACCCATTACAATACTTTCAGAGGAATTCCTAAAGGAGTAACAACCCGAATCAGACGGGTCTGTTCTTCTGATGAAATCTTTGAAGAACAGAGTAGGACATTGAAAGTCCATTTGTGCAATTGATGCGGTTGTACCGAAAGACAGGAAAACCTTTAGCAGGACGAAGAGCAAACATACAAAAGCAGGGGTTCAACTTGTAACTACCTTTCAGCCTGCAATAAAAAATCTTCCCATTCTTCACACATATTTAAAGTCTATCTGTGTAATTGATGGGGTTGTAACGAAAGACAGTACAACCTTTTGCAATACGAAGAGAAAATATAAAAAAAAATCAGGGTTCAACTTGTTACTATCTTTCACTCTGCAATAAAAAATCTTCCAATGCTTTACACACACGTAAACTGACTGACTTTTTCAAGGAATCGCCAATGGCTGCGTTTAAACGCCCAAGGAACTAAAAGGACATTGTAGTGAGAGCAATATTAGACAAACGGTGGTTTTAAAGCATGTTTAGATATCAGATGTCAGATAAGGTTATATCAGAGCACTTAACGAGTAAAAGCACAGCACCATCAGGGATAGTTTAAAAAGCCCCATCACGGGTCCACCTTCAAGATCAACCAACATGTCTTGCCGCACAGACAACCGCATCTATTTAATTAGTTGTAAAGTTTGCTCTTAGCAATACATTCATTTGTTGAAACAGGTTATATCCGAAGAAGAATCAACAACCACCGCTCTATCAAAGAGACAAAAATAATAAAGGAGCCCATTGGGAAACATTTCGATATGAACCCACAATTGTTCTTAATAAGAAATATTTTATTTAATATTTGTTTAAGTAAAACGTTGTGCATCCTCTGATCGGTGGGGCGTCCACAACGTTGTACGGAACACAACGGAGAGAGGTTCGTCTCACCTATCAAAGATCTGTGTTTACTCTTTGGGGAGAGAACTCCAACCACTTGAAACTTATAAATGTCGTAATGTACTTGTTTAAATGCACAGAACCAAGGAATAACTTCAATCACCACAGACTCCAGACACCCATTTGAAAAAACTAAAGTTTTGATTGTTACTACTGTTATAATCTGTTAATATTAAATCGGTAAAATTACTCTGGGTACTTGCCAATATACATGATCTTGTACAATGATATTTCATTATGTAACGATCGTCAGTGTTTCAATGAAAAACTAGAGGTACTGTGAGCAAGCTCACAATTGATACCCCCCGTTAAGAAAAAATCATAACTCATGTATTTTTTTCTATGATAGAAAATATTGGATGAATCTATTTCACCGTCCATTTTCTATGAATAACAACTGCTCTGTTTTTTAAAACTGTAAATGCTAATATGAGTACACAATTAAAATTAAAATTCCATTTTAGTTTAAGTTAACTGTTAATGCATGAGGGCATTTGCATTCTAATGTTAACAAACATGACTCGAATCAAACAAAATTCCACATGTCAAGCAGCCATTTGATATAAACATTTTGAATTATTGGTATACTGAGCCCGATTTTTTTTAAACATTGACCTTGAACTTCCTAAATTGACCTTGGGTCAAGGTCATGACACACCCTCAGGTTATAAGCAATATTGATGTGAATTAAGAACTTCCAATATTTGTCAATTAGAAAGATACAGACTGGACATGAACTTTGCACTTTTCTGCCAGTGACCTTGGCCTTGCCCAAATGACCTTGTGTCAGGTCATGACACACCCTTAGGTCATAAGCAATCTTTGTGTGCACTGAGAACTTTTAATGTTTCTCTATAAGAAAGATATGAACCGGACACGAATTTTGCACTTTTTTTTGCCAATGACCTTGACCTTGCCCGAATGACCTTGGGTCAAGGTCACGACACACCCTTAGGTCTTAATCAATCTTTGAGTGAAGTAAGAACTTCCAATGTTTCTCCATAAGAAAGATATGGACCGGACACGAATTTTGCACTTTTTGTCAGTGACCTTGACCTTGCCCGAATGACCTTGGGTCAAGGTCATGACACACCCTTAGGTCATAAGCAATCTTTTTGTGAAGTAAGAACTTCCAATGTTTCTCCATAAGAAAGATATGGACCGGACACGAATCGAACAGACAGACGGACGGACGGACGGACGGACGGACAAGGTGATTCCTATATACCCCCCAAAACTTCATTTGAGGTGGGTATAATAAATGTCGGAGTTACAGCCGAAGACGACTCGTACAAACCTTATCGAACCTTATCGAAAAGTTGCTTGTTAATAACCCCCTGCTATTCGTTTCACCTGTTCTATTTATAGTGTTCTATGAGATTATAAGTTTTATTATTAATTTGGGTTTTTTTAATTCACAACAAATAGGTTTTAAAATCTTTCTTTAACTCGTTTCTTCTAATTAATATTAATAAATATACTAGTACCAACATTAATTATTTAACGTTACTCATTACTCCATCGCCAAAAAAGCTACGTGTCGCTTAAGCAAAGAATAGATACCTCGACGATTGGTGCTTAAGCCGAGTAGCTTGTTATGAACGTGTCATCTCAAGTGAAACCAAATTGTATTCAAACCGCAGCAAACATTGTATGCAACATGTCAGCAAACTTCAAGCAATTTCTGACTGCGAAGCCTGCTATTAAGAGTAGGCAAAAGGGTTGTCCGTGGACTTCCCGGCGCTGCGACGCGATCCAATGGGTTTGGCTGGCCAAGCGGCACCAGACAGGATCTTCTGGTGTTCTACCAGCAAAATCTAAATACGACTAAACCTGTAAATTAAGCAGTCAATTATAAAATTTTACTGTATACTTATGAACCATCATGAGAAATTTTTTTAATGCAGGTAAATATAATGTAATTTTATTTGGAGACTCTAGCTATCCTCTCTCCAGGTATCAAATGTTTTTTGTGCAGACATTCATGAATATGAAGAGAAAATATCATTTAGACAGTTACCTACTTACTATGATATTGTGAAATCTATTCAGCAGATTGTACGGACACTCTTATATTAGGATTCTTTGTATAAGTTGTATCTTTGTATTTATACATATATTACTGTAAATAATTTATTCAGTTTAAAGTTAAATCTTTGCAATTGATTTTCGCCAGAATTTAGGGTTATCCTGACCCATAACAATACTTTCAGTGGAATGTCTAAAGGAGTAACAACCCGAATCAGACGGGTCTGTTCTTCTGATGAAATCTTTGAAGAACAGAGTAGGACATTTAAAGTCCATTTGTGCAATTGATGAGGCTATAACGAAAGACAGGAAAACTGTTTGCAGTACGAAGAGCAAACATACAAAAGCAGGGGTTCCACTTGTAACTACCTTTCAGCCTGCAATAAAAAAGCTTCCCATTCTTTAAACATATTTAGAGTATATCTGTGCAATTGATGGGGTTGTAACGAAAGACAGAAAAAACCTTTTGCAATACGAAGAGAAATATAAAAATCAGGGTTTAACTTGTTACTACCTTTCACCCCGCAATAAATAATCTTCCAATTTTTTTCACACACGAAAAATGTATGTAAGGATCGCCTGTGTTTAAAAGAAAAATAAACGTCGAAGTTACAGCCGAAGACAGTCGTACAAACCTTATCGAAAGGTTGCTTGTTAATAATCACCTGCTTTTCGCTTCACCTGTTCTATTTATAATGTTCTATAAGATCATAAGTTTTACTTTTTTGTTTTATTATTATTTTGGGTAAGTTTCTAATACATGTATCTGTATATGTAAAAAAAAAATGAAATGTTTGGGTTTTTTTAATTCACTACAAATAGGTTTTAAAATCTTTCCTTAACTCGTTTCTTCTAATTAATATTAATAAATATACTATTACCAACATTAATTATTTAACGTTACTCATTACTCCATCGCCAAAAAAGCTATGTGTCGCTTTAAGCACAGAATAGATACCTCGACGATTGGTGCTTAAGCCGAGTAGCTTGTTATGAACGTGTCATCTCAAGTGAAACCAAATTGTATTCAAACCGCAGCAGACATGGTATGCAACATGTCAGCAAACTCCAAGCGATTTCTGACTGCGAAGCCTGCTATTAAGAGTAGGCAAAAGGGTTGTCCGCGGACTTCCCGGCGCTGCGACGACATCCAATGGGTCTGGCGGGCCAAGCGGCACCAGACAGGATCTTCTGGTGTTCTACCAGTAAGATCATTGTCCACGGCTTTGACAAACTTATATACCACCGATCATGGCATGATCGAGTGCGTTTTTGGGCGACTCCCTACTATAGTGCTCGAACGGAATTACTTCTTCGTCGATGGCTTCCGAGTCAATGTCTCGAGGTTGGGTTCGTCTTAGGGTTGCGACCCAACAGATGTCCCGTCACTGGGGATTGAGACGCCTGCGGATGGCCATATGTATGGGGTGGGCTCCGAAAGCACTATAGATGGCCGGGTTGAGGAGGAGATGCACGATGTCGCAAAAGAAACGAAAGGCGGGAAACTTAAAAGTATCCGTTCAGTTCCTACTAGTGCTCCGCTTGTTGGGAAATCATGGAGTCTCCACAAAAGCTTGTTGAGCACATGGGTGCCAAACACAAGGATGACTTCCTCCAATTCGCTTGCTCACTGTGCAACAAATCTAATCCAAGACTTAAGGGCATCGCCATTCACTATGGCTTGTGCTCTAAAGGCCTAACTGGGCGGGGAATTAGGACTGGAGCTGGCAAGCGCGGGGAGTCTGTGCCTGAGACCATCGGTGATGCGAGAAACATCTACGTCAGTCTCGAAAATATCACAGACCCAGACGCCGCCAGTAGTGCCCCACAAGCAACCGGGGACCCAGAACTAACCACCCGGGACGACAATGATCTGCCTGTGACTATCGCGGCGCTCCATGAGTGTAGCGAGTGTCACGAAAAATTCAGAACAAAGTCCGGTCACGGCCAACACATCAGACATAGACATCCTTGTCTTTCAAACGAAAGACGGATCCAAGCAGCGAAAGCTGATATCGAGCGAAAACGAGCAGCTCGACCCAGCTCCAAACCCATCGCCGTATTCTCTTCTGCTACAAATGGCAATAGAAGATTGACTGATGAAGAGGTAGGCCTGCTCTTCGAACTAGAGAGCAAATTCGAGGGTGTAAAATTCATAAACAAGGCTATCTCTGAGCACTTGAAGAGTAAGACCCTGAAACAGATAAGCGACAAAAGGCGCGCTCTGGCGACGACTGCCAAACGATCTAGACCGCCCGTGAAAGGGAAATCTGCCACGGAGCAAACTGCGACACCGACTCAAGGTTCGCAACAGGGCCCCAGTCACGAGACGGGAGGGCTGCAATTAATCTAGAGGGCGGACCACTCGTCGGGGAGAGTGCTGAAGTACTCCTGCGTCTCGTGGAGGGGGAAGACCCGGAGAGCTGTTATTCATCACTCCTTGACAAGATTGCGCGGCTCTTTGCTAGCCCTGTTCGTAAGGGCAGCTCGAAGAAACGTCAAGGAGGCAGGGCTAGGGCTTCTGGCAGACCGGTTGGTAAACGGGCTAGCCAGAAGGCCGATATGTACAGGAAGCACCAGCAACTATATCGGAAAGATAAAAAGGCGCTGACTTCCCTGTTACTAGATGGAAAAGAGACTGGGAGCAAATGTGAACTAGACCCCACTCTTGTAGAGGCCATCTACATGGAGCGGTTTGGGGGAGTATCACAAGAAGTGGATTTGAGTTCGTATCCACCAGCTGATCAAGTCGACCCGCTCGCATTGCTGAAGCCCTTCACCACGGGTGAAATCCGTGCGGCATTCAAACGAGTTAAGAAGGACTCAACAGCTGGGCCAGATGAAATCGAGCTAAGAACTGTAATGGCGAAAGACCCCAAAGGCCAAATTTTGGTGAATGTATTCAACTCGTTTTTGTGTAGAAAGAAGGTCCCAGAGATATTCAAGGGGAATAGGAGCATCCTGCTACCTAAAGGTAACGATGGGCTGGAGGACGCCAACAACTGGCGGCCCCTGACAATCTCGTCGTCCGTGCTACGACTTTACACTAGCCTGTTGGCAAGGCGAGTGCTAGACATTTGTGCCCTAAACCCGCGACAGAGGGGTTTTATAGCCGCAAGCGGATGTTCTGAAAACTCCTTCTTACTAAGCGAGATGATTAACCACGCCAAGAAAATTTACGCATTTTTTCCACGACAAGATACAACCAACATCAAACAAACATTTCAATGCATTATAACACTCTCATAAAACAGACAAAAATTAGCAAAAATCAAGGAAAGCCACGAGTTGCGGATGTAACAAAATCGGAAAGGTTTATATACCCGATACAGTGCCTATTTATGAGCGGTGTTCAGAATTGAGAGAGTTATTTTCAGAACAAGGTAACCGCTCCTATATACCAGTAATATTTTTCTGAAGGAAGAGATTTACGATTATGATAGACAATATTTACACATCTTCAAATAAAGCATGTTTTTGTGACCATTTTTAACATTGCAGAAAATAAGTCAACTGTTCGCAGATGATGTTATATATAGTAGGTTTGTATAATAGAATATTCTGGAGTGGTCAGTTATTCTTTCTAGATTATTCTTGAGTGTCCAGGTAATTCGTGTAACTTATTGTACATATAATTTCTAGAATTTGCTACATTTATATTTTAGTATAAATAACCTGTAAACAGTGCTCATCAGAGTCTCTCGTTCGAAAACATTAAACTGAGAACAATTATCTACTTACTGGGACATTGTGATTTGATCCGTTTGGCAGATTGTAACGGACACTCTTTAGTTAGGATTATTAGTGTAGGTTGTATCTTTATATATATTAAGTTTAACGTTTGCTCTGCCATTGATTTTTGCTGGAATTAAGGGTTATTCTGACCCATTACAATGTCAACACTGTTATGTTTCAAGGGCATTTCCTACACACCAATCAATTTCTTTACACAGTAATTTCCCAGGTTTAGATCATCGCCTTACCATTGATGAAATACCAAATAGACCAACAAACTTCATGGGCAAAACCCCTGTTTACTTTCAGGTTAATATTTAAACCCTAGCATTTTTATATTTCAGATTTTTTCGTTTTAATATTTTAGTTTCCTTAACAAAATTATTAAAAAGACAACAGATTCATGTAACAAAAATTGATAGACACCATAAAAAAATAACAGAGGCCATGGTGAGATTTGATGATTGCACCACAACCATCATAAATTACGATGCAAATTATCATCTTTTTGTCTCACATGCTAGAGATGCTAATTGTTTTCCGGACCAGGACAAGAAAGCATTGCCATTTTGTTCCTTGCAAATATAATTGTTTGCGTTGATAGTTGTCCTTCATCAACATCAGCCAAATATGCCAGCACTAAAGACATGTTCTGAAACTAAAAAGCATCGTCAAAATCTGGTAGTTCCAGAGTTTACAATCTAAGAAAATAACGACCAGCAAAACCCTTTTCTAACAGCTGGGAAACAAGTTTAGAACTGTCAGGCCGCACAAAGAAAAAAAATGTCTCAGCAAATATCAACTTGTTTTCTTCTAGACACGATCATCCTGTCTAAAATTTCCCAGTATAAAGCTCATACTAGAACAATTGCTTTGGTTTATTGTAGTTAGAATTCAGTTGTACCAATTTGGGAGAGAATTAGATCGAATTCCTGTCTTAAGTTTATGCTGGCCACTGCCAATAACTAAAATCGAATAGACTGAAAGTTTGCAACTGTTCAGCCAATCACAAAATAGTAGTTTGATGACCATTCTTCTTCTTATCCAATATCACGTGCCTTACACTACATCAGTTTTTCTAGGTGACTTAACAAAAACGTTTGCTTTTTATTATATTGAAGGTTGGCATTGTGACTACTCGAGATAAGTTTGATTTTAAACAAGTCACAGAATAATTGTGAATACATATGGCACTTTAAAAAAGGCAGCTCATGTAGCATATTAGAAATATTTTTCAGAATCCAGAAATTTTATGTGTTAAATAATCACTAGAAATCAGGAACATTCCATATACGTCAGAGGCGAGTTTCCCATCGTCGAAAGCTTGTTCAGCACATGGTTGCTAAACACAAGACATCACCGAGTTCTCTTGCTTAATTTGCAATAGGTCAAACACGAGACTGAGGAGCGTAAGTTCCAAAGGCTTAACTTGGCGAAGAAGTAAGAATGGAGCTGGAAAGTGAGTTACGAAATTCTAACAGACTCCTCCAGTAGTGCCCCCATCGTCAACCGGGGTCCCAGCCCTAACCGCTCGGGACGAAATGGACTTGCCTGTAACCATCACGGCGCTTCATGGGTATAGCGTGCGTCACGAACAATTCAACCAACGGCATTCAACGAGAGAAAACAAGCAGTTCGATCGAGCTCCAAAGCCATACAACTTCGCGGGACAGGGCCATAGGGCATGGATTGATAACAAGGACATTTTTCTTATTGAACTACAGAGCAAGTTTTAAGGTGTCAAATTCACCATGAAGGCAATCTTAAGCACTTTACGAGTAAAACCTCAAAACAGTTCTCAGATATAAGGCGTATTCTAACTCCTCGTCAGAGCTAGTACTTGTTGCAAAAACTGGTGTATCGACAGCACCAGCACCTATATTGTAAAGATCAAACGTTGACTGTCCTAATACTGGATGGCAATGGGACTGGAAGTACCCTCTCTTGTAGAGGCCACCTACTTAAAAAAGTGTTTTTATCAGAGCAATTTTAGATTTCTACGGCTTTTGACAAGTTTAATAGCACTGATCATGACATGACCGAGTGTATCGATGAAACGAGCTTCTTTATTTGCACACTTTGTCATGTCATTTGAAGTAGAGTGGTTTGTAGCTAGTGGTATGACAGACTTCCAACCCTCCAAAAACCACTTGTTTGGGTGGTAACGCCCTTTCCAGGGGAGCAGAGCCGTCTACTGACATGGATCTGGATGTTAAAACTATTTATTAGGTATTCCTAGAATTATTACCGTTCTGTAAAATGTGTTAATGACAATGTATTTTTCCTGGCCACTGCCTTTTTTAAAAATAAATATCCTTGGATGTAAATGATTATAATATGCTATAGACTAAAAATAGGGAGTGAAAATTAAAGATTATATAGCTTGCCTTGTCATCTAACTCCTGACGCGCATGAATGGGTAAACAAGTCCCATCAACTGATGAGTCACTTGGTCTCCTTGATTTGGCAGCTTCAGACTGCCATTTCTCGGACTTGGACTAGTCGGGCAGCCAGAGAGCAAGGGCCAAAGAGGGTTGGTGTACCGGCCTTTCTGCGCTCTCGACTAGTAATTCAGGTGGCGGGCTGGGGAACCAACCGCCTGTTTTCGCCACCCACAGGGGAGGCATCCTGCACAGTGCGCAGTGTGGCAACCATCTACCAGGGGGGTAGGAGTGGTAACCTGCTTTTATCACAACTGCTCTCCGGGCGCTCCGGTTTTACAGAATACCTGGGTCTTCCCAACACCTAGTAGGGCTACGGAGCAAGCCCTACGGTGGTCCGTGCTTCGGCCGGATTCTGAGACACTTGCAGGGGCGCCCGCCGCGTGCCGTACGGTTGCCGGGGGTTTGGCTTAATACTATCACCATGATAACTGCTCCCAAACCTTAACCTGGCAGGCTGCCCGGACGACAGTGGGAGAGTCAGAATCTCGTTTGAGGGACTAGCCAACCCGATAATCCGTGAGAAAGCCGTTGACCTGTGGACTCATGCCTATGATGGCTCCATAGGCTGCCAGCATGGCCCAGTACGAGAATGTGTCAAAGTGAAGAAATTCAAAAAGTATGGGTAATGGCCGGCTGGCAGTACAAACGTGGGGTGAAGCACGAAACTGATTAGGCCATGCCTTTTCATTGTCAATAACAATGGTGCAATTGTGCATAAACAAAGAACAAAAGGGCTCATATACGATAGCCAAAAGTCTTCTCATCAAATTAGTGTCACGAATGAATTGGACATTCACTCTACAAGGGCAGAGACTAGCCCCTGACACCATCCCTGACGTTGAGAAAGCTCGAAAGAGACAGACAATAAAACCCACAGCATATAAAACGTGTACGTTTTTCCGCTCTAACGCTCCACATCATACTGTATGGCGAACTTTATTGTTCTTCTCTTCGTAATGCCAAGCAATAAGGTTGGCTAAGAAAAGAAATTGCACCATAAATATTTTTACATTCTACTTACTTATAAAAAAAAATGTTTAAAAAATTGTTGGTAACATGAACGCATAAAATTAAAATAATTTAAATTAAGTTGAAAATATGTTGCTCATTTAAAGAATTAAAACCAGATTATTCCGATACGGTTAATTGATTTTCTCAAGTCATCTGACGATACCATATATAGGATTCAAATAGTTAAGGCTAAGTAACTTATTGAAAAGTTAGTCAAAATAGCAATGTTATTAATTCTCGTATTGCAAGTACACTTAACAATTAAAAAGACCAGCAGGTGTGTAATGGACCTATTAAAGAAGACTGTAAGCTCTGTACAATGTAATCTCGCAGCCGATAGTCGATACCTTTCCAAACAAAAATCATAGAGGACGAGACCAAATGTTAAAGAATATCATGATAGAGCGGTTTTCTTGCAACGTTGGACTTGTTTTACTCTTACCACTAATATTCTTAGCATGGTTAGCATCTGTAAACAAAAGTATGAATACAATTGTAAACTGTGCACCAACATGTATTTTATCCTTTCTATGCACGTGTTCCAACGTTATTAAATTATTTGAACCAATTATATTACATCCAGTTCTGTTCTGTTAGATAACCGGATTTCACAACTTCTGTAAGAAGTGTATTCGGAATGTCAATCGTTAACTTAATGAATTTATTGACAGCGACGAGTCAAGAAGTTCGTCTGAACACATGTAGTATGAAAGGCGGAATACTGTGACAGTTTGACAATCAGCTGCTTATATAGGGTGGCTGGAATGGGGCGTGGAAATAAAATCATGGTGGCATGAGTCGTGCTCAGGACAATGGAAGGCAGAAACAATTTCAAGGTACGATCTAACAAATGTCATCAGCTTGAGAAAATATTATTTCGTACGTGTTTTTTTCTGCAACTATGTTAACGTTGCCGAACTGAGACTAATAAAACTGCCTTTTTAGGATAGATATCGGAAATGATTTATGTACAACTTATTCGTACAATTTGAATTAATTAAACGTCAGAGCTAGGATAATGGACTTTCATTCCACGACCCAGTACCGGATTTGGAGTGCAATATTACTCTTACTATCACAATCATTTTGAGACTGTTTTAAGTCTACTCTGACATAATCTAAATGTAATTGTAATATATAGTGTTGATTTTGTGACGTTGCAGTTTACAGCGTTCAACGTTTGTGACGTCATAATAAAACTCGTCATATTGACCCTTGACTACTTGTTGCATTTTGAGGCATTTGAAGAACACAGAATTTAATGGAAAAACACAGTAGAATGTAAATATAGTCTCATAAATGCAGCGGTGTGTGCATACAAATTGAGTAACGCTCTAGCGCGTTATGAAAATTTGTATGCACACACCGCTGCAGTTATGAGACTATATATTTCACGAAATCATGATTTAATGCTTATATTTACATTTTTTATGTCAATGTGATTTATACGTCAACATTTCTGTTTTATACTAAGGGTAAGTTCAAATTAATGGAAGAGCCACTGTAACAGCCACTAACGTGAACTTTGATTCTCGCTTGTGACGTTGCATTTTACAGCGTTCAACGTTTGTGACGTCATAATAAAATTAGTCATTCTAACCTTTGAGTACCCTGTGTGTGTTACAGTTTATATCTGCAGTATCTTTTTACACACTTTACATGAAAAAATATTTGGAATGTATAGATAAGTTAACATTTATCATTACAATAATAAAATCATTAATATTTAAAAGTTGTGTTATACGTCCCCTACCGGTTTCCTCTGCGTCCGTCAATCCGTCCGTCCGTCTGTCTGTCCCACTTCAGTTTTCCATACTTTTTTTCTTGATGCGTTTGAGGAATAATATGAAATTTGCTGAACAGCTTCAAAATGTCAAACTACGGATCAAGTTTACACTTTTGTAGCGCACTACTGGCTCTAAAAACCCCTGTCCGTATGAAAATCCCCTGTCTTCTCTTGTCATCCCCTGTGTGCCACTGTATACCATGTGCGCCCCTGTACACATCCCCTGTGTGCCACTGTAAGCCCCTGGCACCCCCTGTACGCCCCTGTAAGCCACGGTATACCCCTGTGTATGCCCCTGACATCCCCTGTACGGTCTGTACTGCTCGCTCAGTAAATAATTAGCTTTTAATTCGTATCTTTGAAAACGGTGCTTGTTTTTCTTTGCATTTCATAGAGGGCAATATTACTACAAACGTGAATAATTTTGACTCAGCATTGACACAAATCAAGATAATCTATACTTGTATACCGATAAACCGCTTATTTTATTACATGCATTTAAACAAATAACCGTGTTCTGTAATTTGTGTAAAAAAAAAAGGGCGTGAAATCTGCAATGTTCTGTGCCACGTAACCTGCCTGAGCTAAAGCACATAATAACACAACATGATCAGCATGTGCATATAACCACACACAGATCGAAATGCTGAAATGACCACCTATATTTTGACTGTTTTGCCCGGTGTAATGATGCATACAATTACATAGTCTTTAATAAGTTCATGTAAATCGCTGGTATTTGCTGTAAGCTTTTGTTTTTGGATAAATCATGAGAAAGAGAGAGTTGATTTTTTTCGGAAGGGGGAATAGTCCGGGGTCTATTGACAGTTTTAACTTCTATCAGTGTGCAATTGCCAATTTAGTTATTTATATGCATTACTGTATAGAATTGTCCTCATACAAATGCCGGTAACGGGGTAACATTTTTAATTCATATCACTGTGCCAAATAATGTTCTGAATTTAAAGCTCTGCAATCTTTTCATGTTTGAAATTCTTAGAACTGAAAAATCAAAATTTTCAATTTCTTGTTTCTTTACTTGACTGATTGGGAAAAAAGTCATAAGGGGTCTTTAAACAACATATTGCATTATTGTGTACATGTACCATTACCGAGAATTCAGACCTGAGGACGTGTTTATATACAAGTACACGTGTGTCTGTTACCTCATTGTTCCCAATCTCGCTACCGTGCTCTGCAAATTGTCAAGAAGGGCTGTATACTGTATATACTGTAGCTACTATATAATCACTGACCGACCAGTCAGATCAGTCAGGAAGTGTGTGTATATATATACATGTACACGTGTGCCATTCATCTCTGTCATGTCAAGAAGGGCTGTGTACAGTAGCTATTATATAATCACTGACCAAGTGAAAAAAATGTCAACACCATCTCCTTTCAAAACTTTAGCTTCAATCAGCTAGTTGTTATCATGTGTCATGAAGTTTTTTGATCAAGTGATCTGGTGTAGAATAAAACATTGATGAATTAAAAATCAATTTGACAGCTCTAAGTTAATCTAAATAATTATAGAGAATTTGTTATGAAAATTAATTAAGATTGCATGTTTACTTATAAGAAAATTTATTCCCAGGTAAACTCTTTGTAACTTTTAATTTAAGATCAATGCAATCTCTCTCTCTCTCATGATTATTCAGAGGGTTTTTTTTTATATTTCTCAATATCTATATATACATGTATAGAAAACACATTTACATGTTCTGACCTTGGCGGCAGATTTCTGTTTACTGGCAATTAATTAACACTTTGCAGTAAAAAGAGATATGAAAATTAGAATTTAGAAATTAATGAAATTGATTATGAGAATAAATCATCAGTTGAAATTCAATTCAAGAGTCCAAAAAGCCGGTCAGAAACATACCAAACACACATACTAAAATAACTTCTTAGGCAAACTTATATAAACTATTGAAGCTTTATTTTGCTATTCACGGGAAATTAATAAAGGTATATCCAAGACATTGGTTTAAAAAAAGAAGAAAGGTATATTCTATCGTTACATGGCTGATTATAAATTTTATGTTTTGACTGATTTATTGGTTTAGTGCGCACCTATATGTTTAGATATATACACGATTTAAAAACCATGTGCCGCGCTTTATCTTAGTTTCTATTTTATTGTTCATTACCAAGAATAATATGATTCATAGGTTTAAGATATTCATAAGTAAAGGGTATATATATTTGTAGACAATATAAAAATAAAAATTATTCACTCTGCTGTATTTTTCCTCTGTTTTTCCAACATAAGGGAGTAGCGATGTTCCCGAGCTCAAAAGGACTACATGCCCCGAGGGCTTTCACACATAATATTAAAAATAATCCCCGTCCTCACCTGATATTTACCATCCGGTGAATCTCAAATCTTTAGATATTAGCATGAATATTTAATTATCAATAAATTATCAACTAAAATGTGCAATTTCGAAAATTACGATAACAGTAGTATAGTAGGGACAAGCCGACCCCCTTTACCGGCCCCAAGATGGCGGCCCTTCCGCTTCCGCAAGAATGGCGGCCTTTCCGCTTCCGCCAAGAGGGCGACCCTTCCGCTTTCGCTTAGAGGACGGTCCTTCCGCTTCCGCTCGGGGTTTTTCCCCCGCGTATTTTAAATACGCAAGTAGCCATCACCCTTTACCAGGACTTTGGACCTGCTGTCCAGAGACAGGTGGTTTACTACTTTTTTTTTTCTTTTTTTTTAAAGACGGGAAGAGTGAGTCACACCTATGCACAAAGCGGCACAAAGCTTGAACTCGTACCGACCGGATCAGCGTTTATAGCCCGATCATCGATACGAGGGGGATACTCTCAGGTGGTTTACGGGTGTTTTACTTCCTCGCCAGGGACCACCTATATCTGTGGTCTACGGGTGTTTTACTTCCTCGCCAGGGACCACATTTTAAGTGAAGGAGAGCTCCCCGAGTGGTTTACGGGTGTTTCACTTCCTCGCCAGGGACCACTCATAATATGAGGCATGACCCACCTTTCATCGTCTCCAAGTATCTTTCTATTGATCATGATACAATAAACATAATACGACTAATGAAAACTGAAACATTTTATGCATTTGGTTTCAATACAATGTTTAGAGGTTCGGTTGAAATACCATCCTCCAAGACTTTCCTTTTGCAATAGAAATAGGAAAAACCACTTCTTTCTTGTGTATATGTGAACAATGTATTATGGCGCGCGCGTATCCCTCGATTCATTCCCAGTCCTGCCTTTTGATTCCTTAAAACGGCATCATATGTTTCCCAAGGATTAGACACCTAATTTTTATTTAATCCTTTTGAACTAAATTTACACTCATTTCCCTTGGCTACTACGTATGTTTTTGAACAAAGACCAATCATTTTTTCACCTTCGAATTCTGTTTTAAACAACCCAGGCACACGCCTGTCAAAAGTCTTGTGTTTTTTGCAACACTCTCGCGGTAAGAAAGGGGAACATGCATCATCGCGACAGTAACCGCGTAGGTGGTGTTCATATCTGTCGCGCATGTTTGGTTTTATCACCTCGTGCATATTTTCAGCACTCAAACACAAGTAATTGGAGTCGGTATCCATTTCTAATAGCATGTAATCGGCGCGGTCGACATAAATGTCTAGGAAATCGTAATTAAACTCCAACATTTTCATTTTAGCGTATTGTAAGATAAAGTAACCTAACTGAATAGGTATATCCATGGTGATCTTAGTTTTTGCCATTTCTAGTTCATAAAAATCTCCCCCTAAGCATGTTGCATTTCTAAATTCATCTTGGTTGATCGCTAAGCAGGTTTGGTGTTCTCCCTGTACTTAAGTGATATCCCGATGTTTTGTTTTGTCCATGATTAAAGAACCGTATCCCGAATTGCCCATTAATTTCATCGAATTGCCAATAATTTCAAATTCCGGTCTCCCATCCCCCATCCTTCGCGCTTCTGTCACGTCATTAACAAATTTTTTGAAACATGCCTGAGCGTTAAATTCAACCACCTGATAAATGCGCGTAACTTTTAATCCGTGATCTAAATACCATTTTAACAATGGAGTACCAAGTAACATTTTTTCTGCTTTCATACCCCCCACCAATAAACACCTTGGGTGCATACTAAGACCTTCCTTTTCTATATGTTTCTGCATATGTTCCCCAATATCCTCAAATTTCACTTCCGCATTGCAAAACAATGGCGACATTTCTTTAAAATAGTTCCAAGGAGACAACTTCGGTTGAAACTCTCCTTCCCACTTTTCAGGTACTTCAATATCTACCTCAACCATACCAAATAAAGTTTCGCTTTTCACTCCATCTAAAATTTGTTTTTCATTAACCTTTCCCCTATGCTTCCGATAAAAAGCAGGTCGCATTTCCCAACCCAAAGCATGAATCACAGGACGAGGTTTACAAAACTCATCAAACTCACATTCCCACATTTCCTCTACTTTATATCCCTTCCCATTCAAGTAAGCAGTCGTTTTCTTTGTTTTGTTCCACTTTTTTTCTCTGTTTTCCCTCCAATTCATATCTGTTATTTTTTCTGTCAACCTACACTCGTGACCGTGGAAATAACATCCTTGAAATTGGTAAATCGTATTTGTGTTCCCATCATACCCGTCTACGGGATAAGGGCCCACCCGCTTTTCACCCCCGTCATTCCGCGCATGTTTGATGTCCTTTCCCTCGTATTTAATCAAATAATTCATCCACTAATACATGTTAATGTTCTTATCTCTGACTTCTGGTTTAAACCCTTCTTCCGCCCTGCGTCTGACCATGACACCCACCGGCATTTTTTGTCCTATACACCACAAATACAATGCATTGCAATCGTACCCTAAAACTTTTTCTCTCCCTTCACAGCTTTTCGATGGTAAATAATAGAGGGTCCCCCCACAATATTTGACTTAATGTTATGATACAAATCCTTGTTTTTCTCGTCCAGTAACATGAATTCCGCCCCCTCCCGTGTTGCTGTGTCGAATAGCATTTTCCTCGCAATGCCAGGAACGGACATGGCAATTTTGAACAAATCGATATTTCTATCAAAGTAAAACTGCTGCAGCCGCGTCACAGCGGTAACAAAAGGTCCTACATCTAAATTATTGTCCCACACTAAAAAGTCCCTAAATGTGGTCATGTTGTGGTCCACCCAGGCTTGTTGACAGGTCTGATAGTCAGTGTCTGAAATGCATGTCTCTTTTAAGCTACTATAAAACGCAGAAGGGGGAGGTAGTTGATTGCACTCTAATTTCGACACGTCATCAAACCATTCGTAGGGGAAATGACCTTTTGATTCATCGACTTGATAGGCTGTTAAGAATTTTGCATAAGAAGTACCAGGCGCCAAAAAGTGAGAAACATCTAAAAAATTCAATTTTTCGGTTGAAATACAGGCGTACGCATTGTTCTTTTTAATGGAAAAGCAGTGCTCTTCCCGGTGAAGTCCTAAATGTTTAGCCAATTTCGTTTTAATCAAATTCAAATCGTATTTGGCCGAATTAAATCCCAACACGGGAACCTGTGACACATAAGCATTAAACTTTCCATACAATTGGTTATCTTTTTAGCCTCGTCGTCCTCCTCTTTGTCCTCCTCATCCTCACCTACCTCCATACTACTTACGGAATTTTTTGTCCTATGTTTTAATTCCCCCAATTCCCTCCCCCATCTCTCTTTAGCTAAAAGTTCTGTTTTTTCGGCAATGTCTTTCATGTAGCCTACCATTTCTCTGACTAGCTCGTCCCCATTGTCATTCACCAAACAGTTAGGTTCCTCGAACCCCGGGACATTACTACAGATGGACACACTAATGGGCATATGTTCGTGGGTCCATTCGACCTTTTCTGATCTTTGATCTTGAACGTTGTGTAAGGGAGCTTCAAAATCATACACGATGAACCATGGATAGACCCGATTTTTACAATTAATTCCGAAATAAGACAATTCCTCAAAGATGGTTTTTGATGGTCGATAAAAGTCCCCGGATAGATATACCTCGTCTTGTTTTGACATTTTTGTTCGTGACGCAAAAAATGTCCATGATGATCCCAAAGCTTGTCGCAAAATTTACACTGAAATTTTTTCGCAAAGACTGCAAAGTCTTTGATGTAGGAAAAGTGACCTTGATAGAGGTGGAGGTACACAGTGTCCCCGTAACGACCTCTTGATTTGTACACTGACCCCACGTGACCTTCGAGGTTAAGGGCATAAACCTCAACATTGATTTCGAAACAAGATTCAAACTCGGGGAGTTCCCTATATTCTACCCCTTGAAAATCCTTCACACCCTTAAACTTTGTCTACTTGTCAAACAGTTGTTTTGTTTCCCCCTCAAAATTCCTAACATCGTATCCCTGGTGTAAGGCTAAGCAACGAAATGCACAAAAGTGATTCTCGTAGGCATACCCTGTTCTATCATTTATTTCTAAAGTGACCAAATTTTGATTTTGTTTGATAAATTCAGGGAGGGGACCGTGCAAATCCCCGATGGGGTAAAACGTATGAAAGATTGTAAATCTAAAATTGGTAACAAGAACGGGATCCCATTTCGTATCAGGACGATGTTGAAGGAGGAGGGTAAATAGGTTTTTACGTCTCAGTCGAAGCACTAACGTTCTTAAATCTCGTCGTCTCGATATGTACAAAGGACGGTCTAAGACACTGTCATTATAGAAAGGTCGGAAATACCTATATTCTCCCGTTTCCCTATGTCTTAAAATAACCCCGAATGACAAATTATATTTAAACGCGTGGTCTTGTTGATTATAAATGTCATCCGCTGCCTGACTAATTTTATTTTCATCTACGGCATTCGTGGCGGGAAAATTGAAGGTAGAGATATTTGGTCTAGGGGCACTGGGTTGTAAAATGAGGGGGGCGTTGGCTTCATATACTTGTTCTAGTCTTTCATCGATCCCGTCAGGACCCTCCCAGGGTGCACCCCCCTCCTCCCAGGGTGTATCTTTTAATTGACCCCCCACTTGAAAATGTTCTCGCATTTGATGCAAGTACAACTCTCTTCTGTTTAAAAACCTGTTTTCACATTGACGGCAACGATAAAAAGAGGGTCCTGGTTGAGAGTCATCTGAAGAGGGGCTCCTCAAGGACTCGAAACAAGGTCTCTTTGTGGAGGCATAATCATGGTCAGACGCAGGGCGCTTAACCCCTCGGGCATGATGGGACATGTGCCATTGTAAGCCGTGAGGTGTGCGACAAAGTTTTTGACATTGGGGACATTTTAAATCAATTTGACAAATTTTTTTTTATGCTTTTTCAAATCGTCCTTTCTTTTAAATTTTTTTGTACATTTATCGCATGCATACGTTTGCCCTTCGTGTGCAGATCTTTTATGACGCAATAAATCCTTATTATATTGGTAGGGCTTACCGCAAATCTCGCAAGTAAACATGTTGCTGTCTGATCGAGAAAAACACGAATCAAAATATCACCGGTTATAATACCCAAACATTAAACTCCACCCCATCCTAAGTGGGGCTTACGGAGTGGTTACTCAAATCAGGTGACATTATTCGATTGGTGTTCCAGCTCAGATGGCTACACCCTCTTAGTGGAATAATCATTTGCGAAATAGAAGAGTCATCATTTTAAGGATTAATCAAATATTAATCCCCATTTAAATGATGCCCTAATCCCTTTGAAGAATATCAGAGTAAGCATTGCGTAATCATCATTTATTTAGGGGTCAATTCCCCTGATTTGTAAATAATGAATAAATCTCAATAACAATAATAATATGATATTTGACTACAAATAGCGTTGATTACACATTAAACAAATGTAAATATTATTTATCCTCTACATTCTACAAATGCCTGGATGCGCTGTAAATCACACTGATTCACACCTGCTTAAGACAGGTCAATTTCTTGTGAATGTACAAGACTTAATAAGCCTCTAAAAATTTCAGCGAATTCCACCATGATCTTCATCGTTCATAGTCTCTAAGACGTGGGTAAGTTCGTGAATGACTGTATCTGTAAACTCCAGATACGAGTCGTGGTTTTTTTTAATTTAGCCCCACAATGGCTTGTCTTCTTTCAGGTTGTCGGTGGGTGACACCCAAATCCTCGATTTCAGTAAACTGGAAAATTAAGGCATCGTAATGGCAACGACGTCTTCCAAAATAAGAAATGAAAAATTCTATAAGGTCCGAAATAATTCGCCGGCACACGTTTGGACAAAGGACGGCTACACTGGGTGGTGAACGAACAAAGTGGCTGAATTGTGAGTCCACGTAACGAGAATGCTGAATGTCTTTGTCTTGTGGTAGGAATCCTCTGGAAAAATTGAAGAGGGAGAAACTTATGTCCAATTTTAAATTTTGTAGTTTTCGACTGCCATTTCCATGCTCCCGCAAAAAATTTAACATCAACAGCACGTCCACTGTCATCTGAAAGCCACAAAAAAAGTATCATAACTTGATATATAATTATGAAATGACATAGTGGAAATCTTCACATTGTGGAGATGGGGAAATAGAAATAATGGGAAGATAGGTCGCGTCTAACCTTAATGAGAGGATTTACATTTCTTTTATTTACATGTTGATGTGTGTCATTTTTCTAATGAGTGTATATTCTTATTAATACATTCTTATCAATAATCTCAAATATCCGTTAGTAAACATGTCCCCTGAAGTGACAGCATCCACTCAGATAAAAAAACACTATAAAAGTTGTATGAACCATTTTAAATATACAAACTCCAACATGCCTCACGGGATAAGAATAAGATTCGCTGGCATTAACTCCAACTCATGGTGTAGGCCAGAGTACCAGAGAGAAAACTATGAGTGTTTTGTTTGCCTGGAAAAGGCAAACTATGCCTGTATGTGCAGAACCTGCAAGAAAGCATCTTGCTGTTTGAGATGCTACCATAAGATCCAGGACAAACGATGCCCCCTGTGCAGAGGAGGAAATGAAGGTACATTCGAGTAATTAATTGTAATTATTGTAGCGGCCATTTATTAGAGTTCAATTAACACTTTATAGAAAATTGAGTCTTTGTCACCTACTGATACTTGCCTCACGGATTAAAATTCTCAAACTAAAATCAGTTACAACAGTGTAGTTAAATCAATCTGATCACGATGTTTACACGTATGTTTAATTGTTTGTGTTTGGACAGTTGGTGTATCATCAATGCACTTTTACACGAGTGCATAATATGCACAGAGCGTGCATATTACGGATGCATTTGCAAGACATGCAGAAACATGTCTTGTTGTTTACAATGTTATTTTAAACTCGTACCCCAGGGTTGTCCCATTTGTAGAGCAGGTATAACTAAAGTTTTACATTATGGGGTTTACATAAACGGTTAGAGAACCAATGAACACCTTCAGTTTATTTTCTAATTTTAATAATTGTTTTTTTTTTTGTTTTTTTTTCAGGAAGACAACCACAATGACTAGGCGGGGAGCAGGGGCGAGAGGAGAGAGGTTAGTTGTTTTAATTCGTTTAAAAAAAAAACTTACTCGGTAAACGATGCCTTCTTTCTTGCTTTTCTTCATTTTCTTTTTGGTCTGTCTAACGTCGTCCAATCCGTACTTTGACTGACATAAAGGATACCAGTTTATATACGGAAAGTGTTTAAACATTTTAGTTATTTTCTAGTGAAACACATTATGGATGAAAGAACTGTTTCTATGCAATTCATTTGAGTCGCATTTTAAATCTAGCTGTATTCCGAGCTGTGTATGTGAACAGTTACGTATCCACCCTTGCCCGCAGCCGAGGAAGTAGGTCACGACTGGACTAGCGAGCGGGTCTGCCGTTATCAAATACACAAGATTTGTGTCTTGCTGTAATGTACACATGAATTTTTATATGTAGCTGCAAACACAAAACTTCCGATTTTAGTGATTTTAATAGAAAATAAAAAAAGATTATACCTTTACCTACTACCATAGACAGTGTACTAGCTTGCATTCGGAAAGTGTTGAAACATTTTAATTCTTTTCAGGGGAAACACATTATGGGTAAAAGAATTACTTCTATGCAATGTTTTTGAGTCGCATTTAAAATCTAGCTAGCTGTTTTCCGAGCTTCATGTATGTAAACAATTATACGTATCCGATCCTTGCCCGCGGCCGAGGAAATGGGTAGCGGCTGGACTAGCGAGCGGTCTACCGTTATCCAATATATAAGGTATGCGCCTTACTGTAATACACACACGGGTTTATTTATTTTGCTGCAAACACAAAGAATTCAGATTTAAACGATATTAAAGAGTGAATGGAAAAAGATTATACCATTACCTACGAAGTATTGCTTTTTTGCTCTCGTAATAAAAAAAAAATAGATTGTATGACTGTCATTGAACAAGGGGCGTTCTTTGTGATCTTGTCTATGTCATGAAATAGTTTTATTGTTGGAAAATAAAATTTAGTTATCAAACTGCAAACATTTCAAACCCACCACGTTGAGTGTACATTTTCATCACACGGGCCAAGGAGAAGCCGCGCTAGTGGACAGCCGATTCGCTGTAGGACACATGCTTCTCGTGTTTATACGTTATCACACATTTCAATGCTCTTTGATTCGTTGTTATTTTCATTTCCAATGATATCGGTTAACGATGCATCAAACCATTGATTTAAATCATAGTTCGTAAAATAAAGGAAAAAATCTGCCATCAATTAATATAATACGTTTTACAGTCGTACGATTTGAAATGTAAATGAATTCACCTGTTTCTATTTGTGACATTTTGCTGCTGAGAATTAAATGCATTACACTACCAATTTCAACAAAATATTGGCGATATTCACATACGTATCTGTAATCTATGATAATGTGATTCTTCATTTGTCTAACAAAGTATTAGAATTTTTTATGAGTTGAGAGAGAGAGAGAGAGAGTTAAGCAGGATGTAGTAAGTAAAAGTTAAAATATATTTAAAAAGCGTTTGAGATAAGGCAGCTTAAGAAGTACAATTTTACATGCTTGCGGTAGGTGCGGGCACGATAAAACTAACCATTTTATAGAAGTTGAAAAATTATTTACATTCAGGCCGTAAAATAATAAGGGTCACAATATTGGTATAATAACCTCTTCTCAATGGTGGTCAGATTCATTAAAAAGCATACTCATTGCTGATTTTATTAATTTATTATTAATCAAATTTTATTTTTTTTTTTGATTCTGAAAGAATATGTGAGTTATAAAAAGTTTATGTACATGTGCATTCATTGTAAATATTTTGATTGTATTCGGATAGTTAAAAATCGAGTAGAGAACACATGGTTAAAAATACTACTTAGTAGATTAATTATCTAATACAAATCGAATTGGCTTTAAAATTTGCATATTCAAGCACACTTAAATAGTTAATACATAAATTATATATATATATTAATAAAACCGTCTGTATGCTGTATTATGTATTTGCTGTCTGATTAGGACTATTTTTCCCAAAAAAGAAGCGCTCGGCAATCGCGTAATTTTTTAACGTTCTGTAAAGTACAACACCTGATTGGAGTACATGCTTATATATGTTTTTTTTAAAAATGTTATCGTTTAACTAAGCGAAATTGTAGATGTCATGGAGTCAATAGGCAAATCAAATTCGCCAACCAGGCAATAGCAGTTATCTAATGCCTATGATTGATAATTTTACACGGTAAATTTATACATGTCAATATGAATTTTAAAGCACTCCCTGCTCCCCTGTTAAAAGCTCCCGTTACCTGCATTCTTTTAATATACGATTTTTGTGCACACAGTTATTCGGAAATGGCTCAAATTTTGTTACACGAGCCCGATAAAAAGATGAAAGGATGACCCCTAAAATTTCTTTCCCAAATATTTCAAGAACGGTCTTAAATTTCAAACACTGGTTGAATAACATATAACTTATTTTGTACAAATTTATGTGCATGAATGACAATGTTCCTGTAACTTAACAAAAATGACACTTTTTGAAATCTATAAGTTTCTGAATTCATCATTAAAATTAATAATGTTAGACGGCCCATACAGCAAGTTTTTCTAGTCGAGTCTTTCGTTCAACAGCGAATCGATTGTAATCATTTCAGCGGGGTTTACAACAAGACGGTGAAACGACCACGAATTTTTACAGGTTTGGCTAAAAAGAGTTTAAAAGAGATGGATACAAAACACAGGTGCGATTTTATCTTGTAGGAGATAAAAAATGATTAATCTATGTTTGCCAAAAATACAATTTTTTATCATAAGAATACTTTAACGTTTATATCCGCCGAATATTTCCATTTCCCTTTATTGTTTGGTGCCTGATTTGAAATAACGTTTCGAGGTATAAAATGTTGAGAAATTTCTTTAAGCTGCATGTTCCGATTTGTCGGCCATTACAGTATCAAATAATTTTCCTTGCAAACCAAATGAATGATCTTACAAAGTTATAGATGTATTTACACGGAATTGCTCTCCCTTCAACGTTAGAAATATTCATAGTAAATAAAAATAAATTTTGGGCATACAAAAAAACCCTCAAAATACATCATTGGAATGTTTAAAAAAGGAAACCGTTGGGTTTCATCCTTCGAGTGATTGTGTTTATTCATCCTGCATGTTTTGCAATGATTATAAACAATGTAAACATAAAACCTATTAATGAACAAATGTACACTGCTTTATTTTTGTTTAAATAGTCATGCTGTATATTTCATATGTTATAATAGATTATATAAAAAAGACAGATGTCAAAGTCGTAATACAATCATGTTAGCTTCAACGTAAGGGGCCAGTTTAAACACGAGGCGAAATAACGCAAAACCCTTTTATGTCGATTATTTTGTGGATATACACCAAACATTGTCTAATCCGGCGGAGGGTGGTTCTGAAAAAAAAATGGCCGGATTAGGCAACATCCGGTTTAGAGGACATTGTTTGAAATTAATTTTAGTATTTAATGCAGTAGCTCCTGATCGTGTATTCTTGTAAAATTTTCAATTGTTCTGAAATATATTAGATTTCATCGATCTTATCTATACGGTACCAATTTTCATTTTAAATTATTTTTTTGAAACAATAAATCCATAACGGAATACATAAGATGGAAATACTTTTTGAATCAAATCATCGTTATTGATAATTTTTCAAACATCCGATCTACCTGTAAAGTGCATGCTTAACCGTAAATTGTTAAACAAAACATTAACAAGTCAACAGGTGGCTGAAACACCTGTTATGATACAGGGAAACAATGGATGAATATTAATATAATGAGAATTTTATTTTTAAAAAATAGCATTTTGACAGATCTAGAATGATATGCAACTCTGTACGTGTAGCCATACAACGGGGATAACAGACAATATCGGCAGTCTTACTCTCACAGTATCCTGAATCACGGTCTGAAAAAATGGGGTGAATTATAATCTAATTATCTAATTCTTGCAATTCATAACAAGACTTTACGGTATTAACTGAAATGAGTTGCTAGTTTGGATCTATATTTACAGTTATTTAAATCAATAACAACGACAGTAAAATTGGTCGATAATTGAGCATTTAAAATATCTCGCAGAAGGCCGACCGATCGATAAGTAGACGGACTACGGGAGATAACTCTCACTAATTATAAGCAGTATGTTTTTTCATTTCGCCGGTTTACAGAATAGACAGGATCGGGATTGCACAATTTTTTTAAAACAAAAATGATGGGAAAATGTCAAGGGGCTGAATAATGTCGCCGGATTGGGCAGCATGCCGTAATACACAACATCCGGATTCAACGAGTTTCAACATGTACATAATTTTTTTTTATTTAAATATGGCTTCATTGACCGGGAAAACTACTGCAACGTATATTATTGCACACATACTTAGCATAACCATCGTTTAAAAGCATACAATTATTTTATTGAAAATTGGACCAAGCAGCTTTTACATTAAGATTTACATGTGTAAGACACTTTATTTGTCATGTGCATGATCATGTGCATTAATTATGTTCAATACCCGCTTATTCTCCAAAATGATCTACAATTCCATTCACAACTATGGTCATTCAAAATCAAATGAATTAATCAAAATTTTAAATTTTGTGTCGATCTCAACTGTTATGTATCCAAGAAATCTATTGATTTTATCATGTGTTACGTAATTAGGTATTAACGTTTTTTAGGGGGTCAAACTTCATTCAGAAATTACTATTTTTCCTTCGTAAACATTCACAGGAGATTTATATGGGGAATGTTTACATCTTTTCTCAATTCGGAAGTCTCACGGAATATCTAGCACAATTTTTCAACGTTTTCATCCGGGCTTTATAATGGCCGATGCAATGCAAAATCCCCGTAGACATTCTTTTTTTAGCCGTGTATTGAAACCTGACAAGCTAGAGGGGACGTTACAACAGGGAAATCTTGGGGTTTTTTCATACTATCGAATGAACCTCGTCTGAATCAAGAGATATTTACAAATATCGAATAATTTGAGAAAATGTGTGGCAAAAATATCTTGGGACAGACTTTATGTATAATACGTTTATATATCCCAACAACATAATGATTTTCTCATGCGTTACCTAACTAGGGATATTAGGGGCCAGAGGTAAAATAGTTTAATCTTTTCTATTTCAATTGGAAAAAATTTTTCTATTTGAAAATGCAACGTAAAAGAACTTATAAAAAGCATTACAGGAAAGCATTAGTTCTTCGCCCCTATTTCCATATCATGTTTTGTTGTCGATAATTAAAGTCGATGACGTCATTTCACCTTCTAAAAATCGGACGGAAGACCTCCTCGTTGCTCGCAACGAGATCGTGTCTAGTTATTATTCTTTTTTTTCTTACCGATTTTGTGCACGCGATTTCTCAGAAACGGCTCGATCGATTTACGTCAAACTTTCAGATCTGACAGGTATTGATATGAACCTTGTAGGAAATTTTTTTTAATGGTGACGTCACTTCCAGTTTTCAGATATTTACGATTTTCAGAGGGTCCGCTTGTCCGGGGGTAAACTCCTAAACTATTTGAGATATTGAGTTCAACATTTCAGGGATTGCAGACAAAAGGTTGTAGATTTGAAATGTGGCAAATACAGTTTTTTGTGACCAAAAGCGCCGAATCTCGCCCGAGCTCGAAAATTACGGTAAAAAAGCGTCGTGATTTTTCGTGGTTTTCTTTCAATATTTCTTTTCTCGATAGTATTTAGTTAATACATGTAGAACAACAATTTTTTATAAAGCCAAGAGCTATTATTTGAAATCCAGAAAAAGGGGCTGGCCCTTCAAATAAGGGTTTAGAAGGCGCTGAACTCTTTAAATGATAACTTTTTACTGTGAAATATTTTGTGACACGTTATAGAAGCATTTATGTTTATTCTAACCTTATTCACCTACACATGGCAATCATTTACTTCTATGTTGCATAATTAGGGATTTTAAGGGGCCAGAAGTCCAAAACTTTGATCCTCAATATCTCAAAATGGAGGAAAATTTTGAAAAGCAATATTGAACAAAAGATGCTCAAAATATTGAGCTTAACTAGATGCAACCATAATTTTATTGTTATGCGGTCCCTAAAAGGAGTTACAGGGTCGGCCCCTAAAACAGCCCTCTCCAAATATCTCGAGTACGGTACAGAATTTGTAAACACCTGTTGAACAAACTGTGTTTGAATTGACAAGAGCTTTCATTTGAAATCCAAAAAAAAGGGGCTGGGTCTTCAAATAAGGGGCTGGCAGGGCTCGAAAGTTTTTAAATGATAACCTTTTACTGTGAAATATTATGTGTTACGTTATAGAAGCAATTATGTTCATTTTAACGTTATTCACCTATACATGGCAATCATTTACTCCTATGTTACGTAATTAGGGTTTTTGAGGGGCCCGAAATCTAAAACTTTGATATCTAAAAATGGAGGAAAATTTTGAAAAGCAATATTGAACAGAAGATGCTTGAAATAATGTGCTTAACAATATGCAACCAACATTTCTTTGTTATCCGGTCCCTAAAAGGAGTAACAGGGTCGGCCCCTAAACAACCTTCTCTAGAAATCTCGAGAACGGTACAAAATTTCGAAACACTTGTTGAACAAAATGTATTTAAATTGACAAGACCATTCTTATGACATTAAGAAAAAGGGGCTGGCCCTTCAAATTAAGGGCCAATGGGTTCTTAAGTTTGTAAATGATAACTTTATAGATTTTCATCCATAACTCTTAGATCCTGCCTCCATTTCAGGATATGTTTCTTTGACGAATATTAAGGGCAATGTCATTTCCTCTTCTTAAAATAGGACGGAAGACCTCCTCGTTGCTCGCAACGAGATCATGTCTAGTTATGATTATTATTATTATTAATTTTTTTTTTTTTTTTTTTTAACCGACAATAAATAGTTTAATTTTTTCTTTCTTATTTTCAGATGTCCAGTTCAGTTTCCCAAGAAGTCGTGAGTACCACGATGTCACACCCAGAAGTGGAGACGACAAATGCCATTTTTGGTATTATTACTGGAGGTATGCATTATAAGCAATTCATTAAGATATAATTGTATCATTACAACGCATATTTATTCATACCGATAAAATGTAATGGATAATTCTATGATATCTATTTTAAATTAGGGGTCATTGGTATTGTTCTTGTGGTTGGATTCATTGCTTTTCTCGTATTACGAAGAAAAAAAGAACCTCGTCAAAATGATGTTTAAATTATAAGTTTAGACAGCCTCTGTGCCTCTGTGGTGTTTGAACGTCAGAAAATTGCCTAGTGATTTAGAGTGATTGTTACAGGCATTTTGGTGTTGGTAATTCAGTGTGTCGCGTATGGGGAGAGGCAAATACCTGCTGCAGCTCTACACCAAGACTTTGGGGAACTACCCATACAACGCCCCCCTCGACAACGCCGTCCTCAACCACGCCCCCCTCAACCACCTCAGCCAGCTGCTCCTCTTAGAAGATCAATGAGAATTAGAAGACCAGTAAACAGATTGCAATTGTAGGACTATTTTTTCATGTGTACTATTTTTTTTCCTGGCCCCCTCCTTGTATACTCTGTATAATTATTAATTTTTTTTTTTTCTTTTTTTTTTCTTTTTAAATTTTTTTTTTTGGAATTATTATAATTTTCCCCCCGATACAAAAATACAATGTAAATATGAATACATGTTTATATAAATGCTTTTTTGCTCAAAATTGTGTATTTTTTTTTTTTAAATCGTAATTTTTTTTTTCGGTACAAAAATACTGTATGTATAGCTTTCGGCCATGTAAATATGAAAAATGCTTTTGTTTTGTGTACATTTTTTTTTCTCCCGGTAAAAAAAAATACTTTTTACAATTATTGCTATCAACCAAGTTAATACGAATGTCAAAATTTTGTATTTTTTGAACAAATTTCCCCTTTGAATTTTTTAATCAAAAATTATATATTTCTTTTGTTGGTATAAAAATTTTATTTGTTGATATTGCTTTCGGCCATGAAAATATGAATGTATGTATATATAAATGCTGGGAAAATGATTTTTTTGTCTTGTCTTCATTGCAAAAGAGGTTTTCTCAAAGGTATAAAAGGAAGTTTTGTATTTCATAATCCATCATTAAAAACGTGTACCCTTTTCCGTGCAATACGTCCATTGCTATCAGCGGAACCACGGGTTCCGGAAAAACCTATTGGGTGTATAGACTATTGAGTCAAAAAGAGGACATGTTTGAACATAGTCCTCCAAATGTACTGTTCTGTTACGGTATCTATCAAGACATGTTTCGAGACATGGAAAAAACATTACCTTTCATAGAATTTCACGAAGGGTTACCGAACAGTGAACAATTAAATAGTTTAAAGGAAAATAGCATTATTATTTTAGACGATATAGCCCGTCGTATCGTAAATTCACAAAATATGGAAGAATTATTTACAATGGGGGTACATCATAGAAAATTAAGTGTCATTTACATAAATCAAAACATGTATTGTCAAGGAAAATTTGCGCGCACCATTAACTTGAACACCCATTTTATGGTATTGCTTAAAAATCCAAGAGATGTATCGCAAGTGGCTTGCTTAGCTCGTCAAGTATTTCCTGGTCAAAGCAAAGCTATGGTTGAAGCCTATCAAGATTGTATGCTAAAAAAATTTGGGTACTTGGTGGTCGATTTATCTCCCCATGCAGAGGAAGACCACCGACTGCGCACTAATATTTTCAAAGATGAGGTCACAATCATCTACAAAACTATCCCATTGAAATCAATATGGATTATGTTCGTTTGATATTACACACGTCCAAAACCCAGTCTTACGCTCTATTGTATACAGCTACCGCAAGTCAATTAAATATTATTTGTGAGATTTTGCATAACTTGCAATCGGGTGTATTTCCACACACCGCCAAGACAAAATTGCTGCGTAAGCAAAATAAAACCTTTTTAAAATTATTTGCCATCCCCCCACCTCGCAGTAAACGCCAATCTATCGTAAGAAAGCATATGAAAACTATTTATCGCATGTTCAAAGATCTGAAAACTTTTTTTAAAACAACTATGAAGTATCTCAAAAAAATGGTGATGGTCCCTTATGATCAATATCAAAGAATGTTGCACCGCGATGAATTAGACCTAGAAAATAGTTCCGCTCAACAAAGTTCAGCGAATGAAGTCCTTTCAAACGGATCCACCCCTTAATGAACCAAGCCCGCCCGTAGATCATAAAACGAACAAGGATCCTCCCCTCGTACACGGAAGAGATCCGCCTCTTGAACATAATAAAAAAAGATCCATGTTAAAAAACACACCACCCCCAGGTAAAAGAAAGAACCGACGCATGTTAAAAGGAGAGTGGACGAGACAATGGAGGACACTATAAAAGGAATGCAATAAACTTTTAATTTTTATAAGATGGAGGTCTTAAAGAAAAACTACTTTGATCCTAAACATCCTATCGCCTTTGCAGGAGTGGAGAAAATATATCGATGGTTTAAGGAGAACGGTTACAAACTTTCAAGAACAAAAATTAAAAACTGGCTACTAAAACAGGAAGACTAGAAGGCAGTTTCAGAGAAGGAGAGTCATTTCCCCTTACCCGGGTTACATGATTGATGCTGATTTAGCAGATTACACTTCATACTGGAAAAGTAACGACGGTTTTAGATATTTTTTGTTGTGTATTGACGTGTTTTCTCGTTATGTATGGGTCAAAGCTCTGAGGAATAAAACGAGTAAAGAGATGGTCTCTGCGTTTGATGAACTAAACAAAGAAGGCATGTCAAGTGAACATGTGAGAACAGATAAAGGGAAAGAATTTTTAGATGACATGAAAAACTGGTTTAAAGCTAAACACATGAATCATTTTGGAACGCAAAACGAAACCAAAGCTAATTATGCTGAAAGGGCCATAAAAACGATCAAAAAGAAAATAGCGCGGTACATGTCCTTCAAACAGTCCCATCGATGGGTAGATATTTTAGAAAAGGCGGTACAGTCATTTCATGCATATCTTTTACAATTTAATGCTAAGCTTTGGTATGCGATTTTAATGATGTGCTATGAGATTTGTATGCTATGCTATGAGATCTGTATGCTATGCTATGAGAAATTGAAATGGAGGGCTTAATGATATGGTATGCTATGATATGATATGAGATTTGAACAAAAACGCCTCCATACACAGAAGAGTTCCACTCATTTCGAATTTAAATAATAAGAAGCCAAAGTTTACCACAAATCTATCATGTAAACATTTATTTTTTCAAATAAAAACATTTAAAACCGAGTTAAAATAATGTTGTATGCTATGCTATGGTATGATATGACGCATGCGATTCTATGAGATTGTATGATATGGTATGAGATTCCAATGCCATGCTATGAGATTTCAATGCTATGCTATGAGATTTCAATGCTATGCTATGATATGGTGCATGTTGTAAAAGATATGCTTGAACTGACTGTATATAGTTATAATCATTCTTATCATCGCAGTATTCGCTCCGGCTCAAGTTAGGAGGAAAGATATATCTAGGCTATGGTCATTACAGTATGAACCTAAAATCGTGGTTAAAAAAAGTGCGCAAACAGCTAAACTAAACAGATATAAATTTAAGGTGGGAGATATAGTCAGGATCAGTGCCTTAAAGAGAACCTTTGAAAGGGAGTATGACGAAAGATTCACGCGAGAATTGTTCATTGTGACGAACAGACAATTAGCACAGGGTATGACAGTTTACAGATTAAAAGATTACGAGGGGGAGAATATTGCGGGGACCTTTTACGAAAAAGAATTGGTGAAAGCTTACAAAAGTGACTCTTATAAAATTGAAAAAGTGTTAAGAAAAAGAGGAAAAGAAGTGTTTGTTAAATGGTTAGGTTGGCCGTCTAAGTACGATTCGTGGATTCCGGCGGCAGACTTGAAAAACTATAAATAGATCACAATAATTACACTTGCGAATCATGTCTCATTATTTGTTTTTATCTTCGGAGGGAAAAGCTCCTTTAGATTTTACAACAAAATTAAATCAGCCTTTAACTTTATATGGTCAGTGGGAAGTAGGTTTAACGGAAATCATCGGATTTCCCTCCTCCTCTGGTGTTTATTATTTCCTATCCGATCTGTGTGAATGTAGTTTCATTAATTCTCGCTTACTTCCCGTGTTGCGTCGATTATTTACGTCAGATTCATTTTTGGAAGACAAGTATCACCCTATTCTCTACTTTCCCCTATCTAAAAATAGAATCGATAGAGTAAGAATCTATATAAAGGACCGCGATTTTCAAAGTTCGTTAGATTTTAAACACCCATTATATTGTACACTTCATCTAAGAAAAAGATGAATTTAGAATCTAAAGTCCCCTCGGTCCAGGAGCTAGAGGATCATTTCAGAGCCCAGGCAAAATGGAAAGGACCCCCTCCTGGTTACTGGATCGTGGACCAGAAAGGGAAAGGGGAAAAGTAGAACCTAAAATAGAACTCGTGTCTCCCATCGCTCAAGAATTGAAAAGAGCGGAATCACAAGTCAAGCAAATGAAGAGAAAGGGTCAACCCATGCCCAATGAACCTATTGTAGTTAAATTAAAAGCTCAAAAGTTGTCCCGCGAAGCGAGGCCCAGCACTAAAAATAACAGAAAATCAAAGAAAAAACCATGGGAAAAGTATAAATAGAAGAGTTCCTCTTTCCTTTGAATTCATTCGCCATGGAAGAAGCGAAGAGTTATGACCATCGCTTACAGTTATTTTTTGCCCCTCCACTGGAGACGGCCATTCAGTCAATTGATTTTATAGAAATTAGACCCATTGGACAAGTAGTGAAAGACGGTCCCATAGAATTTAACATCCCGGGAAACACCTACCATTGCGTAGATTTAATACACTCCAAATTGAGTTTAAAACTGAAATTAACACAGGAAAATAATCTACCTATTGCTACGGGGAATAAAGTTGGGTTAGTCAACAACATCCTTCACAGTATTTTTTCCCAGTGTGAGCTTAGTTTCCAGCAGCAGGACACAACCAAGGGCATTTCGTCAAATTATCCTTACAAGGCCTATCTAGATGTGATTACGTCCTCAAACACTAAATTGAGAGAAGACTGTTTGTCTAGTCAGTTATTTTTCAAAGATTCGCCAGGATTTATGGACGATGTAGATTCGGTTGCGGGGGCTAATATAGGATTATATCTTAGATCAAAATATACTTCTGAAGGAAAAGTGGTGGATTTAGAAGGTCCGCTTTATGCGGATCTCTGTTAACAGGACAGATTAATTATCAATGGGGTTCAAATTGGTCTAAGGCTACGTCCCCACAGAGATGAATTTTCTCTAGTGACCATTGACGATCTTAAATATAAATTTGAAATCACAGAAGCTGTATTTAAAGTGTGTTTTGTTAAAATTCACCCTAGTTTTATCTTGAGTCATAGCAGGATATTAGCTGACCACCCCGTAGTTTACCCCATTCAAAGCTCAGAGATCAAATGCTTCAGTATATCACAAGGGCAGTATAACTTTAGTGCCGATAACTTTTTTAATGCGGTCCCCAATATCTTGTATGAGGGTCTAGTCAGTTCAGAGGCCTTTAACGGAAGTTATATAAAGAACCTTTTTAATTTTCAACATTACGATTGTAATTTCGCAGCCTTTTACGTTGACGGGAAATCGATACCCTCAAAACCTTTCCAACCCAATTTCGAAAGTGGTTCTTATTTAGACGTGTATTCGGCCTTTGTCGAGGGAGGGTCCTGTTTAATATCCAGGGAGGACTTTTCCAAGGGAAATTGTATCTTTACTTTTAAAACGAAATATGAATCCCAAGGATTACAGCCCATGTCTGAGAGGGGACAACTGAGATTAGACCTGAAATTTTCCAGTCCTCCTCCTGAAAGCGTTACGGTGTACTGACCATTGACAATACGAGAAACATTCAGATACTATGAATACGTTAGAACTCCTTTCTGCAATATATAGGGATGTAGGAATGAGAGTTCAGGGGGGAGGGGTGTGGCCGGCTGATGCCTTGATTCATCTTAAATGTAAAAGACCTTCCTTTTTCATCGTAAATACCTCGGAGGGTAATAATATAGGAACTCATTGGGTCGCACTTTACCTCCCTGAAATAGGTCCATTTGAATTTTTTGATCCTTTAGGTCATCCACCCGAGCATTATCATGCTTATTTTAAATCCTTTCTCCTGGGATTTGGATACAGTTGGAACAGGGTGGCATATCAAGCGCCTTACTCGGTTTTGTGTGGGGAGTATTGCTTATATTTTGGATACTATCGATGTAGGAATATGAGTATGCGTCATGTACTTGGAACATTAAGATTGGGAGATGATGATCAGATGTACACATTTTATTCACACACACTTCAAAAAGTATAAATAGCAAACAGTATTTAGTATAATGTCACAATCATGGAGACAGAAACAAAGATAGAGGATCGTGTTTCAGCCTATTATAAAAAGCATTTAAAAAGTTTAAAACTAATGGGAGTGTTTGTGATAGTTTCTATACTTTCAACTAGCTTAGGTCTTGGAATCAATACGATACAACATCGCTGTACAAAATACGAAGATATACATTGTGTCAATAAAACAGGGTGTAATGTAACTGCGTCGTTTGATTTGCCGGACAATTACATCATAAGAGTATGTCAAACGGAAGCAACTATAACATTAGACCTGCGAAAGTATATAAACCATAGATATGGCCAGAAGTGGCCTCCGGACTCAAGACTCTGGGAGAGTCGGACGTGGTCGGGGCTGGCCGCCGTATTCCAGACTGCGCATTGACAATTGTACATAACTATTTATAAGAATCTTAACAATGAGTATAAATTGCAATTGAAAGGTAATGATATAAGTAAGCTGGGTGAACGGTTCACAGATATAAAATAATTAAATAAACTCAATGAGTCTTTGATGTGCAAGAAATGAAAATCTGATAATTGCACAATGTTGTTTTAAGAGATTAACAGTCCTTGAGACATGACACTCTTTCTCAGTGTCAATCACTAATTAAAAAAAGTAACTATGTAAGAAATAAACTGTGAGAAAAAATTACAAAACAGTATTTTGCACGATGATACTACATGTTTATAAGGAAATACAGATCTTAACACGTTGTCTCTAGTTTGATTCGCCGCATTTTATTCACAGAGTGGGACTGTGGTTATGCCCGGTACGAAAGTAAAAAGACCATTGGCAAACGTTTTACACGCATTTTTATCGAACGCAAGCGCCAATGAATCTCTTAGTATATATGCGGAGATCCTGGAAATTTTACAAGGGGTTTTGAGGAGTAATTTTGTATTTCGAGGAGGGGGAACATGCGCGGATCAGAAAATTTTTCCGGGGTGGGGGTTGAAAAGTCAGACGGTTATTTGAGTTTGCCAAGGGATGTCCGAGGCATATTTGGTAAGTGTATAATGTACACGTAATTGAAAGAAATTTCGCGGGGGGGGGGGGGGGGGTCTGGAACACTTCCCCTTCTAGATCCGCGCACGGACAAGACCGATGCCGGTAATTTTACTGTAATTTTAACCATTTTTATTTAATTATTCATGTTCATAATTATCAGAAAACCAATATTACCTTTCAAAGCAGTTAAAACTTAAAACTTAAGATACGAACCATTTAGTCTCGGTGAGTATTGCGTCCGCGTCAAAAAAAAGAAGGCAATTTTCAAGAAATTCGGATAGACGATCTGTGTCCTAGGTCGTCCATCCGATTCTTTTTCTGACTAAAAGCTACAGACCTGCAGTTAGAGATTGTCAAACTCTTATTGATTATGTCAAATTGTTTGTCTCAAAGAATCATTTTTTAAATCAATAAAGTTTTACCTTAAAAAAAAGAAAGAAATCGGGCACAATTTTCAATGTAAGCATTTTACAATTTTATGGTCTAATAAAATTTCAAGAAACAACTCTTCATTGCTTTATCCGAAATATTGCATGAAAAAAATGTACATCGCATTTTTTAAATTACAAAAGGATATTCAAAATGAACTTTGATTAACCGCTAACAAACAGGCATAAAGAGAGACTGAGAACCAATTTCTTCTCTTTTTTTTTTACATCAAAAGAAATTCAAAAATAAATCAAAATATATTTTTTCTTTGTATGCGTTAATGAAAATGTAGATCAGCAAGGGGTTCTTTTTCGTGCAAGCACCTACTTAACCGATTGTTACACGGGTCTACAACGATGACAAATATCGAAAAGGCAATATTGTGGGTGAAGGATGAATGTGTAGTTTGTTTTTTAAGTTTATTTTTGATACATGTAATTATATTTATCTGGATCGGTTATGTTTGTTAGTTTGTTTTGTTTATTAAAGAGGGGAATAAAGAAATGAGTAATTTCCAAGCACGGAGCATCGTGTTTGAAAGTGGGGGGGGGGGGGGGGGGCAAACTCATCCAACAAATCTTGACAAGTAAAAAAAGAATTATTTTTTTGAATTTTCTAAAATTTTCAAAATTTCACTCATAATTTCATGATTTTCATACCATTTTTTTTACCTGCTACCTTGGGGGGGGGGGGGGGCAACTCTATGATAATTCAATTTTTTTTATGTAAATTTTATAAAAATAGTTGCTTCGAGAAAAAGTGGGGAGAGGACATCTTTATGTCATATAACATGTGAAACTCATATCATTCCACCCACAAGCTTGAAATAATGAAATAATTTTAATGTAAACAATATAAATAGACGTCATAAATCCCATATCAAACGACATATTGGCACTTGATTCTGCGCGTCTTTTTAATGAATTTATAAACAGCGGCAAATTCTAAAATGTATTTTTAAAGGTAATGTTAGCTGCAAGTCTGTAGACCTTGTATGAAAAATTTCGGATGGTAGTCAATTTTTCCGGGATACAGACCGAGCGGTACATATATGCAGCTAAGGTAACTAAGAATGATTCCAATAAAATACTTTGTTGAGTAATGCAAGCTTTTAAGAAAGCAATACTTATATTTGTTTAAAATATAACACCGAAATACTTCGTCTTACATTCGCTATTTGTAGAACAAGCAGAACCAGTATCAGTCTGACTGGCCGCACCATATACATTGTTGGAATTTTATTGTCCTAGCATTGCATTGCTCTGCATGTACACAATTTCTGTTAAAAATTAAACACTTAAAGTGTTCATCTATATGGCTACACATAACGTACACACGTGATTCAAAATAACCCAGACGGAAAACGGTAAAGAATTCAGTCATTGAGTCTACGTTTTATAGAACTTGTAAGAAAACACATTGCGGGTCTGAATGTTTGTTGATATGTCAATCTATTAATATACAGTTTGTTAATTATTTTCGATTTGATGAACATTGAACAACATTTTTTCCATGCCACTTTTTTCCATGGAAGATAGCGAATACAAGTATAAAGCATTTATAAAATTTATTTAATTACCTCTTTAGAATTGTGTATGGAATAAATAATTTATAAGTTGCTGCTGAAGGTTGTTTGGTATTTTCGTTTGTAGATGTTTTGCAAGTAAAAAACCTGAAACGCGGGGCAAGTCATAATTAATATCCCTAATAACCGTAACTTAAAACTAGCGGCTTTGGATTCAAATATTATCGTATACGAATATTAAGTTCACTTTTTAAAATCATCTCCACGATGATAATTATATTATATCCATCGCAAATCAATATTTTTTTTTTGGCTTTAAAAGAATTTTTCTATCGGGAGCAATCTCGCGTTCGTTTAAATTGCCAGCGTACATTTGTCATGTCAGTAATACACATTGTGCTTTATATGACGGCCGTGTATACGTATTGTAGAAAAGTTGAGTTTAACTAGAGACGAGCTCGTTGCAAGCAACGATTAGGTCTTCCGTCGTAGCTTCGTCATACTTGTGACGTAATACAAAAATTGATACCTGACCATGGTGCAATATTAGATGTGTAAACACTGTGTAAAAGAAACAAAGTACATGTATATAAGCAAATACAGATCTTTAAAAGTTGTCTGAAGTTTGATTCGCCGCATGTTGTTTTTTTGCATGTGCATTTTATTTTGAGAAACTTATCTAATCATCATAATTGACTCAATATACACAGAATATGGACGACGATTATAATCACACAGTGGGTATGCCCGGTATGAACGTAAAAAGACCAAACATTTTACTCGCATTTTTTATCGAAAGCAAGGGCCAATGAATCTTTTAGAATGTATGCGGAGATCCTCGAAATTTTACAGGGGGTTCTGAAGAATAATTTTGTTTTTTGAGGGGGGGGGGGGGGGGCATGCGCGGATAAGAAAAATTTTCCTGGGGTGGGGGTTGAGTGTCTGACGGTTATTTGAGTTTGCCTGGGGATGTCCGAGGCATATTTTTGTAATTTTATATTGTACATGTAATGGAAAGAAATTTTGCGGGGGTTGGGGTGGGGTCTGGAACCCTCACCCTACTCTCCTAGATTCGCGCATGGGGAAGACCGATGCCGGTAATTTAACGGTTATTTTAACCCTTTTTATTTAATTAATCATTTTCAAAATTATCGGAATTCCAATATTACCTTTAAACGCAGTTAAAACTTAAAATACGAACCATTTAGTCTCGGTGAGTATTCGGCCAACATGCGTCCACGTACGAAAGAAATGGCAACATTTAAGAAATTTGGATGGACGATCTGGGTCCTAGGTCGTCCATCCGATTCTTTTTCAGACTAAGAGCTACAGAACTGCACTTAGAGAATTTCAAACTGATTATGTCAATTTATTTTGTCTCAAAGAATCAGGTTTTTTTAATCAATAAAGATTTACCTTAAAAAAAAAAGAAATCGGGCACAATTTTCAATGTTAGCATTTTACAATTTAAAGGTCTAATAAAATTTTGAATGAAGTTTCAAGATACTACTCTTCGTTGTTTTATACGAAATATTGCATGGAAAAAAGATTTACATCGCATATATATTATAGAACTAATTTCTTCTCGTTTTTATTTACATCAAAATAAATCCAAGAAAAAATCTAAATATTTTTTTTCCTTTATATGTGTTAATGAAAACGTTGGTCAGCAAGGGCCGGTTCTATGTCGTGCAAGCACCTACTTAATAGATTGTTACACGGATCTACCACGATGACAAATATCGAAAAGGCAATATTGTGGGTGAAGGATGAAAGTGTAGTTTGTTTTTTAGGTTTATTTTTGATAATTATATTTATCTGGATCAATTTCCGTTATGAAGTCAAGCATATATTTTCATATTATTATTGACTTAAAACATGTTGGAAAAAAGAAATATTGTATCAAGCACTTAGTTATTATGCGCAGATCATGCATTCCTCTATGGTTTTCACAATTGCATGTATCAGTTACTACACGTTTTTGCTTACGCCAACGGAGAAATAAATTTCCAAAGAGATGATATAGTTATCAGTTAAGTTCCAGATTGTCTTCTGCACATGCAAGCACGTGTGTAATCCTGATTTAAAAATAGGTATAATGGCCGGGGGGGGGGGGGGGTCATCGCAACAAAATTGTGTATTAGCGTACTAGAGTGTACATTGATAATTAATGATTGATGTTGAATTGTTATTAACAAACAAAATCATAAATTTATAATAACATACACTAAAATGCCAGGGAGTTCTGCTGGACGCGATTTCATTTGTCTTCAATTGATAGGATGTGTAAGGAAGCCCGCCTACTTAATACATATGCTCACGCGTCAACCGATTAAAAATGACTGTATTTTGGATTTATAAATCGTTCTAAAACATTCGATCTGATATTTCGTTGTTAACAATTCAAAACTTTGAACGATTAAATTTGTTTTTATACCTACCCCGACCCTCACGGAAAAATCCATTCATATCAATGGAAATTTCATTTACAAGACTCCGCGCCAGAATCAGAATGTCTCATTCATTAATTTTTTCGTAGTTAAAGTGGACGAGTCCAAAATAGGAATAGAATAGGAATAGGAATACCATGTGAACATATGCCGTGAATGCAGTTTACTTTGCGTCTATTTTTTTATTTTGATAGTCCTTTTTATCATGTTTATCATGGCTTGAAAATGACGGAAGGCCCTTGAATGTTGTTATCTTTATGCAGGCACGTAGCATCCTTTTTGAAAGTGGGGGGGGGGGGGGGGGCAGACTCATTCCGGAAAAATTAGTTGCTGTGAGAAAAAGTGTGGTGGGGGGGGGCACCCACAAGCTTGAATTAATAATTGCCTGACGATGCATCTTAAATGTGTCAACATTTATATTCATAATTGATGAAAACGTTATATGGGATGTAATAAGCAACAGTGAGCAAGAGTGTTCAATTAAAAGGGCTTTTCACATTGCACGTGTGTAATCCTGATTTAAAAATAGATTGCCATATTTGAAAGGTCAACAAAAAAAAAAAAGAGGGAGGTGTCATCGCAACAAGATGATACACATTGTCTAAGTAGTACAATGTAAGTAATAGTTGGCATGCGCGGATCTAGAGGGGGGGGGGGGTCGGGGGGGTCCCGACCCCCCCTGGAAAATGAAAATTTATTAAATTTACATAGTAAAATTATCGCGAAAATATGCCTCGGACCCCCCCTGGCAAACACAATTATCCTTCGGACCCCCCCTGGAAAAATTTTCTGGATCCGCGCATGGTTGGTGTTGGATTATCATCATTAACAAAGAATCAACAGTTTGGATTAATTAAAACAAATATAAATTCATATAATTGGAATATTTACTGGAGGGGCTACGTACAAGTAATTCGCCGAAGTGGGGAACGTGTGACCCGATTTTCGATCAATTGGGCGATTTCATTCATCTGGAAAAGGGTTTCACTCGCGTGTACAAATGTAAATGTACATCAAACAATTGCTAGTCAATTAAGTGTGTATGTTAATTGGATAGATTTCTTCTAAAACATTCAATCCAAAGTATAATATATGTAGTTATTAATTGACACCCTCCCAATGGATCTTTGCCGATGGATCTATCTGAGATCTCAGCTGTTGCGTGAATGGTAAAGAATGACTTCGCGCCATAATACGTCTCATTCATAATTTTGGCTCGCCGATTAGTGGGCGAGTCCAAGTTAGGCAAGAGCACATGATGTGTAGATGGTCTTACCCACTCTATTTTCTTAACTGGTCATATAATAAATAGAGATATCATGGATCTTTCACTTTTGTCGGAGCATGTAATAAATGGAACCAAAAAATAAAGTAATTCTAATTGAATTAAATTGAAGTTAAAATGTAAATACCCCCTCCAACCTACGGATTAGGATTTTCAAAATTCCCCATTTTTTAAATTCCTTGTCACGATTTTTTTTTGGATAAAGCTGCCAAGCTACCCCCTACCCCCCCCCCCCCCCCCCCCCACACACACACACTTTCAAATAACGATGCTACATGTACGTGTTTGAATATCCTTTCCTATATGGTTAGAAACAACAAAATGTCTTTGATTTTGCATCTAATATATAACAAATTCAATTTTCAATTTGGCTGTTTGAGATTATTCGATACATGTACATTCTTAAAATGATTTAAAATAATGAAATGATTTAATTTCCAGTGATATACAGGTACATGCACTCGATCGAAGAAAAAGATTGAAATTGCTTCTAACCTCTGCACGTTCAGTTTAATAATTTATGATCCGCAGCGAAAATTAAATTTCATTTCTTATAAGATAGCCTAATTGATACATGCATGCTTCCATTGAATAAATTTGGGTAGTCAGGTAAGCTTTTTGGAAAGCTATTGCTTGTATAATATTAAGGTCAGACGCGACCTTCATGTATCTTCCATTTTTTCCTATCTCCACAATGTGAATTAAGATTTCCACTTTGTTATTTCATAATTAAATTTTTATGTAATATGATTTATTTGGTTTGGATATAAAGTGTTCAAATTAAAATATATAGTATGACTTAACTTATAAGCATTCAAATGCATTTTGCGTGCTATTTTAAGGAAAGTTCGAAATATTCTAGCTCCAAAACGAGCCTGGTAATGTACTCTAAATTTTTTGGAATTAACAGGTTTAAATGTTAATAAATAAGGAATGAAATATCAAGCAAAATTATATAAAATTGAGGAACGTCTCGTCTGTCCTTAATTAAAATAATATAAATAGACATCATAAATCCCATATCAAACGACATATAACCACTTGAATCTGCACGTCTTTTAATGAATTTATGAACAGCGGCAAATTCTAAGGTAATGTTAGCTGCAAGTCTGTATAGCCCTTGTATGAAAAATTTCGGATGGTACTCAATTTTTCCAGACGGAGAGCTACATATATGCAGCTAAGGTAACTAATAATGCTTCCGATGAAATACTTTGTTAAGTAATGCAAGGTTTTAAGAGAGCAATACTTATTTGTTTAAAAAATAACACCCTAATACTTCGCATTTCATTCGCTGTTTGTAGAACAAGCAGAACCAGTATCAGTTCGATCCCTACCGTATGTACATTGTTCGAATTTAATAGCCCTTGCATTGCATTGCTTTGCATGTACAAAATATCTTTTAAAAATTCAACACTGAAAATGTTTATCTATATGGCTATTAATCTATATGTACATGTACACATAGCGTACACATGTGATTCAAAATACCCCAAACGGAAAAATTCACTTATTGAGTCTACATTTTATAGAATTTGCAAAAAATACATTGCGGGTCTGAATGTTTGTTAATGTGTCAATCTATCAATATACAGTTTGTTAATTATTTTCGATTGCTAAGGCTACATCGTTTTTGATGAACATTAAACAACATTTTTTCCATGCCATTATTTCCACGGAAGATAGCGAGTACAATTATAAAGCACAATTTATTTAATTATCTCTTTAATATTGTGTACTAGTATGTAATAAATAATTTATAAATTGCTGCCGAAGGTTGTTTGGTATTTTCGTTTGTAGATGCATTGCAAGTAAAAAACGTGAAACGCGGGGCAAGTCATAATTAATATCCCTAATAACCGTTACTTAAAAATAGCGGCTTTGGATTCAAATATTATCGTATACGAATATTAAGTTCACTTTTTAAAATCATCTCCACGATGATAATATTATATCCATCGGAAATCAGTATTTTGTTTTGCTTTAAAAGAAATGTTCTATCGGGAGCAATCCCGCGTTCGTTTAAATTGCCAGCGTACATTTGTCATGTCAGTAATACACATTGTGCTTTATATGACGGCCGTGTATACGTACTGTAGAAAAGTTGAGTTTAATTACCATGCATTCGAACCATTTTATTAACACATCTCCCAGTACTGAAACAATTCAAAATGTCTCTGTTACAGTAACACAGTGGGGCGTTAAACATGTGTACGTCCAGCTCTACAAGCATATGCACTGTCGTCAAGGCGACGGCCTGAATACAGCTAGCGACTCTTCTATCGATCGGTTACCTGAGTCTCGTAATGCATCTAAATATAGAAAGGGGCACAGTTATGAAACAAACAACAAAAATAAGGTCAAAGACGTTCATCTTTATGAAATGAATATGTACATATGTATAAAAACATTTGGGAATTTTATGTAGAATTATTTTTGCGCGCTGCATGTATCAGTTAGTGCATTACAAAAAGCCCTTTCATAACCTCCTAAACGTGCGCACCCCTACAAAAATGGACCGAACTGACAACAATTGTTTCTGCAAATGCTGGCTATAAATTACGAAAACATTAAATTGAATACCACGGAAGGATTCAAAATTAATTTCTTTACAACTTTGCTTCAATAATGCATTAGAAATTTTTATTCCTTTACAAGTTATTGACAAGAAACTTTTGACGTATCTAACTCCCTAATTATAGGGGCCAGCCCCTTTTTCTGTATACCGAATGAAAGGTCTTGGTAAGACCAAGATCTTTTAAACTACATGTTATAACAAATTTTTATCAGGTAGAAAACTAACACGGAAAATACGCGAATTTTTTTGAATTTTTTTCATACCTTTGTTTCAACATCTATACCACCCCTTTTATTTGCATTTAAATAATAAATAAAATATATCTCGCACAAATTCAATGTATTAGCTTCCAAACCAGCCCATCTTTGAGACTCTGCCAGTCATCGTTATAGCTAAACTCCCCTGGACAAAAGAAGTCGTTAAATTTTACTAAAAGGGGAATAACTCAAAACCGGATGGGGATTTCCCTCAACTAAAATATGCAACGACAACATCACGCGGCATTTTATCAGTCCTGAAAATTTCAAAACAATCGGTGAACAAACGAGCGAGATATTAAGGATCAAAGTTGGCGTCTAGAAGAAAAAAAAAAATAATAAGAAATTTGAAAATTTTTCAGAATAATAGTAAGGTCTTCCGTTGGAAACGGAAGACCTTAATTACCATGCATTGGAACCATTTTATTAACACATCTCCCAGTACTGAAACAATTCAAAATGTCTCTGTTACAGTAACACAGTGGGGCGTTAATCGTGTACGTCCAGCTCTACAAGCACATGCACTGTCGTCTAGGCTACGGCCTGAATACAGCTAGCGACTCTCCTATCGATCGGTTACCTGAGTCTCGTAATGCATCTAAATATAGACAGGGGCACAGTTATGAAACAAACAACAAAAATAAGGTCAAAGAGGTTTATCTTTATGAAATGAAAATGTACATATGTATAAAAACATTTGGGAATTTTATGTGGAATTATTTTTGCGCGCTACATGTATCAGTTAGTGCATTACAAGAAGCTCTTTCATAACCTCATAAACGTGCGCACCCCCACAAAAATGGACCGAACTGACAACAATTGTTTCTGCAAATACTGACTATAAATTACGAAAACATTAAATTGAATACTATAGAAGGATTCAAAATTAATTTCTTTACAACTTTGCTTCAATAATGCATTAGAAATGTTTATTCCTTTTTAAGTTATTGACAAGAAACTTTGGACGCCTCTAACTCCCTTATTATAAGGGCTAGCCCCTTTTTCGGTATACCGAATGAAAGGTCTGGGTAAGACCGAGAACTTTTAAAATACATGTTATAACAAATTTTTATCAGGTAGAAAACTAACACGGAAAATACGCGAATTTTTTTGATTTTTTTTCTTACCTTTGTTTCAACATCTATACCACCCTTTTTATTTGCATCTAAATAATAAATAAAATATATCTCGCACAAATTCAATGTATTAGCTTCCAAACCAGCCCATCTTTGAGACTCTGCCAGTCATCGTTAAAGCTAAACCCCCTGGACAAAAGAAGTAATTAAATTTTACTAAAAGGGGAACAACTCAAAACCGGATAGGGATTTTCCTCAACTAAAATATGCAACGACAACATCACGCGGCATGTTATCAGTCCTGAAAATTTCAAAACAATCGGTAAACAAACGAGCGAGATATTAAGGATCAAAGTTGGCGTCTAGAAGAAAAAAAAAAATAAGAAGAAATTTGAAAATTTTTCAGAATAATAGTAAGGTTTTCCGCTGAGAGCGGAAAACCTTAATAAGAAAGTCGACAAAAACAATATGTCTCCCCTTTGAAAGGGGAGACATAATACGACAGCGAGGGAAAACGACTCTGATCGCCAATACATGAATTATAATCGAAATTATTGTTGAATAATTTAAAATAGGAACACTCTTTTCAATAGGGATATAAAAAAACATAAAACAAAAACGTTTCAGTCGATAATTTTCTTCTAGCCATATAGGAGGAGCCAAGTAGCACGCGGCGCGTGGCGTGATATGTACTGTTACTGAATGACAGGCGAAGCACGTGAAGTCCTGAGATAAAATCCCGCTCAAATGACCAACTATAGAAACCTAAAGCGAAATTTTAAATAATAAAGTTCAGTGATAAAATTTTAATTTAAGTATTATAATCAACACACAAGCTCTCTCTCTCTCTCTCTCTCTCTCTCTCTCTCTCTCTCTGAGGGTGTATGTGATTGTGTGCAAGCCATTTGGAATTATTAGATTTTTATTTGTATGAATTGAATTCATTTATTTTAGACTCATGGTTTTCACAACGATTTCAACACAATGACTAAAAGTTTGTACAGCGGACGATGTACATATAGATTGATCTCGACGGTTATAATTTCGACACTATTTCACATCACACATATACAGACTGATATAAGAGTGAAAATAAATTTTAAAAGAGCTGTGTTTGTGCTTACATGTACTTCTTATCTCATTCAACTATTTATGATTTAATTAATCATTTTTTGGGGTACATAAATGTACCCGGTAAATGATATTTTTATCGCAAGTTAATATGTGAAAATCCCGCATGTATAGAGCCGCTGAATTGTTCCACGGATCCACGCGCCGATAGTCTTTCGTGTAGTTGTTTGTGTCCATTTCTACAGACGGTTCTTTTGTTTTTTAGATATTAAGAAAAGCCATGAAACTAACAAAGTAGAAGTAAGATATATTCAGACTATACACACGACAGATTGTGATGAGTAACCTCACAGGTGCCCGTGGAAAGGTGTGAATACCAGCATCTCGTGTACACCTATTTAAGCGTCCAAATATACAGAGTTAGTTGTAAAGTACAATAACTGCTAAAAACCAAAGAAAGACAATAACACCTGTTGTGTATAGAACCAAAGATCAGCTTCTGTACACGTGTTTCGCTTGAGTGATTTTTGTTCATGTGAAATCACGACGCCATTACCAGCTATGCGGGAAATAAAGTTGAAAGTTATTTTATGGAATGCGTGTACTTTTTTTCCGTTCAATGCTTGCATTTAATGCATTTAGATTTTGTACATGTATTTATTTACAATTCATCATACATGTATCAGTGATTTTTTTGTTTATTTATTGGTACATAAATAGCTCAAGAACAAATCATTCGAGTCACCGGTAATATGTGGTTGTCATTTACATTTTCTGGGTCTGCGTAACTTAGGTCGACATTTTTTTTTTAATTTATAAAGGATATAAAATTATATATAGATATATTTCAACATTGTTTAGCCATAGTGTATATATATATTTCTAAACAAACGCTACTTTCTAACGTTTCGGGTAACGATCTCTCTCTCTCTCTCTCTCTCTCTCTCTCTCTCTCTCTCTCTCTCTCTCTCTCTCTCTCCCGAGAATCACTTAAAGCTATGTAAAGTCCAGTATGTACCCAATGTTTCAAACATTTCATAAAAATAATCAAAACAGTATAACCACGGATTGTGTGAACGTTAATAGTTTACAATGTTTAAGAAATCGGCGATGCAAGTTTTGTCGAAAAACAAAGAAATGGTTACGGTCTAAGAAATAAAATATTTTTGTGACTGTTTTAATAAGAATAACAGTTTTAAATCTTAGTATGTGTTATCTAATCCCGTATAAAAAATCTAGCAAAATATTGAACTTATCTGGTCAGCGATAATCTCCGTCCGTATTCATCGAAAGACATTAGGTCAATAAGCCATATATGGAAGTTGCACGCTTATTGCACGGTACGGTACGCTTTTTTGTCCGTCTGGAGGCAGGTCTTGCATAAATTATCTTGCACGCTTTTTGCACGGTACGGTTCGCTTTGTGAACGGTACGGTTCGCTTTGTGAACGGTACGGTTCGTTTTGTGAATGGTACGGTACGCTTTGTGAACGGTACGTTTCGTTTTGTGAACGGTACGGTTCGTTTCTTGCACGGAACGGTACAGTTCGTTTTAGAGGTGTAGTAGCACGTTTCAGGCTCTGTAGTAGTAAGATAAAAAAAAAATCAATGAAAAAAAAAAAAAAAAAAAAGGACGATGAAGGGTGGGTCATGCCTCATATTATGAGTGGTCCCTGGCGAGGAAGTGAAACACCCGTAAACCACTCGGGGAGCTCTCCTTCACTTAAAATGTGGTCCCTGGCGAGGAAGTAAACCACCTGAGAGTATCCCCCTCGTATCGATGATCGGGCTATAAACGCTGATCCGGTCGGTACGAGTTCAAGCTTTGTGCTGCTTTGTGCATAGGTGTGACTCACTCTTCCCGTCTCCAAAAAAAAAAAAAAAAAAAAAAAGTAGTAAACCCACCTGTCTCTGGACAGCAGGTCCAAAGTCCTGGTAAAGGGTGATGGCTACTTGCGTATTTAAAATACGCGGGGAAAAAAAACCCGAGCGGAAGCGGAAGGACCGTCCTCTAGGCGGAAGCGGAAGGGTCGCCCTCTTGGCGGAAGCGGAAAGGCCGCCATTCTGGCGGAAGCGGAAGGGCCGCCATTCTGGCGGAAGCGGAAAGGCCGCCATCTTGGCGCCGGTAAAGGGGGTCGGTTTGTCCCTACTATACTACTGATAACAGTGTATCTTGTGATGCGGCGCTGTTGAGTGCAAATATTGACTTATAGCTCAAAATATAACATATGTGATTTCAATTGTTGAATTAAGAAAATAATATTTTTTTAGAAAACCCAGTCATAAGCCGCACAGGGGCATGCACAGGGGATGACAGTGGCGTACAGGGGGTGACAGGGGCTTACAGTGGCACACAGGGGATGTGTACAGGGTATACAATGGCTCTGTACAGTGGCACACAGGGGATGCCAGTGAAAACACAGGGGATGACAGGAGAAGACAGGGGATTTTTAATACGAACAGGGGTTTTTAAAGCCAGGGTTAGGGTATTATTATCAGACATATTATCGAGAAAATAATTTTTTTATATTCCAATTTTTTAATGTTCGGGTTCGATATTCTGCATAACAGTGCATTGTTTTCACAATTTCCACAAACCGGTAGGGGACGTGTATTGCTTATGCAATACTCTCAGAATGCTTGTTTAAGCATTGAATCATTATCTTTTGAAAGATATAATCTCATTGTTACATTAAAAGTTTAAAATCAAAGATTTCTAAACTTATCTATAACAATCTAGATTGTTATAGATAAGTTTAGAAATCTTTGATTTTAAACTTTTAATATAACAGGTTATCGATTTAAAATTTACAAGCTACTATGAGAACTTAACTTTAATTTTTTTCTCTCAAATTAACTATGCAATTTCTTTTGTAAAAAAAAAGGAAATAACTAAAAAAAAACAAACAAACGGAGATGCCTTCATGTGACAAAATGTTAATCCTCTTGACACTAGTCTTTGATAACTTCTTCAGTTAATCTTCAGGCAAATTAAATAATTGTTGGACAATAGAAGTGTGAAATTTTCGTAACAGCTATATGTGTGAATGTTTACTTTTCTGGCATGCCATTACTATTCCTTTGTCAAAAAAACAATGCCTGTCAAAAAAAATGTATAAAAGGGAGAATGGTTTAAGATCTGGAAGAGAACGGATGGGCTAGCTGTGCTGGAACCCCGCACGTTAGCATAAAAAGATATGTTGGGCTAACTGTGCTGGAACCCCGCACGTTAGTGGGGTGTGTGTGATATCGGGCTAGCTGTGCTGGATTTCCGCACGTTAGTGTCAATTTTGTACAAAGAATTATTTATATCGGACTGTCCGTGCTGGAATCGCCGCACGTTATCAAGTTGTTATCTCGGAACTCCGAGAATGGGTTTTCACTGGAATACCATGTACCGTTATTTCATCAACTTAAATACAACTTGTTGAACTTTTGTTTCGTTTTGGAGTTTTTATTCAGCGTAAACTTGAGCGAGTGTAACGAATTGAGCTTTCCCCTGAATTCACCATATGGATTTTAAGAACTTTTATATTACAATTTACATTTTACAATACAAATCAAATACAAGATACGTTCGTGAAAGTTGGGTAGTATTTTTAGTAGAAAGCCGATTGGCATGCTACCGGGCTAACCGCAACTTCACAGAAAATTCGCGATAGGAACTTTACATCTAAAATTCATTGGTGAAATCATAACTGCAGCGGTGTGTGCATACAAATTTGTATGCACACACCGATGCAGTTATGAGACTATATCTTTCAAAAAATAATGATTCAATGCTTATATTTACCTTTTTTTTAACTTCTTGCTTTGTCTGCAAATGTGATTTATACGTCAAAACTTCAGTTTTATCCTAAGGGTAAGTTCAAAATAATGGAAGAGCCACTGTAACAGCCACAAGCGTGAACTTTGATTCTCGCTTGTGACGTTGCATTTTACAGCGTTCAACGTTTGTGACGTCATAGTAAAACTAGTCATTCTACTCTTTGAGTACCCTGTGTGTGTTACGGTTTATAACCGCAGTGTCTTTTCACACACTTTACATGCAAAAAATATTTGGAATGTAAATATTCGTTTAAGTTGATCAAAGTACTGAGGGTACTGAAATACGGGGTCTTGAAAGTTTGAATTTGTAATTGTCATTGATTTCCTCGAATATGCTTCCAAAATTTATGAGTTTGATTTAGTTGTTACAATCTATGTTAATTCGGCTTTTTTGCAATTGTCTGATACTTTGTCTAAATTTTACTTAATCCCGGCCTTCATAATTGTAGAAAATTTACACAACAGGGTACTATGTAAAAAATAACCCCAAGGAAAATTTTTAAAAATTACTACTAACCGGAATATTAAACAACTATATCAAAGTAGATAGTTTTAATCATTTAATTTATTCAATTTTGTGATCCAAGGGAAAATCCACAAGCCGGACGGTATCCGTAATAAAAGTTTTATGAAAACCCCGGAAACTCTAAAACTGCTGAATTCACAAACAAAAGGAACAGTTGTATACCGATAACAAACACAAGCAACTGACGTTAGAAATATTCTTTTTTACAATAAGATTCCAAGAACTTTGACAGTAAAAAGATTTGTCACGGTCACCATTTTGATTTTTAAGACCGACTTATCTGACACGATGTTCTTCATTTGCGATTCGTGGAAAATTAATAGGTAAACAAAATATGTTCGCCACTTACTACTTTTTTGTGTAAACTCGTGCATCACCTACACGAATTACGATATAACCGTTCCTTTCATTAAAAATCATACTCCGAAAATCAGAGACCTTTAAATAACAGAGATTGTCAACTCCGCCATTAGCGTGTTAATGTTACGGGGCCAACCTTACTTTGAGAACTACAAGTGCAACAGCAATCTTGTATAAGTCATTAAATTTGAACCTGATAGTGAACATGAACATAAACCTGTAAAAATTTTAAGCATGTTTTATTTATGAAATATTTACAAAAACTCTTTATTTAGTTTTTAAATTACTTTTTAAAAGCTTATCGACTTTTTACAAAGTAATGGTAATGCATTACTTTAGTCATGTAATGGAAATGTAATGCATTACTTCAAGAAAATTAAGTAGTGGCAATTTAATGCCCTAATTCAGACTTGTTTTTATTTTCTTTGTACAAAGTTCCTGTAGAGACAAACAGCAGTCATACCGCAAGTAGACTGGACGCCAATGAAACACCTATTTAATTGTAAAACATCTGTGTATAACCCGTCCCAATTTTAAACTCCGCTTGTGCATGAAGTTTGGTGGTATTTAGGTGAAAGATTGTCAAAATTAAAATTCACAACTTTTCAAAAATTGCAAATTGCGTTTGGGAACTTTAATTTCGATTCCACCATCAACCTCTTTTATTGATTAATGAGGTCGTACACAAATTTAATTGTCAACGGCCCTGTGCATTCAGTTACGTAACTCATTCCACATTTGAACCCGAGCAAAACTATTTTGATTTATAAAACTATTTGTTTAATTTCTAAATAGAATTTTATTTATACACAGAGGTCTTAAACAGATTTTATGCGTGTTTTTATAATACATATTTACTGAAATGCATGAAAACTTCTGCACTATTCTCTTACGCGTATACTCAATTCATGTGTTCTAAACGTGCCTTCCGGTTTGATTCGGCTGACATTAAACCAATAGACGTGGTCACATGACCCCGTCTAAAAATAGCAAATTGTCAGTTCTATAATCAATTCTGGTTGTTGATTGGCTGGGAGAATTTTCCCGCGGTGCGAGGCGGGTAGTTTTCTGGTGAGGGCTTGTTTTTGTCGAGCTCAGGAGAGGTGGACACTATATGTCCGAGATACACAACTAAATACGACTTCTGACATGACTTCATACTGTAAGTTAAACTCTAATTAAATAGCGTAATATTTTTGATTGTCTATAGTTTTTTGTCTTAAATGACTACAATTGGGTTATAAATAATAATTATTGCTGCGATTTCGTTTGTATTCATAGCAGCTTTGTTTATTTACCCCTTTTTTCCGACCTCCAAACCATTGATCTTTTTATTAACACCGCAACAATTTAAACGTCACTATGTTTTTTCTGTACTTTTTCTTTTTGTTTCATTGTTCCTTTTTGGTTTTTCATGCAGAAATGTGCTTGCGCATTTACTTTCGTCTCACTGTTTACTGTTTTTTTTCTTGCTTTGATGTTACGCAACCAAGGTCATGGATCTTAGCATGTCATTCAGACCTGGCATTCCAATCGCAGTGCTCTCTCTTAGAAGTGATATCATTGATCAATATGCCATTTAATGGCGGGTAAGTTTGTTGAACAATACCGAGCCGCGATTGGATTATTTTATTGTCGTATAAGGTGTACTCAAAGATTGTTGAATATAAGCATTTTCTTAATAAGAGAACTATTAGTCTTTTTACAACGAAACTTTTGCCATTGGGGTAACCTGTGTAAAATTCTTAATAATTAATTCTTTCAGGGGATGTTGAGACAAATCCAGGACCTAATACTGGAACACAATACACATTAGATATTTTTCACCTAAATATTCGAAGTATCAGAAACAAAATAGATAGTTTATTGAGTTAAGTTACAGATTTTGATGTTTTATGTTTTACAGAATCTCACCTAGACTCATGCATTACAGACCAAAGTTATATTTACAGTACATTTTTTCGTTTGTAAGGTATTTATGGTACAGAGAGGCAAGGCAGCCGAGTCGCGTAGCGACGAGGGTGCCCCGCCTCATATATCCATAAATACCTTACAAACGAAATAAATGTAACTGTAAATGTTTTGTGTCATGGTTAATTTGCATAATCGCACGCGCTATGACGTCATAAAATCCATCCATGGTTTCAATCTCTACCCAGAGTTATCGTTCCTGCTTTGCTTCACTTATACCTCTGTTAACGTCTAAAAAGTAGTCCCACGAAAACATTGGTCATTGAGTATTACTCCGAGAAATAGTCCTTTGTTTGTTACCGTGGTTTACCAATAAAAAATCTTTTTATTCAATATTTTAAGCGAGGCTTTAACATCGAAATGTAGACTGAATACATATAAAACTAAAATGTATAATAGCATGATTGATAATGGGTTTTGCCAAGATTCTTGGCATTTAGACGTTAACAGAGGTGTTGTAGCGCAGCGTAATACGCCCTCTGGTGAGAGATTGCCATGGTTTGTGAAAGTGCGCAGTTAGTTTTTGCCGCCGACACGAAATGGCCGAAATGAAGATTAATGTGCCTGACTTTTTAGAATTTTCTAACGAAATCGATGATATAACATTATAAAGTATAAATAGGTCATAGAAATTGGTTTATTGCTGAACACATGGCAAAATGCTGACAACCAGTTTACACTTACATGTAACCTTACAATGTATACTGTAGGGCCCAATGCAGCTCCGTCGATCTACGCTCTCTAACTCACAGACGACAACACTCTCTCTGCGCACGCACTCACACGGTGACACATTCATTCGTACCTAAATTCACTCGTACACCACTACACTCCCCTCCCTTTTGAAAAAAGGATGTACCCCTGTACCATGGAGATATATATATATATATATATATATATATATATTTATATATATATATATATATAAAACACTGATCATGATCTGAAATAGACTTATTACTTATGCAAAATGTATTTTTGAAATGGACATGGCTGACTGACAATTATTAATAAATGGTAATAAATAGAAGTATGGTTTTGGAATGATATAAGTATACAAAACATTATTTGACTAGATTGAGATGACGTAAGGAAATGGTAATATGTACAACACTCACACACCATACTCACTACATATGCAAAATGAAATTAAATGACAAAAGTGACAACATCTATAATTACGTTAATGGCAAGTAAATGGTTATCATATGATGCATACTACCATTAGTTACAGTTATCAAACATACAAATATGTTACTATGCAACAATATACATCTGTGCTGAAAGTAAAATAATAATTCACTACCTGTATGTAAACAACATAACCTCTATATTATGCATTCCTTGACAATATAGCTACCAAAATACATGTAACATCTATATGATGCATTCCTTGACAATATAGCTACCAAAATACATGTAACATCTATATTATGCATATGATCCAACATGACAATCGATCATTGTCCTCACTGTCCCTGTATGTCATCATCCTCCCCACATTCATCTATAACTTTCCACACTTCTGGCTCCTGTTCTTTCCGGGATGACGAGGACGGTCTCTGTCGAGGGGACCACGCGACTTGGCGGACACTCCTACGGGTAGGCTTCAACCTGTCCTGTAACCTGTACAGCTCCTCTTTTCCTAATGATAAAAAATCCGTCCTCAGCGACAAGGGCAACAAGGACTCTCCAATGTATGAGCGGAGCTGGCCCACTGAGAGGATGCAAAGTGACGTCACGGATCCTTGGCCACTTCATCGTGTAGGCAAGGTCCAATATCTGCCTCTTGGAGCGGTCGACAATAAGACAGTCCTTGGGCACGAAAATTGTTGAATCCACATGCTCCACAAGAGCTTCCAAAGTAGCTGCAGGGCCTAACAGCCATCTCGCCAGGGTTTGCAAGCATGACGCACGGAGGCGGTGGTAGTCTGGAGACCACTCCAACTCCCTCCAAGGGTGATCCCAGAAAACTTGTAGGATGTGGCAGTCCCAAACATGATGCTTAAGATGTTTCGACCTTGCGTTGCACCCAGGTACAGGGCAACTTGAATGTAAACCTCTAGTACGTGGCCTCTTACTGGTTGAAGGCTCCTCTTCGTCCTCCTTGAACCATACTGCCCATGCTCTCTGGCATTCTTCTCCTTTATCTTCAATTTCCTCCGACGACAGTCTTGCTCTCTTGTGGGGGATTGCGCGGCGACATTCCGAGTCCGTGCTATCCTCAGAGCTAGAGCTGGACGTCTCATCATCCGTTGAAAAGTCTGATGAACTCTGTGTACTGTCTATTACTCTTCACTCATCAGTCTCCTGATCTCTTGTATCCATACTGAAAAGGACTGAAATATAAATGACAACATTTCTTAACTTAATTACTACTTGAAATCTGACATCTAGGACAGATATAGGTCCGCATGGTGTCTGCCACCTCTTTTGTAATTCCAACACAAATTCCGTGATACCAGTTGTCACATGTATCACACTGAATCATCAGGCTACCGTCAGCTGGTTTTTTACAAATGCAAAAAATATCATTAGCTTCGCTTTCCAGTATGTTTTCACCATCCTGAAAACGCTGACTGCAACGACGCAGCCAAGTTGGTATTCGTCTTTCATTACAGTGTTTCAATCGATCATGATTAGTTGTAAAAAAATTTTTTTGAAGTTTCACTTTATAGAGTATTGATGAGATCTTCTGCACGATGATTCCTGGTCCTTTCCAAGGCGAGTCTAACTTCTTGCACCGTCCTTCACCTTTGCTGTATCCAAGACATATACAAGATCACCTTCTTTGTATGCTCTAGTGTAGAGCTTAACGTCATAATCTCTCTTTGCATGAGCTTGAGAAGTCTTTAAAACATTTCTGGCCACCTCATGTGATAAGCGAATAGATTCTTGGAGTCTAGTGACATAATCATCAAGATTTTTATCTTCATCTGTATTCGGTGGACGAAATACTAAATCTGCTGGTAGGGTAACTTCACGTCCAAGCATGAGCTTGTTTGGTGTGAAACCTGTATTTCTGTTGATAGATGATTTGATAGCACCAGCAAGTTGCGGCAAGTGTTCATCCCAATTGTTCTGTGATTTAACAACGAAACATCGTACCGCATCCATGATGGTTCTGTTGAATCTTTCAACCTGACCGTTGGCAGAAGGCCGGTATGGTGTTGTGCGACTTTTGTGAATTTGGAGCACTTCACATATGGATTTGAAAAGTTTGCTTTCAATGTTTCTGCCTTGGTCCGTGAAGATGTTGAACGGGAAACCAAAACGTGCAAAAAATTCATTCACCGCTGCTCTTGCCGTCACTTCCGCTGTTTGGCTTGGTAGGGGCACACATTCCACACACTTGGTGAATTGATCCACCATTACAAATATATTAGTGTTTCCTGATGTTGATTCGGGTAGTGGACCCAAAAAGTCTAAATGCACTCTTTCCATCGGTGCTTCTGAGCGATACTTGGACATCGGGCATCTAGCTTTCCTGTTAGCCTTCTTGAGTTTGCTGCATATATCACAAGTTCTGTCAAAAATTTTTGTTGCCTGGCTCATACTAAACCAGTAGAATTTCTCTTTGACACGTAAATAAGTTCTTGGTGTCCCATTGCTGGAATGTCATGACATAAATATAATACTTCATCGACCAAATTTTTGGGTACAACTAGTCTGGAAGGTTTCTCATTCTTTGGGATATTTCGCAATATTCCAGCTGTGTCCAGGAAAAACATTTCTTTATTTACCCAATATTTTTAGCGGCTTTACTTCTAATAAAAATTTCATCTTCTGTAGGAATTTCATTTGATCTCAAGTAAGGCAGAATTAATCCAAGGTCTGGATCTATTGTCTGAAATTCTTTTAGTTCTTCAGCTGTATATTCGATTTCTGTAAAATCCCTATCACTGGTTGTACTGCATATGTGTAGGCATTGCTCTGCACACGTTTCAGTGACAACGTATGGATCTTCTTCTGTGAAAGAGATATATATGCGACTGTGACAGAAGTCATTTGACAGCTCCTGATTTTTTTCAAATAAGGTACATAATGCAGCATAAACTTCTGTTGGTGCTTCCTGTTTCTTTCTACAAAGTGGTATTATATCATCAATGTCATTTGTGAAATTGGACCAATTATGGTGCGCTCTAACACAGTACTTGCAACCACCGCAAGGAAGACAAGTAGGACCAATATCCACCTTCATATCAGGGCATGGTTTGTCAGGGATACGGGAAAGCGGGTCAGCATTCCCATGGTTCTTGCCAGGTCGGTGTGTAACAGTCATATTGTACTGACTTATTACCTCAAGCCATCTGGCTAACTGACCTTGTGGGTTTTTAAAGTTGAGAAGCCAGGTCAGGCTACTGTGATCAGTCCGAACCACAAATTCTCTGCCCAGAAGATAATGACTGAATTGCTTGGTGAAACGTACGATTGCAAGCAGCTCTTTTCTTGTTGTACAAAAACGCTGTTGCTCTGGGGTGAGACTGACACTTCCATAAGCAATAACGCGCTCTTCACCCTCCTGCAACTGTATGAGTTCTACACCTATTGCAAAATCTGAAGCATCCGTGTCTAGGATGAATAAATCCTTAGAATTTGGCAACGCTAGAACCGGAGTGGTTGTTAGTGCCAGCTTCAAATTAGAAAAAGCATCTTGCTGCTCTTGCCCCCACATATACGGCTTCTTTCCTGTGAGCCGGTTAAGGGGGGATCCCATCTAGGCATAGCCTTTAATGGAGTTCTATGGTAATTTGCAAAACCCAGGAATTTTTCGATTTCTTTAGCTGTTGCTGGAGTCTTCCAATTTTTTACAGCTTCAATGTACTGGTCTCCTATAGCAAATCCTGTTTTGTTTACTTTCCGGCCAAGGAATTCCACTTCTTTTTGGAATAGAAGGCATTTTGTTGCTTTCAGCTTTAAGCCATACTGTCGAAATCTATCAAAGACTATTTGCAGGTTGTTCCAATGATCCTTAAATGATTTTCCCATTACAAGGATGTCATCCAGGAAGGCTAACACAATGTTCCAAGTCAGTCCACGCAAGCCTATATTCATGACACTAGCGTAGGTTGATGGGGCGTTGCAAAGGCCAAAACTCATTCGGGTAAACTGAAATAACCCATGCTTCGTTATGAAGGCCGTCTTGTCCTTATCAGACTCTTTGACTTTTATCTGATAGTAAGCCGAGTTGGCATCTAGTTTCGAAAACCACTCATTTCCAGACAAAGTGTCAATGCATTCCTCTATAAGCGGTAATGGGTAAACATCCTTCTTCGTCACTGAGTTAAGTTTTTGATAGTCTATACACCATCTGACTTTACCGTCTTTTTTTCGAACAAGTACGGGCGGTGACGCCCACTCTGTGTTTGACGGTTCAATGATTCCTGCCTCCAGCATGGTTTGCAAATGGTTTTCCTCCTCCTGAACAAAATCCAGGGGCGTGCGTCTCATCCTCTGCTTAATTGGAGGTGCAGAGCCAGTGTCAATTGAATGTTCTTTATCTGTGAAACTCCCCAGATGAAATTCATTCTGAGCAAAAACATCCATCCTGGTATTCCTCAAGTAGGTCCATCAATAATGTTCTCTGACTCTGGTCTAAATCTGTGACAGATTTTTGGAATAAGGAATTCAAGTGCTCTTGAAGTTCCTTTAATGGGCCATTAGTCTGGGATTTTGGTTCCGACACAATAGTCACTGGGTGTGCTGACAAAGCTTCTCCAACAACTTTGCCTTTTCGGATGGTAAAATACCGGTCACTGGCATTAACTAAACATAGCCTAGGTGAAGTCTGTTCAGAATACACACATCGTGGCATCATAACTGGAATATCTTCCTGAGGCTCAATAATGTAGCTTCCCTCAATGGGTTGCGTAAGCTTACCATTGACACGTATGGCTGAATTCGGTGGAATTACCGTTTTACCAGGCATTGTTACTTGGGCAATTGTTGGCAGTTCCCTACTTTTACCATATGACATCTGTAAAACTTAAGAGTTAATGGAGAATTGATTGTTACTACAATCTATAACTACATTGTTTCTGTGCAGAAAATCTAGTCCCAACAACATCTCATCATCAATTGGAGCAACATAAATTTCTGATGGATAATTACAAGATCCTATCCTGATATCTACAGGGCCAATAATAAAAGTTTCCATTTTCATGTCCCGACCCGCTCCATGCATGAAAGTGTGTCTCCTAATGGGTGGCTTGATCTTCAAAGATTGGTAAACTTTGTCTGAGATAATAGATGCCTCCGCAGCTGTTTCTACCACTGCAACAGTTGTTCTTGAATTCTTGAATAACATAGATGCTGATCCTAGCTGAAGTATAGTCATAGTTTTGTCACTGTCAGCGACACTTTCATGGCCTCCATGGGATGACGCCTGATGATCATTCACTGGTGAAATATGTATTTCTTTCTTAGTCTTTCTTCTTCGATGTCTCTTTTTAGCTTGCTTGATGGTTTTGGGTGTAGTTTCTGTAGGCTGAGATAAATAGCCTGGCCTGTACGCTTCATCATATCGGCGATCCTCATTTCGGGTCAGAGTTACGCCTGCTGATCCGACCCGTTGTCGTTTAAAGGTTGTTGACAGGTCTGTGTATGACTATTAGAATTGTCTGTTCTGGGTGCGTGGGAATTGTCTTCTTGGCTTCTTACAGTTAATGGCTATGTGACCCTGTCTATTGCAATTATAGCAAGTGCGTGTCTCTGCTTTCTCTTTGGACTTGGACTCAATACTGTTCAACTTCGACTGAAGTAGTTGCATTTTATCAACCAAAATCCTGATCTGGTCTTCCATTGATTTCAATTGATCAGAGTTGTCTGAATGATAATGGTGTCTTCTCTCCTTATTGTTTGTAGCGACTGCATTTATTGACCTCTCGAGCTCTTCTTCATCTGAATCCGAGAAATGTATTCTCTTTCTGACAGACTTGCACTTCAATGTTGTATAGAGACTTTTCCTGCTCACCTGATCTGCAAGTAGCTGGACTAGATGGTTGAATACTGCTTGGTATAGAGTGTTATTGTATGCGTGGTATGCACCACTACATTCACCTGATAATGGAATTCTCCTAGGTACCGACAAAAGGGGTTGCTGTGTGTCGAGGATGAGTAGAATGGCTCTGCTGTGCTGTCATTCTGGTATTCGACGTTTACTGCACCATGATCTTCTTGATCCTGAAATTTCCATACCATCACTTGTGGGTTTGGCATAACTATAATCTATGCACAATAATGGAAGAAAATCTATACATGCATTAATTCTGGAGTGATTCTAAGGTATACTTGCAAATGTTCCTAAGTCAATGGGGCCTTGTTTTCTCAATTCCCATATACGGTCAGCTATGACCTGACCAACACCTGGTAGGACTCTCATATCTTTATAACCACAAGTATTAATGTTAAATTGAAAGGTTTGTTCTTAGCCAATTTTCTTTTATACCGGATGAGGGTGTGGGGATAAAATTAATAAATTATTCTGAATAATTCTTCATAATTTAAATTTTCACGAAGTGAAAGCTATTATATCTTATTTCACATATCATTATATGTTTTTATGATATTACTTATCAAAGACATCGTGGAGAAAGCTACTGAACATTTGGTGACCATGTGCTCGACTCAACTTCTGGTGACTAGCATCACCGCGTGTTTTCATCAATATAAGAAAATGTATTCAACAGCATGAATTCTGCAAAAATCAGTACCTAAACTCTAATATTCGTTCAGTTATGAACAAATGATTCCTATTTCTTTCATCAATTACCGAGAGAATACGTAAGTATGGTACGTAGCATTACTGAATACTGACAGTTCCCGCCAAAGAAATTGTCAAAAAACTTCAACATAAATCTTTACCCTTTGCAGGAATTCGAAATGCTCGCAGCGCCAATTAAGTATAAATAGGTCATACAAATTTGTTTATTAATAAACAAATGGTAAATCGTTGACATTCAGTTTACACTTACATGCATCTTTATAGGGTCTAATGCAGCTCCGTCGATCTACGCTCTTTAACTATCGGACGACACACTCTCACTGCGCACGCACTAACACGGTGACACATTCATTCGAACTTAAACTCACTCGTACAACTCTACAACGACCAGATGGACTGCGCGTTTGCACGAAGTGTAGTGTTAACATAGCGTATATGTAAAATATGTTTAATGGCGGATATTCAATATCCGGAAAGTGCTTAATATCTTAAAAATCAGTTTCTAATAAAAAGATATGTACATAAATAGAAAAATGTTGTTAATTTATACTTACCCATTATCTAGTGATGAGTTAAGTGAGATAAACGGGTAGTTTAACAATAATAAAGCTAAATGCAAAATTTTCATGATCAATTTTATATTATTGTTCGTTTTGCTTGAAGTAAAGCAAGTTTCTGTGTTCATGGGTTTTTTGGAAGTCTTATCAATTTGAAAAATGCGTCAGCAAAGGATTGAATCAATTGTAAAAAAAATAATAATAATAGCTGATGCCTTATTCAGGCTAAGAAGTTGTAAATTGAATAGTCGCAGTCTTATCCAGGCCAATTGACCATGGCTTATTGAGGACTTCATTTGTTCCTTATTCAGGAAACTCACCACGTATAACACAACATGCGGGGTGTATGCTATGTTGTACACGGGGTGTAGGCTACCGAGGCGAGAAAACGGCGTCGAAGGTACGATATTTGTCCAATTAATTAACTAAAGGACTTATTTTGTCAAAAACAGTAGGCTTACGGAAGAAAGCATGAATTACGGAATACATAGAAACGTTTTATTCCATTATACATGGTCTAGTTTTCTCAAACACCTCAACACAATTCCGACAGTCAGGGTGAGTTTGACCCTGACGTACGTTAATGATCAAATATCCGGACAAAGGTTCCGTTTATCATCACTGTTTTGTTACTAACAATTACATACCTTCAGTGTTTGATTATTCATAAATTTTCTGTGAATAAAATCAATCGAATACAGAAATATTTGCGAAAAAGTGATGTTGTACACGGGGTGTATACAACGTGTTGTACAAGGGGTGTATACAATCGCTTTTTATAACGAATTAACGACATTCTAGAGTCTTGACAAATCTTAAAAAGCAGTTCATATTCTTTAACAGATAACATATGTTGCTTTTATCATATTTATTATGTCTATCTCTTCCATCATTGATACGACTGATCAATTAGAAATAGAAGAAGACGATATTATATATCACTATTTATAAACAAGCAATATATGGGTATGAATTAAGATTAAAACGTTATATTTTACACCTTGTATTTTACTTTTTAATATTTATGTTTCAGAAAACATGTATACAAATGTCTCGGAAAAAGAGAAGACTCTGGCTTAATAAACCAAAGCGCATATCTTTCAAGGCAACTAAAAACAAATATGCATTACTTACTGAATCACGAAACTTGCATTGCAATACACCCCCTTCTAGTAAAAAGCATCAGTGTACTCCTTCAAAAGTTCGAACTCCCAAAAGAAAGAAGCTTAGTTCATACACAAATAATGACCAACATTCTCCAACAAACTTTCAGTCACCTTCTAATTTTCCTCACAAAGACAATGAGTCCAAACACATTTCAGAAAGTGACACTGAATTGTTCCGATGTTTCTTCGCAAAAATGCAAGAAAGTGAATATTGTACTGATTTTACAAAGTTCATGAAAAGTGTTGTTGATGATTCTTTCCCATTACACAATCTATCTTTTGTGCTTTTTATGGAAACTGTTCGTTTTTTTTGTACAACAAATACTTCAGAAATGAGGTATTCGGACACATCAAAACTGTTTTGGAAAACAGGTTACAGATTATTCCATGCAAAGTTTCTGTATTTCATGGGAGGACCAAAACATATTGGTCAGATGTCAAATGAACAAGCTGAGACTGGAACGTTTAATCCCAAAAATGCACAAATCAACTTTGCGGTTCCAAGCATTGGTCAGTTAACAGAATTTCGCACAAGCAATGTTCACCTTAAAAATACAATCCCTCCTGGAATTCTTTTTCCTGTTATTGATGCTTTAAAAAGTTCGGATGTTGTCAAAGATAATGAATACATGTTATGTGCGGATGCTAAAAAAGTCACAGCCGGAATTGACACAAAGGGGGGAGATGTTGACATGTTTGGTCATGAGAGAGGCGAGAAATTGACTGAAAGAAAGGAAAAATTATCTCATGATGTAGAGAAAATTAATGAGATAAAAAGTAGTCTTTGCATGAATGATGATTTCACAAGAAATGCAGATGAGCAAACAATAAAAGCAGTTATTCCACAGATAACTGATGTTGTACAAACAATATCATCACGTTTACAAGACACGCGAGATCTTGTTGTCAGACAGACATTTGGACTTAACAAATTTAAAGGAATGGGGGGAGACAACTGGAAAGAATCAAGATATGTATACGTCATAAGCGGGCTTCAAGCATCCCTATATAGGTTGAGCGAGTTTTCTCGCGATGCTCTGACAACAATAGGGCACATGCTGTCTTATTCAAGTTATATACAACAATCTATTAGTCCATATGCCGTTGATAACCAAGTTGACTTTTCAGTTCAACAGAATATTGCAATGCTGCGAGAGAGTACAGGTGCCCTCACGGAAATAGAGCCAAGATACGTTAAGCAACGTTCAGACATCTGGTTTGAAGTACGCAAACAGGCGTGTGTAACGGGTAGCACTTTGCACTCGGCCATAGGTTTAAGAGGACTAAAAGAAAAGCAGAACCATTTCGCAAAATTTATTGAAAATGTCGATTCTCCTATTTCGGAAGAAATACAAACTCGTCTTAGTCATGGAACGAAGCATGAAAACGATGCTGTTGCTACATTGGTAGGCAGATTTTTACCTGCATATTATCCAAATGCTATTTTTGTTGAAGAAGGGTGCTACGTTCTTCCTGCAGATACAGCCGATATATTCTGTGTTGTGTCACCTGATGGAAGTATTCGGGCATCCACAAACAATAAAGTGATAGCTGCTGTTGAAATAAAATGCCCTTTTCCATCAGAGAAGCAAACTCCTGTCCATTATAGTCTTCCAGATTATTACGTATGCCAGTGTCTTGCTGAGATGTGTGTATTGAACACAGATCGGTTACTTTATGTTACATACTCAGGGGAAAGCACCACATTTTTTAATGTCACATTTTCACAAGATCTATGGGACTGTATCTGGAATCAGACGTTGGAAGATTATGATAGAAAACAAATTACCAAACCAACTCGAAATGGCTCCCGAGTTAAAGAAATCAGGAGAAAAATAAAAGAATTTACTCTCTCAAATGTTGAATTTCTTTGCGAAATACCTTCATGTACAGCAATAGCAGATAGGTTACCTACAGAGGAGACTGAAAATAAATTCTATCTTCGTGCTAAGCGAGATTTGGGAAAACAAACTCATTGTGAATCACATTTCACTGAAATATTACACATTCTGGACGATGCAGTTAAGGTAATTAAAAATGGTTATGATATTCTAAGACAAAGAGCAACGGAAATAATGGTGTGGGTGATTACAAATAAGAATAGAGACTCTTCTACACAAATGCCTTGTTCTCTTCCAATTGCTTATGGTCTAAAAGACTACAAGTTGACCTCTGATCTGATGAGAAGCGCTACCGATCATGTTTTGAAAGAGTGTGCAAAACATGGAATTAGAGTGTTGAGTTTTGCAACAGATGGTCAGTGGATACAACTCATGAATCGTGACTCTATGCACAAACCGTTAACTATATATCAGTTTCAGAAAGACTTTTGGGAAAGTACTAAACATTTGTCAAAGAATGAACTGGTGAAAAAAATAACTGAAATCAACAAAAGTGATTCCGAATGTCCACTGGAAGACAAATGTATCAAGCAAAGACAAGATGGAGTTCTTGAAGTGTCTACAGTTGCAAATTCTTTTTCTGACATTGCAACTCCTGTCGACAGAAGGGTATGGTGTAAGAGCAAGGATACAATGGACGTCAATAACTCTGAAAAAGATTTAACATCCGTAGATCAGAACTGGCTTCCAGATTCGGTTGTTAATGAACTAAATACTGAAGAAAATGACATTGTCCGATCTATCATCACAGAAGTATCCAATGAATTCAGATGTTCTGAGACCACATATGAAAAAACTCACATAGGTTTAGATGAAACAAACAGATCAGAAATTGAAGTGGATTTTGCTATGAATGAGACAGGCATAACAAGCTCACAGGCTTCCAATGATAAAGAATGCGATACAAAAGAAAGTGGTAGAAAACCAGAATCAGTGCAAAGAATTAAGGCTGATGAGACGCTATTTTCGTTTATCCTTGAAGCACTCAAAACTGATCAAAGTACTCTAAAACGATGGGAGCAACGTTCTACCGATCATTTAAAGAAATATATTTGCTCTGTGACAGCACTTTGGGAGCTCACACATACAGATCTCAATGTTATTTACAAGTCAATTGAGCATAGAGTTCCAAAAACATTCAAGAAATTTGGAAAGTCTTGGAAAAAAAATCTCAAAGTTGATTATCTAGCTGAACTTTTTGGATTGATCACTGTACCTACTCAAAACTCCAGAGTACTTCGACTAAAAAGTCCAAGCTCTCTTAAACAACTTTCGACCAAGGTTATTCAGTCGAAACGATACCCAAAACTTGCTTTAAGATCTGCTTATGCAAAGTATTTATTCCCCTTTGCTTTGTTGGAATGGCAATCGGAGAAACCATTTTCAAGTCCGATGCAAGTTGAGGGAATAGCAGAAACAATTCCATTCTGGTTTTCATATCCAGAAAACAATACTGCAAGTGGAAGTTTACTTTGCAAAAGCATCGATTGCTCACATAACCTTACCCATCTGAGAGTTCGCACAAGTACAGTTGGTTTCTGTGGAATATCATCGCAAGCCTGGAGAGAATGCGCAAAATCAAACGAAACATCTTTAACATTGCCATTCGTCGAAGATCTAATTGATAAGCAGAGCGTTCCGAACGCCCGCACGCACTTTTCTGAAGAGGTGGAAACCTGGATGAACGATCACGGATTTAGCGACTCTGCTGCATTGACAAAAATAGTAAGAGAATGGTATGATGCCTGTGATACGCCGGGTATCTCTGCGATTGAACGTATTGGAAAACTTCTTGCAATGAGAAAATTATTATTAAAAGATGTAGATTTCTCTTGTTTTCCACCACATGGCCGCTACTTAAATGGCACACCAGCAGTCACATTTGAAGGAATGTTAATTGACATTGATACTAAAATTCAAATGCACAATTTAACCAACTCGTTTAATATAAGATCTATTGGCAGTCTTGCTGCGGAAACGACTGTCGGTATATTACAGTCATTGTATCCAACTTCTCAAGTCTCTATTAAAGCAAGGGATGTGCCATCACTAATGTCCAGTGTTGTGGATGTTATGTCCTGTAAAAGCAATCCAAACAGGTATATTGAACTTTTAATACAAAATATAATGGATTAGAGAAAATACAGTATACAGGGTTATTTTCGACCCGTATAATTTTCGCCCTTCTACGCAGTTTTAGATTGTATTTAATTCGCCCAGACACAGGTTGTATTTAAAGAGAGAACTTTGATATATTGGAATTTGTTCTGTCCGCTGACATCATGGGCTAAAAGAGCGAAAATAAGACGGGCGAATATTTCCCTGTATATAAAATGAAAATACCAAATAGCGAAGCATTATTCATAAATGTTTCACTTTTTGTAAGGTAAATGTATACAAATTGTCAAACAGTTTAAACTATCGAATAAATAAAATAGTTTTTATTGGGTTAACTTCGAATTGCAGGGGCTTTCACATGAGAACTAGTCGCACAAGTGGGATATATCCTTCATATGATGCCGATTCTTCAGAAGCACAAGAACGTCAAACAATAGATTCAATAAACAAGACAACAATTGTGCCAAGGTGGTCAATTTTACTGTAAATTGTCAATATAATAATTCTGGTTTTGTTAGTTAATATGTAATGACAAATGAAATATCTTTTCTTATCATAAAATTAAAAATTTCGTATATGTCAGATTATACATGTACATAAAAAATGCTTTCAGAGATCATGCTTTTGACCTTCCGAGGAAAAAAACCTGCAAACGAAACATTAAATTTGGAAAAGTATCAGGTCCGCAAGCTCCCTCCCGTGGTGCTCTGCCAGTACGTCAATATCACAAAACAGACGAATCAAAGATTTTACCTACAAAACGTCTTGGTATCGAAATATAGAACTGTGGAACATCAAGACGTCAAATATGGAAATAAAGACATGCATATGACATTTGTTTTTACATGTTCATGTAATGACTGTAAGAAATAGACAATTTTATGCAGTATACCATAAAAAATAAAGATAATTGTGCAATTATAACGATAGCCTTATGAAATCTGATATTTTTAAAGCTTTTACAAGTCTTTCTAGTTTCTTTCAATAGCTGTTTGAAATTTCCTATAATTTATAATATATCAAAGATTTAAAAAATGACAAATTGAAATACATATGCAACTGAAGAAAAACACAAACATAGCAAGAAAAAGAAATAGCTATTTATGACCCGACATATCAAATTCTTCGAAATAAACCAAGTATATCAGAAAATGTCTGTAAACGAAATTATTAAGCTAACTGCTTAACAAAATTGTCAAATTCCCATTTAATAATTTCGAGTTCTTATTCTGTTGTAGAACACAACAAAAATTACAGGTTCTGATATGAGGATTAATCTAGTCAAAATACTCAAATACCAGACTTTGAACACGCCTTCTTGTGTCTGTTGAGAGAGGACCTGTATTTAAACAATTTCCCACAACAGCAAGGATATGAAGGAGTGGTTTCATGGGTTTTTTTAATGTGCAATTTCAGGCATCTTCTCAATGCATATTTTTTGTCGCAATGATGACAAGTATACCTCTTTTCTGATTTCTCCTTTGTGCAATGTTTCGAATGTTCTTTTAAGTTTTTAAAGTTTTTATTGCAAATGGAGCAGTGCTGTGCCTTTTCTTCATGAGATGACAAATGCCGTTTTAAACCGTAATTGTCTTTGAATTTACGTTCACATATGCTACATTCATTACCCCCACCCTTATGCTTAAACCTTATATGGTTTGACAATGCACATGAAGTGTGGTAAGCTCGACCACAATAAGGACAGAGGAGGTTTCTTGGCTCTGTATGGACATTTTTGATGTGGAGATTCAAGTAATGTCGCGTGGCAAATATTTTTGGGCATTGATTGCATTTAAACAGTTCTTTTTTGTGAGCATTCAGGTGTCTATACAAGGACGATCTGTGTTTAAATGACTTTGAGCAAAATTCGCATATAAAGGATTCTTCTTCATCATGAACTTCCTCTGTATGATCAATTTCTATCTCCATCTACAAAGCAGTTTTGGACTAATTTAAAACATTTGATCAAAAGAGTTATCAATATACTCTGTTAAAAGTCTGTACCTACCTTGTGTTGTGCTAACCAAGCTCTATACATGATAATCTAGAATGATCCAAGACAATATAAAGAGCTACATTATCAAAATAAATAAGCATTAAACATTTTCCATTGATTTTATGCACTAGTCTCTGCAAAAAAACCCCGATTGTATACACCCCTTGTACAACACGTTGTATACACCCCGTGTACAACATCACTTTTTCGCAAATATTTCTGTATTCGATTGATTTTATTCACAGAAAATTTATGAATAATCAAACACTGAAGGTATGTAATTGTTAGTAACAAAACAGTGATGATAAACGGAACCTTTGTCCGGATATTTGATCATTAACGTACGTCAGGGTCAAACTCACCCTGACTGTCGGAATTGTGTTGAGGTGTTTGAGAAAACTAGACCATGTATAATGGAATAAAACGTTTCTATGTATTCCGTAATTCATGCTTTCTTCCGTAAGCCTACTGTTTTTGACAAAATAAGTCCTTTAGTTAATTAATTGGACAAATATCGTACCTTCGACGCCGTTTTCTCGCCTCGGTAGCCTACACCCCGTGTACAACATAGCATACACCCCGCATGTTGTGTTATACGTGGTGAAACTTGAGCTCTTATTCAGAACCGAGCAAAGTAAAGACTAATCAAATATCATGATAATCAACATTCATATAGACAATGACACGTGACAAATATAAAGCGACATCTATACAATTTCACAAAATACACAATTAAAGGACGATAATCACATTTACATTGATAATAAAGTCTGTTATTCTTTATAAAAGATAAAGTTCATTACCTAACAGTTCAGCAGCATAACCAGTTTTCTATAAATGTGACAAAAATTAATAATACAAAGTACAAATTAAATCTACATACTTGAAATACAGGACAGGAGACAACGTAAAATTAAGATGTCTGTCGCAAAAGTGATCAGACAAAAACCCTATAGCGTCCCCTGTCCTGGTGTTGAGATATTCTAGCCATTAATTGTTCCAAAAAGCCGTGAGAGAAAATTAATTCATTCTCGACATCAAAGAAACGGAATGACTTGCATTACAATGACTATTGCGTAATTAAGAAAACAGGATTCCTTCGCCAGAAGAATCTAAATAAATTAGTTTTGAGAACTTAAAACGACACTAATTGATTTCCTAACTTTTTACGAAAAATACTTTCAAAAAGCCTAAGACTTTTTCTCTATGTAAATCTGCGTCGACACGATTTGCAAATTATTTATATAATCTGGTCAATATATTTAAAAAATATAAAAGTATTTGGAAATGAGCAAAAATAGATACATGTAATTATATTTGAGACGATAATTCCTTTTTAGTCAGTAAAATGTTTCGTCCTCAAAAAAAAAAAAAAAATACCTATACGGACAGTTAATGGCAAGTAATAAATCAAAATTATATCTTAATTGCACCGATATACACAGATAAGTCATGCCCAGAATCAAAATTTAAAAAAGGACGTAAAAACGAACAAAATTTTGAAATATTTGTGATGTGACAACAGAAAATATGCCATGTAGGGATGTTGTTAATCGTCCTAGCCTAGCTGTGAACGGTAAAATTAAAATTGTAGTCTGGACGTTATAAGAACGATTGGTGAGTGTTATGGATGTTGAAATCAGTGCACTGAATGTGAAGAAAGTGTAAAATGAAGATGAAGTGGTGATATGGATGGATGCGATGTCCTTCTGCAGTCTTTAATCTGGAGATTTATACCGCTAGTAACAACCCCAAAGGCATCAAAGTAAAGGATTATTTACTTTATTGGATTATGCCCAAATGGTAAGAAAACTGAAAATAACAAAACACACTATTACAATTCAATCTCAAATAACAATACCTAAAAAAACCATGCAGAATTGTGACAGTTATTGGTGACCATACTTTCTAAATTTAAACAGAAATTCCCTACAAAATGAGTTTTTTTTAAACAGGATATATCCCATAAATATAAAGTATAACTTTCTTAACTTTAATGACTTATCAAAATGTAAACAGTATGCACTCAATATCATGACACAATTTCACAATAAATATTTGCCACACAAAAACATATGTAGGGAAATACAGAAGTTATAAAGTTTACAGATGTATCAAAGATCCAAATGCATGTATATGAAATGTATCAATATATTTAGAATACTAAGTAGTTATGTTAAAAGAGAGGGAAAAATGTATGAATTGTACAAATATGTACCACGAAAAGTTCATTCCAAATTTCCTCTTACTATTTAAATACATGTAGTAGCGTTGTGTTATATATTTGGACTAGTAAATAACCTATAATTACAAACTTATCATTAAGAAAATATCACGATAAACACTTACGCTGTGCAGGGACAGACTCCACTATGAATAAATCTTGCTATATCTGAGACTTAAAATGTAAGAATCGTGCTCGGAAGCACATGCTGCAGCTAGCGCAAAACGTTTGTACAACGTTTCTATATTATAAAAGAAAAACACAAATCCGGGCAAAATTGAAAATTATTCCAGAGACGGAACAGTCCTGATGGGACATGGCTTCAGCAAGTTGGATGTTGTTGTTCAATGTCTGCATATGGCGTTGTAGAGTTGCAATGTCATTTGACGTCGCTGTACCAAAAGGTGATTTCGAGATTTTTCCCACGAAATTAAAAAGACCCCTTTTTGATCTGGATGAGACAGGGTTTGGCATCTCAGTATTACTATTTGTGGTAAGGAATCTATGCTTAGAAAGTGAAAACACAAGGAATTTTGGCTAGAAAACATCAATTCTATTTCTTTTAAATTTTTCACATGTGTTGAGAATATGTCTGAAAAGATAATTTTCAGATGCAAGTGGTTATGCTGGCGTATGTTTTACATATGAAAGAAATTGTACATTACATGTGGGATGATTTTGAAAAACACAATAGTTCTACTTTGAGAGAATTAAAAACAGTGCAAGTGATTTTATTAAGCCTTGCAGACGAACTGACATGCAAAGGTAGTATGGTGGACGAGCTGCATCAGCTAGCAATGAGTATTTTCGGTGTATGTGTAAAACATGAAATTTTATAAGAAGTGCAGTGGATACCAGAAATTATATTGACTGTGCTGGTAGTTATAGCAGGATTTTTGACAATGATGATTTGAGTGTATCAGATCATATATTCAGATATTTTAAAAAAGTTTGGGGTCCGTATACTATTGATGTAGTCGCAAACTGTAAAAATAATAAGACCATCAGATTTTATTCTAAATATTGGAATCCAGGTTCGACAGGTGTGGATGCATTTGCATATGACTGATCTGGAGAAAATTGTTGGATAGTACCTTCTCCTGTTATTGTATGTGTGGTAGTATTTATCTATACTCTATAACAATTACCAGGTTCACGGCTTAAGTGGATCACTCGTCTGCTCTGTACCTTGGTTCGTCTCGATCTCTCTGTGTCTCCGTGCTAAACTGGTGCCCGCTCAATCTCTCTCGCACTGCTTTATTAGGTCGTACGTCGTTCTAGTTGGTCGAATAGCTTAACCTACTACATTCCCCCTCCTTTTAAAAAATGCGAATGCCCCTGTATCATTATTTTTTCTTATTTTGAGGAGAAATCTTATAAAATAGTTTAAACATTATAATCATATTACCGCGTAACCGGGAAACTACACAGACAAAAAAATTATTAAAAAACTAAGCAGAATTACCTATTAGTACCTGCTTAAAATGGGTAACAAAACAAAAACTGCAATTCCTTCATATGAATGAATGACGGAGGACTTCCCGAGTTGGTTCCAAACCACTTCTCCCTGACAGGGTCCTAGCGTTGCTGGAATGCAACAGGGCATAAGGAAATACCGAACTCTGCACATTGTCTAAATTAGACATAAATGAATGGCAAAAGTTGAGGTACTTCAACCTTTGGGCTGCCTCCAGGTTTTCTGCCATCAGTACCTGGTATCTCTAATGAATGAGGACACTTGGAGAATTAATAGGCCTCAATTGGAAATTACCTGGATCCAACCATCACATCCATCTTGAGAGGCGCCTCATTTGTTGTTGGAACTGGTCCAGGATTGAGACTGTTCGGGCAGAAGGGGAGATAATACTTCCTCTGCCCTCCGAACGATATCCTCTACCATCTCTGATCCAACTAATGTTCTGGAGAGGATTAGCAGGAGTTGGTACCTCCCCTCTGTCCATTCCCCTAACTTGTATATAGTATGAAATTCTATTGTATGATACTGTATCATATTTGATACTTAATATGATATTGTATCATATGATTCAATATAATTTGATACAACATTTTATCATATCTTCTGATACAATATCATGTAACATAGTAAAATATTATTTAATACAATATCATAGTATACATATTATATCATAAAATACTTAATATGATATTGTATCATATGAATTAATATAATTTGATACAACATTTTATCATATCTTCGGATACAATATCATGTAACATAGTAAAATATTATATAATACAATATCATAGTATACATATTATATCATAAAATACAATATTATATATTACAAAATCATATAATACAATTTCATGTGATATGATAATTAATCATACAAACCAATATCATATTATACAATATCGTATGATACGATATAATGTAATATTAAATATCATATAATACAATTTCATGTGATATAATATATTATAGAAACCAATATCATATTATACAATATCATATGATACAATATTATTTAATATACAATATCGTATCATACAATTCAATATTATATATTGCAATATCATATGTAAAAGAATCATGAGATAAAATAATAAATTAATAATACATTATCATATCATACAATATCATATCATTATATATAGAAAAAAATGATACAATATTATATCGTATCGTATCAAATCATATACTTTTTACAACATAACATATGATTTTCTATTGTATTATATTTAACAATAGTGATTATATCATACAATCATCAGTTAATTATATCATTTAACAACAGACACAACTATCTCTCAAGCAGGTTTAAGTAAGGTAGGATATTTTTTCAGCATCTTTGATAATAGAGATCAGGCTCTGCATCTGAAGCTACCTCTGAGTTTCTTTAATATTATAGTTCAATCAACTATGCAAGCTATTATTTATAAAACATGTGACCTCATCCAGCATCAAAAACCAATGGCTCAGATTCAGCATTCAAGCCTAGTGGTGCAGCAGTATCATACGACACAGCATTCTTGTAAGTTTGGTGAAGTTAGGACAAGTAATAACTAAGATACCATCATCAGAGGACACCTGTTTCAAAAACTTTAACCAGCTCTAAAAACCTTAACCTCCTCTAGCATCCAAAACTTATAGCTCAGATTCAGCATTCAAGCCTGTCTGGTGCATCAGTATCATAAGATGCACCATTCATGCAAGTTTGGTAAAGTTAGGACCAGCAGTAACTATTGCTCTAAAAACCTTAACCTCCTCAAGCATCTGAAATTTAGGACCCAGATTCAGCATCAAAGTCTTTCAAGTCCATAAGAAGGTTTAGCTGCATCGTACATGCAAGTGTCGTGAAAATAAGACAAGAAATAACTTAGATACGGGATCTGTAACAAAAACTTTAACCAGGTCCGGACGCCGATACCGACGTCGACGCCGGGGGTATAAGCATACGCTCCCCCTGACTTCGTCTCGGTGAGCTAAAAAGACAGTCATTCGACCTACCGGAAGATTGCTTTTGCTAACAAGGACGTTGTATCGACCGTAGAACTTAATTGAGACTGTTGATAATCTTGCCCAATCAACTTGTTTGTCAAGAGGAACACCAACTCGAAACAAACAGTTAGCATTCAACATCAGAATACACAGAACAACAATACATATCCGGAATGTACAAGTGAAAGCTTACACAGTAAAACGCGCTCATAGTGAACACGCTCATAGGGAACTGACGCTTACAATAAAATGATTCTCATCCCTCGAGACTAAATTACATGTTGTTAACTTGACGAATATAACAAATTATGCGAAATAGCCCGTCCCTGGCACTTCGTTATTAACGTGTTTAACTGAATGTGTAAACGAGTGCTAATTTAGCTCATTAATTTCATGAATATATTCTTGTAATCAGACCACATTCCTGTAATCAGACCACATTCTAGTTTATACATGTAAACTGTCCCTAAAAATACTTAAGTTTACTATAAAATGATACTTTGTATGTAAAATTTATGTTTTCCTATCTTGCATGTCAACAGGCAAACAAGTGAAAATGGCATTAAATTTAAAGCAATTAATAGTCCTTTCGATATTGATTTTAAGCTACACTTACCCAGCATAAGTGATCAAATTGCTCTGATGATATGTCAGACCTTGCACGGAAACGGTCTGAAATCGGGAGGGGGCATATTAATTAACAAACAACACTCTAAAGCTATCTTTTTTCAATTCTAAATGGAAAGAGGACACTTGTGCATTCCTATTCATTATTCAACCAGTCATGGTTAATGAACGTGATGTAAAAACCCCACAAATAAAAAGTCCAAGGCATGTTTAGAAAGTTTAACTTTGTTAAGCATAGTGACTGCCTGACATGAATGACCAACTTGTTGTTATTATTTAACAAAACGCAAGCTTTATTTGACGCATGCAGGGTTGGTTTGCCAAGGACATAGGTCAGTTTAAAAATCGGAAGGAATAGGAAAAACCCATAGCTATTTTAATCGGTAAGAAAGTTTTACTTTATCGATCAGGTCATTTCATACATATCTTTTACAATTCTATGCTATGCTATGCAATCTCAATAATATGCTATCAGATTTCAATCCAATGCTATAAGATTTATATGCTATGCTATGAGAAATCGAAATAAAGAACCTTATGCTATGAGATTTCAAGAAAATCACCGCCATACACAGAAGAGTTCCACATATTTGGAGGTGAAATGATAAAAAGCCAAAGTTTACCACTTATCTGCAATTTATATTATTATGAACATTTAATATTTCAAATAAAAACGTTTATATCTATAATAAAAAATATTTTTTGTATCTTAAAAATATTTTTTTTTGTTACAAATTGATCACGCACAGTCACGTTTAGATAAGGAATAAGGAATCATTCTTTGAGTATTATGAGGTGATAATTTTGGTCGGGGCGTGATCAAATCCAGTAAAGCCCGAAGGGCTTTATGATAGATTTGATCACACCCCGACCGAAATTATCACCTCATAATATTCAAAGAATGATTCCTTATTACTTATATTTATATAATTTTTAGCCACCGTACAATTAAATACCTAAATAAAAATAAACAAACCCCGCTGGCGCCTCATTTTGGCGTCATTTGTATTATGGGTTACATAGTACAAAATCGATTCGTAGTGTTATCACAGGCAAAGACACTGGAAAATGTAAATATAGAAAAGTATCAATGTATTTAACAATAATTTAAAAAAAACAGCAAATATGCGTTCTCATATCGCCAATTGGAGTACTTAAATAGTGCTAATTGTCAACTTGAAATCAAATAGTTATACTATCAGACATACGAAACCAGAGACTTAATTTTGAAAAAAAATCCGTTTAAAAAAGAGACCGATATAAAACTTATCGTGTATTACGTCCTTAAAAATAATTTATCACTTGTAAACATGTGTAAAGATTTTGCAGTCCACAAACGTTAGATGTATACAGGAAACTTACATCCGCATTGAATATTAAGGGCGTATTCTGCTCATTCACGAAAAAAAACCTACATTAAACTTTTTAGATGCTTATGATTTTTTTAAAATACTATTCCTAATAAATAAATTGAAAACCAGAAAAGTGTATGTTCGTTTTAATTTTAGAGAGATCGGACCCCCAGAACATGGGCCAAAAATAGTGCATGGAAATTCTCATAGAAAGTGCAATTTGCTTTTATCTCGGAGTTTATTTTAAGGCAAATCTAAAACTATGAAATAACTTGTTTTGATAAGTTATGCCCGAAAATGTGTGTTCTCCAAGTAAAATTGGAGCATGATTTTCGTTGCAAGTATGGTAAATAAACCAAAGTTAGACAGGTGTCTAGAATTAAACTTTTTATGAAAGAATTTGTATACTTCCTTTGCATAAAAGAAAAATAAATTGTTGGTTACATCCCCACCCCCTATTTCAATTGAAGCATTTCATTAGGAAGCAAATACAGACAAGCAGAAGTAATAGGGTCGGGGACAGGGGTTAACTCCAAGGGAAGGAGGGTGAAAACTAATTTTAAAAGGTAATTAGCACATTAAGGGGAAGGGTGTGGGGTGTCTTTAGGTATCTTAATTAGGGTTTTCTCTTTCTTTTAACTTGGGAATACATGCACTTACACTGGGAATTATATGAAATAGGGTGTCCCAGAAATTGGCAATGTAAAGTCATAAACTTTCACAGTAGTTCAAATAGTTTGCAGTTACTGCTATAAGACATATCTAATTTAAAATACCATGTCAAATGTCAACGTACACTTGCCTCGAAAGTATATATCTTTACCACACTTCGCACTTGTGTATACAACAGAGTTTATGACTACTGTGCGCTGATGCAGCCGTTGTACAATATATTCACCATTATACTGCAGTAATGTACTCCAATATATGTTCAAGGATACACCTTAACACTTATGAAAAAAAAATCGATCATTTTTATTTTGAGACAACGACCGTCACCGCTGTTCTGACGCCCTTGTACCAATATTTTGATCTATTTCTAAAATATTTTAAAATATCTTTTTAAAAATGAAATAACTTCAAAACAGACAGTATCGTGTATTAGATTTCTCAATATTGCATGTTCTGATTTTAGTCAACACCTGTCATAGTCGTAAAAGCGCTTACTGTTACGTTATTATCAGTCTGGATAGAACAATCTGAAACAAAAATGATGCAACATTTGAATACGATTCTCACAGTGTTCGAACTGAATCATGCGTTAGCAAATTGTTTCTCGTGTTCATAATTTTCTGTGAATCTAACTTTCGATGCCGTTAATCAGTTCACTAAACATCACTTTCAAAGAATTAATTTGCTGTAAGTACAAAATAAGGGATTGTAGATTTTTACGTGTAATACTTGCTCTCGTAGTTTATACTCATACATGTAATATCATGAGTTCTTCATCTTGACGAACGCAGAACCCTAGACAGTATATATATGCTGTAGATTTAATAGGCTAATTAGCCCAGTTTTATTTTGCTGTTTGGGATTTTTTCCTAATCGTTTTGCTGTTGAAATATGTTCATGTTTTAAAAATTCATCGCTAGCAAAAATTTTGATTGCAACATTACAGACTACATGTGTTACTGGGATGCTGACCAAATCTTGATTCTTGCCATTGCAATGTGAAAGTCACAATTGATTTAGGCTAACCTATGAAATTGATTAAGAAGTTGTGAGAAAAACTGAACAAGTACTTTCTAACAATTGATATTAGGCTAGTTTAGTTTTCATCTGGACTGCTATATATTTCCCTTGCTTTTTAAATGCTAATTTTAAGCATAAATATAAAAATAACTAGCTTGAAAGATCCATCATAAATGTGATAAATAAATTAAGCTTAGTAATAATTTGTAAGGTATATCATCTATTCAACTGTGCCTTATATCAGACATTAAGCAGATTTTATTGATTCACTTCAGACTAATATTTTTTGGTGTAATGACCCCATTATCATTACCTGAGTAAATATGGGGGAAATCCCTACATTAGCATTAAATATGGGGATAAAAACACCATCTGATTTTTTCGGGAATGGTAGTTTTCTTCCACATATATAATTTCATGGGGGTTTTGGGGGGTTACGGCAAAACCCAATGGAGTTTCCATGGGTCTTTCTGTCGGGTATTTTTTTTTTTGATGAATGGAAAGAATGTGGTTGACTTCATTTAAAACACTGGGTTTTTTTTCATTTAACAGGTTGTGATGTTGAGATCTAGTCCCTCAATATCATGGAAGCAGCAATCGTTCCATGTCAAGTACATCAATGTTCTAAGTGTCCGGGGGACACAGAGTATTATTGTGTGTCGTGTACAAGTGATCTGTGTCCACAATGTAAAGAAAACCATGTAAAAGATCTCAATACAATAGACCATGATGTTGTGTCACACCGTTACAAATTCAACTACATCCCAACACAAGAGATCTGTGTGAGACATCAACGTAATGTTTATATAAATTACTGTGAAATTTGTCAAGTTCCTGTATGTTACCATTGCACACAGCATAGAAGTCATAGACAACTAGATGTTAGAACATCTTATGAAACAAAGCGACAGCAACACAGGGCAACCATTGACAGCATCAGAAGTGATGCTCTCTTTTACAGACCAGTGCTCCTGCTACGAATCAAAGCTGATTTTCAAACCTGTCGTAAAGAATTATTTACCCTCTATCAATCAGAGATGGTAACAAAGGCCCACACACTGAAACATCTCATTTACTATTTACAAAACGATTTAATGCGCGTTATGTTTTGTGATTTTGATTTCAAACACAGATTGTTAAAACAGAAGTTAGAAATGCTCAGACATATTGCCGGTCTACAGAGATATGTAAACATATATGAACAGAGGAGAGTAATCAGACCGCTACAATTTCTTTCATCCATAAAGAGAGCCCTCTCCCAGATACAGCTTAAACTCCACACAAGCCAGCTCTCCATGACTGAGTCACTTAACAAGGTGGATGTGATGGAGTCACTGAGTTCAATCCAAATCACGGAGAGAGGAAACCGACGCGTAGGAGACCAGTGTCTGCTGAAACTGATGTATGGTACTGAGTCCCATCAATCTCTCACACTGACAGGTGTTTGTTGTTGTTATCACATTTCCTGTGTGACATCAGACTGGGTCTGGGTCAGTGATGTGTGGAACAATCTCATCTTGACAGACAAAACAGGTATCCCCCTACATCATGTGGATGATTTATGTAGAGGTTTATATAGAGGTTACCATAGTGATTTTACCGATTTACAAGGCGGATTACACACAGTGAACAGTGAGAGTGAACTGATTTATATAGATAGGAATGATAACATCAACAAACTGTCTAAGGATTTAAAAACAACCAACACATTTATAGAGAAAACAAACTTCAAATGGAGACCACGATGTGTGTACTGGTCCCCGTCCACTGGGGATCTACTGGTCGGGATGTATCATATACATACAGAGACAGGCAAGGTTACCCGGTACAACGGAAGTGGACAACTGACACAAACCATACAGCGGGACAAGTCAGGGCGGCTAGTGTATAGTTTACCTAACTATATAACAGAGAACAACAATGGGGATGTCGTGGTGTCTGACTCTATCTATTGGCACGGTGCTGTAGTGGTGACAGAGCGTGGGGGAAGACATCGTTTCTCTTACACAGGACATTCGCCAGGATCAGAACTGATGCCATGTGGAATTTGTACTGACTCGCTGTCACACATCCTGGTGTGTGATTATAAAACCAAAACCGTACATATGTTACATATGGACGGCCAGTTCCTGTCACATTTACTGACAGGATCACAAGAGATGGGTGAACCACGGAGCCTGAGTTATGATGTCAAAAGTCACCGTCTTTGGGTCGGATCATGGGACAACAACAAGGTGTGTGTCTACAGGTATATCACCAGACAGGACGCTCTGACAGGTAAGTCTAAGTCATTATCATTGATCATGTCATATCAAATTTTTAATTAATTCATATTACATTGTTTCATTGTGACTGCAATTCATATATTAGTTATATATGCATGTAATGTAAATTCATTATTACATGTATGTACATGCAACTATATATAGTTTATTACTGTTTTCTATATATGCTCAAACTTATTTAAGTAAAAAAATGCAAACGTTATCATGTTTATGAAAAAAATTATACAAGAGCAATTCATTTTTAGAAGGTAACTATGTTTGGAAATTCCGTTTATCAGAGTAATAAATTAACATTATTTACCCCATGTAAAAATACAGAATTAGAACTCTATGTTTGATGTTTGTAGATCAAAGTCGTGTGATGGAGTCACTGAGTGGAATCCCAATTCCAGGGACAGAAAAAGCACAGTATGGAAACCAGTGTCTACCGAAACTGACGTCTCCTCTCGATTTACTTCATTTTCTCATCGTGAAAGGTGTTAGGTGTTGTTATCACATTTCCTGTGTGACATCAGACCGGGTCTGGGTCAGTGATAGATACACTCTCACCTTGACAGACACAACAGGTGCCACTCTACATAATGTGGAGGATTCATACAGTGGTTTATATAGAGGATTACACACAGTGAACAGTGAGAGTGAACTGATTTATATTGATAGGAAATATAACATCAACAAATTGTCAAAGGATATGAAAACAACCACCACATTTATAGAAAGAACAGACTCTACATGGTACCCATGGTGTGTGTACTGGTCCCCGTTCACTGGGGATCTACTGGTCGGGATGCGTTATATACATACAGAGACAAGCAAGGTAACCCGGTACAACCAGAGCGGACAACTGACACAAACCATGCAACCCGACAACACAGGACGGGAACTGTATAAAGTACCTAACTATGTAACAGAAAACAACAATGGGGATGTCGTGGTGTCTGACTATGACGATGGGTCTGGTGCTGTAGTGGTCACGGAGCGTGGAGGAAGACATCGTTTCTCCTATACAGGACGCTCATCAAGATTACGACTAAAGCCAAGAGGCATATGTACTGACGAGTTGTCACACATCCTGGTGTGTGATGATGAAACCAAAAAAGTACATATAATACATAAGGACGGTCTGTTCCTGTCATACCTACTGACAAGACCACAAGAGATGGATAGACCATGGAGCCTGAATTATGATTTCAACTCTCACCGTCTCTGGGTCGGATCACTGAACAACAGCACTGTGTGTATCTACAGCTATATCATCAGACAGGCCGCTCCGACAGGTAAGTGTACGTCAATGTCATTCACATTAATTAGATATAGATACCCAAGACACACAGTCTGTTTTAATTATCAGTCAACAAAATACATGTAAGACATGTTTATCTGTGTGATTGTTTGAATATAAACAGACAATTGTTACAGGTTTAGCTTTATCTACCAGTCATAGGGATTAATTGATTATCAAAAAAAAAAAAAAAAAAAAAATTAAACGTTTTCCAAATTATGGTGCACAGTCACATGCCACTTTATTTTAACAATATTTACACTTGCAAATGTTTTCCCTTATATAACACTGTTTGTGCAATCCGCTCTTATTTCTGCATAACATCATTATGAGTCAAGGGGTCAAGGTAGCGCATGAATAACCTATATATTATAGGTCACTACTTTGTACTAAACCTAACCGGTGCTGAAACACACCTATTAGATATCGTAATGAAAACATAATTAAGGCATAAAAAATAACGTATCTGTCTTTTGTTATCCGAAGTTTTATTAATTCGTTTTCTAAAAAATATAACATTAATTGCGGGGGATATATCATTCAGGATAAACAGAATAATGTTAATGGATCGACATCGACACGAGGTGTTCTTGATATTTATAATCGCAATTTGTCAAAGGAGTTAATTCAGTTAAATTTATTTCTAAATTTTTTTACAAGCCTTGACCAAAATCGCAAACGCAATATCACAGACTATTTGTGTTTTGTCCATTCAAGGATCACGGTCAAATTTAACTCCTTGTGCTTCTCTGTCCTCTGTCCGTTTTGTTCCGTAAAAAGAACATAGAAATTGAAATAGCTTTCCCATATAATGTCGGAGGTAAATCATATTGCTTTTGAATCTGATTGCGATAGAGTTTCCCCTGAAAATGCTTAAGTAGCCTCTATCTCAATTTTCAATCGCTTTGTTTTCAAAATTCCAACCGCTCTGCGACTTCAGCCAACAGAAGTGGTACTATTCCGTCAAGCTTCAATCGTTTTTTTTTTCAACTGTACAAATGAATTTTCTTTTCTGTTTCACTTTATTATAATAAAAAAGGGTTGTTTTGTCAAAAGTAATGTCATATTTATTTATCATGATAATCAAATACTTGCAACATTGTTGTACTATTTTTTGTTACGTCATCTTAATCGAAGCGGCTTTCTAGGACTAGGTCATCACAAGAAAGAAAGTATGGAGTATTGTTATTGTCATAATTAGCAACAAATGTAAATATAAGAAATAAGGTATCACGTTTGAATGTATATCGTGATATAAATACGGGTTGGTCACGTGATCAAATCCCATAGAACCCTTCGGGGTATTTTCATTTTCCTTTATTTCAATTGACATAATTGAATTTATTTAATTAATTAATCAATTAATGAATTTATTTGTAATCTGTATGATATAGATAAATAAATGGTAAATTAATGGCTTGTTGTAGATGAACACAGACCCCGTACTGATGAGGAGGACATGTTCAGCTTAACACCAGCCGTTTTAAGGATATAGCTTGGATATTGACAGGTTGTAAATGTTTCTGTACAAATCTAGTAAGCTCTCAAAACCACACATGTTTTGTGTCACTTTGTTTAAATCTGCAGCTGCAATTGTCCTGTGTATAATTCACATAAACTGTTTACTGTTCACTGTCTTTACTAAGCGCTAAACTCGCAACAATCAGTACATCAAGACGTCGTAAAAGCTGCAGTTCACAAAGCCACTCAGCCACTGAAGGAAAAAGTTAACGTTTTAGAAAAACAAAATAAAGACCTCTTTCAAAAAAACAAAAGATGAGCTTTAACAATACGGCCGAAGACCTTTGGTTCGAGTGGCTGGTATACCAGAAACCGCTGAAAACACCAGTGACAAAATTCAAGAGGCAGTCTCGGCAGTTGGTATCCCTCTACAGAGAGAAGATATAATTGTGTAACACCGAGTAGGCAAACCAGATCGATATCGAATACGCCCAAGACAAATTATTGACAGACTAAAGTCGGTTGATCTTAAATTTCATCTCGTCAAAAACTCGAAAAAATTCAAAAACAAACCAAGTACTAGAAATGTGGCCATCAATGAGGACCTGACCAAATACCGGGATAGACTCTTGTTCCTTGGCAGGCAATTGTGCAGAAATCACAACATGAAATCGGTTTCTTCCTCCAATGGCAAAATTAAAGTTTACGATCTCAACAATCGCGCCCATTACATTCAGGAGGAGGCAGATCTAATTCAATTCGGTCACGTGATAAACTCTGATTAAATATCACCATGTGTATTACAGCTACCTTCCACGCCTGTATAATTGTGCAGTTTAGTTGACTCACGTCTACACGTTCGACACTCAATGTTGGGTGTATAAATACTCTGTAAATATTTACTACATGCAAAACACAGCTTTTGTCTTCAATAACTGTGTTTCGTTTCTTATTATATACTTTGTGTTGTCTATTCTCTCTGTGCAGAGTTTGCCTTACTCAAAACTCTCGGAAAACCCGACTCATTTTTAGCTCACCTGAGCTGAAAGCTCAAGTGAGCTATTCTGATCACATTTTGTCTGTCGTCCGTCTGTCTGTCTGTCCGTCCGTCTGTCTGTCTGTCCGTCTGTCTGTAAACTTTTCACATTTTCAACATCTTCTCAAGAACCACTGGGCCAATTTCAACCAAACTTGGCACAAAGCATCCTTAGCCTAAGGGAATTTAAAGTTGTGAAAATTAAGGACCACGCGATTTTGCAAAGGGAGATAATTTGGAATTTATCAAAATTATCGAGAAATTTTCAAAAATCTTCTTCTCATGAACCATAAGACCAGGAAGCTGAAACTTTTGTGGAAGCATCCTCAGGTAGTGTAGATTCTAATTTGTGAAATTCATGACCCCCGGGGGTAGGGTGAGGCCACAATGGGGGGTCAAAGTTTTACATAGGAATACATAGAGTAAATCTTTAAAAATCTTCTTCTCATGAACCATAAGACCAGGAAAGCTGAAACTTGTGTGGAAGCATCCTCAGGTAGTGTAGATTCTAATTTGTGAAATTCATGACCCCCGGGGGTAGGGTGGGGCCACAATGGGGGGGGGGTCGAAATTTAACATAGGAATATATAGAGTAAATCTTTAAAAATCTTCTTCTCATGAACCATAAAACCAGGAAAGCTGAAACTTTTGTGGAAGCATCCTCAGGTAGTGTAGATTCTAATTTGTGAAATTCATGACCCCCGAGGGTAGGGTGGGGCCATAATGGAAGGTCGAAGTTTTACATAGGAATATACCGAGTAAATCTTTAAAAATCTTCTTCTCATGAACCATAAAACCAGGAAAGCTGAAACTTGTGTGGAAGCATCCTCAGGTAGTGTAGATTTATTGTTGTGAAAATCATGACTCCCGGGGGGAGGGGGGGGCCACAATTGGGGGTCGAAATTTAACATAGGAATATATAGAGTAAATCTTTAAAAATCTCCTTCTCATGAACCATAAGACCAGGAAAGCTGAAACTTGTGTGGAAGCATCCTCAGGTAGTGTAAATTCATAGTTGTGAAAATCATAACCCCCGAGGGTAGGCTGGGGCCTTATTGGTTGGTTGAAGTTATACATAGGAATATATAGAGTAAATCTTTAAAAATCTTTTTCTCAGAAACTAATTAGCCAGAAAAGCTGAAACTTGACTGGAAGCATCCTCAGGTAGTGTAGATTCATAGTTGTGAAAATCATGACCCCCGGGGGTAGGGTGGGGCCACAATGGGTGGTCGAAGTTTTACATATGAATATATAGAGTAAATCTTTAAAATTCTTCTTCTCAGAAACTAATCAGCCAGGAAAGCTGAAACTTGTGTGGAAGCATCCTCAGGTAGTGTAGATTCATAGTTGTGAAAATCATGATCCCCAGGAGTAGGGTGGGGCCACAATGGGGTGTCGAAGTTTAACATAGGAATATATAAAGTAAATCTTTAAAAATGTTCTTCTCAGAAACTAATCAGCCAGGAAAGCTGAAACTTGTGTGGAAGCATCATCAGGTAGTGTAGATTCATTGTTGTGAAAATCATGACCCCCGAGGGTAGGGTGGGGCCACAATGGAAGGTCGAAGTTTTACGTAGAAATATATAGAGTAAATCTTTAAAAATCTTCTTCTCAGAAACTAATCAGCCAGGTAAGCTGAAACTTATGTGGAAGCGTCCTTAGGTAGTGTAAATTCAAAGTTGTGAAAATCATGATCCCCGGGGGTAGGGTGGGGCCACAATGGGGGGTCAAAGTTTAACAAAGGAATATATATGGTAAATCTTTAAAAATCTTCTTCTTAGAAACTAATCAGCCAGATGATTCTTTATAATTGTTAAAGACTTTAACGACTTCTTTTGTCCAGGGGGTTTAACTTAAACGATGACTGGCAGAGTCTCAAAGATGGACTGGTTTGGAAGCTAATACATTGAATTTGTGCGAGATATATTTTATTTATTATTTAAATGCAAATAAAAGGGGTGGTATAGATGTTGAAATAAAGGTAAGAAAAAAAAATCAAAAAAATTCGCGTATTTTCCGTGTTAGTTTTCTACCTGATAAAATTTTTTTTATAACATGTATTTTAAAAGTTCTTGGTCTTACTCAGACCTTTCATTCGGTATGCCGAAAAGAGGGCTGGCCCTTATAATTAGGGAGTTAGAGGCGTCCAACGTTTCTTGTCAATTACTTAAAAAGGAATAAAAATTTCTAATGCATTATTGAAGCAAATTTGTAAAGAAATTAATTTTAAATCCTTCTATAGTATTCAATTTAATATTTTCGTAATTTACAGTCAGTATTTGCAGGAACAATTGTTGTCAGTTTGGTCCATTTTTGTGGGGGTGCGCACGTTTATGAGGTTATGAAAGGGCTTCTTGTAATGCACTAACTGAAACATGTAGTGCGCAAAAATAATTCCACATACAATTTACAAATGTTTTTATTCATATGTACAATTTCATTTCATATAGATGAACCTCTTTGACCTTATTTTTGTTGTTTGTTTCATAACTGTGCCCCTGTCTATATTTAGATGCATTACGAGATTCAGGTAACCGATCGATAGGAGAGTCGATAGCTGTATTCAGGCCGTCGCCTAGACGATAGTGCATGTGCTTGTAGAGCTGGACGTACATGTTTAACGCCCCACTGTGTTACTGTAACAGAGACATTTTGAATTGTTTCAGTACTGGGAGATGTGTTAATAAAATGGTTCCAATGCATGGTAATTAACTCAACTTTTCTACAATACGTATACACGGCCGTCTTATGAAGCACAATGTGTCTTACTGACATGACACATGTACGCTGGCAATTTAAACGAACGCGGGATTGCTCCAGATAGAACAATTCTTTTAAAGCAAAAAAAATACAGATTTGCGATGGATATAATATAATTATCATCGTGGAGATGATTTTAAAAAGTAAACTTAATATTCGTATACGATAATATTTGAATCCAAAGACGCTAGTTGTAAGTTACGGTTATTAGGGATATTAATTATGACTTGCCCCGCGTTTCAGGTTTTTTATTTGCAAAACATCTACAAACGAAAATACCAAACAACCTTCAGCAGCAACTTATAAATTATTTATTCCATACACAATTCTAAGGAGGTATTTCAATGAATTTTATAAATGCTTTATACTTGTTTACATTTGCTATCTTCCATGGAAAAAAGTGGCATGGAAAAAATGTTGTTCAATGTTCATCAAATACGCTGTAGCCTTAGCAATCGAAAATATTTAACAAGCTGTATATTGATAGATTGACATATCAACAAACATTCAGACCCGCAATGTGTTTTTTACAAGTTCTATAAAATGTAGACTCAATGACTGAATTCTTTACCGTTTTCCGTGTTGTTTATTTTGAATCACGTGTGTACGTTATGTGTAGCCATATAGATGAACACTTTAAGTGTTTAATATTTAAAAGAAATTGTGTACATGCAGAGCAATGCAATGCTAGGACAATTAAATTCCAACAATGTATATGGTGAGGCCGGTCAGACTGATACTGGTTCTGCTTGTTCTACAAATAGCGAATGTAAGACGAAGTATTTGGGTGATATATTTTAAACAAATATAAGTATTGCTTTCTTAAAAGCTTGCATTACTCAACAAAGTATTTTATTGGAATCATTCTTAGTTACCTTAACTGCATATATGTACCGCTCGGTCTGTATCCCGGAAAAATCGACTACCATCCGAAATTTTTCATACAAGGTCTACAGACTTGCAGCTAACATTACCTTTAAAAATACATTTTAGAATTTGCCGCTGTTTATAAATTCATTAAAAAGACGCACAGAATCAAGTGGTAATATGTCGTTTGATATGGGATTTATGACGTCTATTTATATTTATTGCCCCCCCCCCTCCCCCATTTTTGTAGCATGTAAAAAAATGGTATGAAAATCATGAAATTATGAGTGAAATTTTGGAAAATTCTAAAAAAAAAAATTCTTTTTTTGCTTGTCAAGATTTGTTGGATGAGTTTGCCCCCCCCTTTCAAAAACGATGCTACGTGCTTGAAAATTACTCATTTCTTTATTCCCCTCTTTAATAAACAAAACATACTAACAAACATAACCGATCCATATAAATATAATTACATGTATCAAAAATAAACTTCAAAAACAAACTACACATTCATCCTTCACCCACAATATTGCCTTTTCGATATTTGTCATCGTTGTAGACCCGTGTAACAATCTGTTACATTATATATGTAAGTAGGTGCTTGCACGACAAAGAACCCCTTGCTGATCTACATTTTCATTAACGCATAAAAAGAAAAAATATATTTTGATTTATTTTTGAATTTCTTTTGATGTAAAAAAAAAAGAGAAGAAATTGGTTCTCAGTCTCTCTTTATGCCTGTTTGTTAGAGGTTAAATCAAGTTTATTTTGAATATCCTTTTGTAATTTAAAAAATGCGATGTAAATTTTTTTTCATACAATATTTCGGATAAAGCAATGAAGAGTTGTTTCTTGAAATTTTATTAGACCATAACATTGTAAATTGCTAACATTGAAAATTGTGCCCGATTTCTTTCTTTTTTTCAAGGTAAAACTTTATTGATTTAAAAATGATTCTTTGAGACAAACAAATTGACATAATCAATAAGAGTTTGACAATCTCTAACTGCAGGTCTGTAGCTTTCAGTCAGAAAAAGAATCGGATGAACGACCAAGGACTCATATCGTCCATCCGAATTTCTTGAAAATTGCCATTATTTTCGTACGCGGACGCAATACTCACCGAGACTAAATGGTTCGTATCTTAAGTTTTAACTGCTTTGAAAGGTAAAATTGGTTTTCTGATAATTATGAACATGAATAATTAAATAAAAATGGTTAAAATTATAGTAAAATTACCGGCATCGATCTTCTCCGTGCGCGGATCTAGAAGGGGAAGGGTTCAGACCCCCCCCCCCCCCCCCCAGCGAAATTTCTTTCAATTACGTGTACATTATAAACTTACCAAATATGCCTCGGACATCCCTTGGCAAACTTAAATAACCGTCTGACTTTTCAACCCCCTCCCCGGAAAAATTTTCTGATCCGCGCATGTTCCCCCTCCTCGAAATACAAAATTATTCTTCAAAACCCCTTGTAAATTTTCCAGGATCTCTGCATATATACTAAGAGATTCATTGGCGCTTGCGTTCGATAAAAATGCGTGTAAAACGTTTGCCAATGGTCTTTTTACCTCCGTACCGGGCATAACCACAGTCTCACTCTGTGAATAAAATGCGGCGATTCAAACTAGAGACAACGTGTTAAGATCTGCATTTGCTTATAAACATGTAGTATCATCGTGCAAAATGCACTGTAAAATTATAATTTTTTTTTTACTTTACTTGTAAAATTCGTAATTTTTTCTCACAGTTTATTTCTTACAAAGTTACTTTTTTATTTAGTGATTGACACTTTTAATTTTTAAAGACTTTATATGTGATTTGAAAGAGACAGAGTGTCATGTCTCAAGGACTGTTAATCTCTTAAAACAACATTGTGCAGTTATCAGATTTTCATTTCTTGGACATCAAAGACTCGTTGAGTTTATTTAATTAGTTTATATCTGTGAACCTTTCACTCAGCCTACTTATATCATTACCTGTCAATTTATACTCATTGTTAAGATTCTTATAAATAGTTATGTACAATTGTCAATGCGCAGTCTGGAATACGGCGGCCAGCCCCGGCCACGTCCGACTCTTCCAGAGTCTTGAGTCCGGAGGCCACTACTGGCCATATCCGAATTGTTTGTAACATGTCTGTCTGTTAAATTGTTATAATGTTGCCATCGTTGAGTCTCGTCCAATAATGTGGAATCCTGCATCAATTGCCTGTTTATTTCTCTGGCACTGTATACTGGTGGACCTTCGGGAATACGGCAAACCTACCCTTCGTTTTAGCTTACGACCTACAGTGCGCCACAGCCTTATACCTTATAGACTTTACGCCAACATTCCCTCACCCGGTTCGTACTGCAGACGACCGATGCAGACCAGATACATTCTCTATCACCGTAAAATCTACGCGGTCACAGAAATATAATACTTTGTTTCTCAGTGTTTACACATCTAATATTGTACTATGGTCAGCTATTAATTTTTTGTAATACGTCACAAGTATGACGCAGCAACGACGGAAAACCTAATCGTTGCTTGCAACGAGCTCGTCTCTAGTTTATGTGATATTATTCCTAACAAGCGGGAAAACATATCGCGATACAACACACGAAACAAGGATCAGTTTAATGTTCCTAAGTGCAGGTTAGGTTTTGTACCCAATGCTGTCAATCAATGGAATTCACTAAATATAGAAGCCAGAACAGCCACCTCAATCAATTTGTTTTGCAAACATATGCCTAAAGTTACGAAACCCCCTATTTATTTTTCTTTTGGTAAACGCTGTACCAACATTATTCATACAGAGCTGAGACATAACAGTGTATTAAACTATGATCTTTGTAAACGTAATATTATAAATAATCCGTTGTTTATGTGGTCAAACAGAAGATGTGTATCATTTCTTTTTTTCTTGTAAAAAATACTCTAGAACGAAAAACAACATGTTTGATCAATTGTTATGTTAGATTTAGTCAATATTGATACTAATTTACTTTTATATGGCAACAACAACCTACCTTTACATATCAACAAAAGCATTTTTGCTTCTGTATTAAAGTTTATAGACGAATCCTTGAGATTTAAATAATATTTCTTTGTGTATATCAATATTATATTTTCTTTTGTTTTGTTCTATATTCATATGCATGACAACTATCGTTACATTTAAGGAGAGGAACTTGTTAGTTGTTAGAACTTGTTTCTGATCCTTTTGTTTAGTGAATAAAATATGTTCAAAACAAAAATATACACTGTAATACAGACTCTTGTTTATTTCACACTATAAAATTGATTTTTATGATTTCCAAATTTATTTTCCAAATTTATCAGAACAGGTTTTTCATTTTTTTCCAATTTCGTCCAGACATATTATTTTCGTTATGTGATGCAAGGCCGCCATACCTGTAAGAACCGTAGACTACGGCGTAGTGAAGTTTGAACTGTTTATTGAATAATAATAGATGTATCAGAAAATAATCACGGTAATTACCATTTGCATTGTTGTTATACACAGTAATAAATTTTTGCGTCCCCCCCCCCCTCCCCTCCCCCATAGTGTATTTTTGTCGTTTAAACAAGTTTCAATATGTAAACAAAAAGGGTATGGAACATCGGTCAAGTCTAAATTTTCTACTCTAATACTTTCGTACATTGTTTGTTTATTATATAAAATATCATCAGGTCAGGCATTATTATTATTATCATGGAATTTTTCTGTCAGATTTATACGTGTACATCATAATAAGTTTCGTAATATTACTTTTTATCGTAGTCAATCTTTTCCTACATTTGATAAATAAAAGAAACGGAAACGAATTGGCTGTTGCGATACAAAGAAACAGTTCATAACATTACACACACTTTGGATAGATCATCCAAACATGGCTGCTTGTTGCTTTACGGAGAATTCATTGTAATGGAAATAAATCGCAGATATAAACTAAATAATAATTAATATGACTTGGTGTTTAGATTTATACCTTTTTTTCCACCATTACATATGAAGAATGTTATTGGATACAACCATTGTCGGTTCGCAGCCATCTAACACAGTTCACTTCGGAATTAGACAAAATGTTACCCCAAAGAGGAATAAACTCTTATTTTATTCATTGATGTAACGGACCGTGTGTTTATAGCTCTGCACAAACTTATTTTAGTTTAATTTTATTTTTTTCTTACAGATACTATGTCTGACATTAAGACCTCAAAATGATCGACACAAACATTTTTGTGGTAAATAGATTTTCACTGTCATAGAATCTACCTTGCATCTTAGAAATTATATTACTTGAATAGGTGTGAATATTGATTTCTGGATATTTATCATAAAACTCTCTCACTTTTATGCCATCTAACACTGCATATTCCCTTGTCTTGTTAAATACTAGTATGTCGTCCAAGTAAATCACCATTTTTAACCCTAGTCGGCGAAGATAGCTTATTGGGATCTTCATCAATTTTGTGAAAATCCAGGGAGCTACAATTATTCCGAAGGGCAGACACTGTCACAGACAGAGGAATTACACATTCGCTAGTCAAGGGTTTTCGGTCCACTTTGCTACCCATAAACCCTTGGCGGATTTCATTACGAAAACTCGGTGATGTGGTTGCGCTATCTAGCGAGCAACTTGAGTTGCGCCCCTTGCATATTTTCAAATTTAATCGAAATAAACAACGGGTTAGATACACATCATGGCATCAGGGTTGGGGTTAATTACTTTGAAATGTAATTAATTACTTTCAAATACATAAATAATTTTGTCCATTACTTGCAATTACAATTACATTCATTTTTTCAAATGTAATTAATTACTTTCAATTACTTTGACAAATGTAATTAAATAAATTTCAATTACTTTTAATATCTTAAGAATAAATACATGTACAATGTATTAACAGCATTGAGACACACAGAACTTTTTTATGGTAATGTGATTTGATTTGAACATATTTTATTGCATTATATATTACAATGGGATTGGGCACAAGTTATAAAACTTAATTCGCCCTCTCCCTACATGTTAAACAACATATACAATATTATTGCAAATACGTCTCAGTTTGTACTGATACAATAAAAAAATTACACCAATATGTAGTTAAGAAAGTTAATGTTACCTGTAGTTTTAAATGTATGCAAGGATGAACTAGATAAATAGATAAAAAAAAGCAAGATGTTATCAACAAAAATAAGGTAATGTCTTTAAAGGTTTGTGTTCATTTTAATCATAATTATTTATAGATTTTGCTTTAAAATGTATATTTTAAAATAATGTATAAACATTAAATTATTATGGGTACTAAATCCAGTGTCATTGGGTTCATGTTTGGTTATGAAGAAGACTTTTTATACTAAATTTGTATTCAATACATTTGTTCAGGGTATGAACGGGCTTCGGGCCTGAACAAATTAGACCTTTTCTATAGTGTCATGTTGAATAAACATGACAAACATAATGAGACACTTAATAAGTGTAAAAACACAAGCCCATTTAAAACAGGGCATTCTCCTGTTAACCTTATATACCTGTACATGCATACTGCTTATAATTTAATGAAGAACTGAACTGAATATGACACCCCTTTAAACTTTTAACTTGAAAAAAAGTAATTGAAATGTAATTGAAAAGTAATTGAAAATACATGATATTTTTGGAATGTATTTAAATACATTCAATTACTTGTAATTGAAGGGAGGCCCAATTACAAATTACTTCCCATTAATTTGAAAAATGTAATTAATTACACTCAATTACAAAATCTTCTTTCAATTACCCCATCCCTGCATGGCATTAATACAACTTGAAAATATGTTGACTACCGAAAATCGGAACATAATTAACGCTTCTATTACATACGAATTAAGTTATAACCTAGGGAAAGCGCGGGATGTTTTATTCATAGTGTTTGTAAGGACCTGTACCGGGAGTGAAAAAGTCGCCGATTCATAGGAAAGCTTTCATGCCATAAAACCAGGTATCGATGTCGTGAGTATTGCGGAACAAAGAAATTAAATAAAACGCAGCTCATTGAACCTTTAAAAGCAATAACCAGAAGCAAGAACGTATATATACTAACGGGATAGGCAGCTTCTACATTTGCCTTGTTTATTCGCATGCTATCACGCGAGCCTTGACAATTTTGTAGAACTATGTTAAATCCCAGTAAAATATATAGGTTTTTAAAACGATCTGGTTAGACCATCGTTGGGGAGGCACTGTACACGAGAACTTATGTCTCAACTTGTTAAAAGCATCGAATGTTTTACCAAAGATCACACATGTGTTTTCGTTTAAAGTTTATATTTACAAGCTCTGCGATTGGATCAGCTACTCGCAGCTGCAGCCAATCATAAAACGGAGCTTGTCACCGAGTTATCGTAATGAAATCCGCCAAGGGTTTATGGGGAGCTAAGTGGACCGAAAACCCTTGGCTAGCGAAGATGAAGGAATAAGTAAATCTTTTTCAGGCGCGAAGCTAGGCGTACGCAAGTGCTTCCACTTCGTTTTCACAAAAAATAATGATAAATAAATAATAAACACATTGTAATAAAAATAAATTAAACTTTAATAATGCTGGGTAATTAAAACTTTTCTTTATGAATTAAACTAAACTAAAAAATAATTCTTGAATTTTATATATACTCTATCGATTAGGTTTACAATATTTTGGGTCATCATATCCGTTAAACTTTAATGTTAAGAGTACATGTTTCAAAAACAAACAAAACATACAGATTTGTTCGGAAAGCCTAAAACATTCGAAGAATCTATGATTCGATTCTGTGTGTTTATGATTATTTTTTCTTTCTGTTTAATATTGTGGTATTTAACTTATTTCTAAAGAGTTTTTTTTTATTAAAATCGATCTGTTTCTTCTGTCGTTTTGTGTTTTACATTTTACATACTGACAATTTCTATTGTTCGTGTCGGTGTTTGTCAGTGTCCTGTACAATCCTGTTTCTTGTCTTATTGTTTTAGAGATGTCATCGTTAGCAACATTTTTCTAAGGACTAAGGAATCATTGAAAGATTTCGTAAAAGAACACGCATACGCACCAACTAAGTACGAGAATGGGTATCATTCTTTTCCTTCATGATTTTTATTCTTTTACTATCCGGTGATATTGAGACAAACCCAGGTCCTTCTGTTGAAAAATCCCTTGATTTATTACATCTTAATATTCGAAGCATTAGGAACAAGATTGACTCTCTAATGTATTTAGTGCATGATTTTTATATTTTATGTTTTACAGAAACTTATTTAGACTCAAACGCTTCAAATGAAAATCTGTTCATAGAGGGCTTTAATAATATGTTTAGAAAAGATTGCAACTGCTATGGTGGTGGAATAAAGATTTTTGTTTCAAACTTAATGACGGGGAACCGTAGAGAAAATTTAGAACAATTTAGATACTGAAATTATTTGGATAGAAATACCACAAGCGAAAGGGATTCTTCTAGTATGCTGTATTCATCGTCTTCCACACTCTAGTAGTGCTTTTTGGCAAAACTTGTCTTGGTCTTTTGAAAAGGCTACTGATATTTCTAATAATATTGTAATACTTGGTGATCTAAATATTGATTTTTTAAAGGTAAATAACTCACACGAGATACATACAATTATGAACAACTATAGACTGACAAATATTATACATGAACCCACAAGAAGTACACACAACACAAATACCCTCATAGATCCCATTATAATTAGTGAAAATATATGTGTACACGATTCTAGTACTTAAAGTGTATGTAACGTTCTTAGTGATCATCGTGCAACTTACATCTATATTCATCAGATAACAAATACAAACATGGCATATAAACGCAAAATTTGGGATTACAAGCATGCAGATATGGAACTTTTAAACAAACTAATACTTGAATGTGATTGGTACAGAATCATTGATGACACAGATAACATAGATAAGGCCACAATAAATTTTACAAACAAACTCCTTTCTTGTATTCTTTAATGCATTCCTGAAAAAACTGTAACTATAAGGCCGAATGATAAACCATGGATGGATTCTCTTCTTAGGAAAACCTTGCGAGTTCGTAATAGGTTAAGAAAAAAGGCACAAAAACAAGAAGAGAATCTGATTGGGTTATTTTTCGGATAATAAGGAACAATGTGAATAACATGAAAAAAACATGCAATTGCAAACTACTATGACAAAATAAACTCTCATCTTAAGGATGCTAGCTTAAACAATCACAAATTATGAACATATCTATCATTACCGCTATGACAATTAATATAGAGAAGTGAAAAAAACTTTGAATTCCATCCTCTTAAGTTTATATTAACAATGATGAAAAATAAATACCCGGCAGAAGATGTAAAGAACTAGAATATATAGGATCTCGTGATTTGTAGTTGGATATGATTTTCATCCAACAATTTTTTTTTCTTGAGCCTTAGTGAGGGGATAAAACACAGAAGTTGAATAAAAATCATATTATACTACAAATCATATGAGATTCTATTTATCCCATGTTGTATACACCACAATCAATGTTTACACTGTTTATAAAACTCCACATTATTTTACTTCATTATGCCTACGCAAATCCCTCTGTAAAGTCACAACTGTGGGATATCAAAAAAATATCCAATGAGTCATATCCACGGGATGAAGGGGGTTAACATGGGATGAAATAAAATTTGTTAAAAAAAACAAAGAATTGATACCAATGCAATGATACCTAGGCTTTGCCTCAACTTCAAACAAACATCACTTGCAGACACATGTGTACGGTAATACATAAAACAGATAAAGACATACCTTAGATTTTTTGAAACAGGCAATAATCTCAGGGGATTAATTATCCTGCTCTCATCCATTTATTGAATTTAATCAGGGCTTACAGAAGGAACATTTTCAGGTACTATTCTTAAGTTTCCTTTAATATAAACATAGCAACCAAAAAAAAACAACACCAAAACATCCATTAAAAAAGAAAAAAAAGAATCAAAAAACTGATATCTAATAAAAAAAATTGTTTTTAATTTATTGTAATTAATATATTTTTTTTCATTTTACAGAATATAAGTATTTGGACTAGAATGAAATATATTCTTTATCAAATACCATCCTTTAAACTGAGGGGTAAAAATATTAGGGTGCAGCTCATGGAATGAGAATTTAATTTGCTTCAAAACAAACATCAGTGCAGACAAAGGTGTTTATTAATCTCGATATGACAGATAGAGATAAGCCTCTAAATTTTCTGCAGCAGGTAAGATAATTAATCCCAGGGGATTAATTGTTGTGCTCTCTCATCCTTTTCTTTTAAATTTACAATAAGATTTTTTTTTCCAGAAATGACAGAATGGGGTTATTATCTGATTACCTGTTAAAATTAACAGCATTTAGGCAGAAAAAAATAAAATAATTAATTAAAAAATAAAATAACGAAAAAGGATATCTTAATTTATATCTTGATTTTAGAATTCAATAAAATTATCATAAATCATTGTGTACGGTATTTTAACCAAAATAAAATATGAATATTATATTTTAAATCCATATTTCAAAGAATGTACACAATACTACACATCATTCAAAATTGACCTTAACTTCAAAACAAAGTTCATTTGCAGACACAGGCAGTGCAGTAATTAATCTCAATGTGACAGATAAAGATAAAGCTTAGGATTTTCTTCCTGTGGAAGGTTAATTAATCCCAAAGGACAAATATTGCACATCCTTCCATGGTTACAATGGAACATTCTCGGCAGTTTCTCTTTGCCCATTCATTCTCAGCAGTTATCTCTCTTTGCCCATTCATTCTTGTGCATAGTTTGGAATCTACCCCACCACCCCAGCTCCAAACCAGAAGATATAGAGAACCAAACTTAGCATCAAAATATGTATTTCTGCCTACTGAACTACCGTACCAAATTTGAACTTGATTGGGCAACCATAAAAACAGTTATTAGAAAAAAAAACAGGAAATTTGTGGACGGAAGAGTGACAGACGGACAGACAGAAGGACGGACGGACAGAGTGATTACTATAGGGCACCCGCAAATCCTTGCAGGGCCCTAATGATAGGCTCGTATTTTTTAAACATCAATGGTACTTGAAGATTTCCAATTTGTTTTTATTTTTTCTCAATCAAGTTTCGCCAATTAATAATCAACGAAACCTTCTTTTTAAAAATCCGGAAATTATCTGGATTTTTGTATTTTACAATCTTGCACATGCTCATTACATTCACGCTAAATCACGGGAGGCTCTTTAGTTTATGTTTTCACACTATCGCATTAGCATGGATTAACTCAGAAACGATATTACAAATACATGTTAATTTTCCTTGAACATTTGTCATTTAATCTGTTCATCTTAGGAAATACGGGAGATAACTCTTACTCAGTGCATTTAGTATGAAAATTCCCGAGAGTTTCGAATATCAACATGGTGTGTAAATTCGAAACGAATAAAACAGGTTGGTGAAAAAGTGTTGAATTCTTCATTGATATGAATACAATTTTTAGATGAAAGATATTTACAGCTTCAAAGTGGTTTGTTATGAATAATTTAACTGTTATTTTAAATGCAATTTCGGAGCGATTCTACAAATTTTTGCATTACGGGTATATGGGAGGCATTTTAACTGTGGTGATGGTCTCGAGACAGAGATTATTCAAACTAAGCAGCAGAATGTAGTGAAATTAATAGCATTTTTGTAGGCTTAAAGCTTTGTTATGTAAATGTCAACAATACGGTGTGTTGATGTATCTATTTCGTAAATGTCCGATATCATATGCAATGTCAACCCATCTAATTACTAAAAATGGGGAAACGTTGACCTCGTCATTACATTATGACGTCAGAATTGTTTATTTCGCATGGCTATGTCAAATCAAAAAGCTGCAGAAAATGTCCATTTATATTTTCAGACACATTTACCTGTTACAGTGATGCGTGTTTTTGCGATAAAGACATCCATCAGACACTGCAGGTTCACATGTTAGTAAGGGAACTTCAACAAACCGGTTCTGTAGAGTTTTGTAGAAGATACTCGTTTTAAAAACACTGGAATGCCTTCGACAAGCAGAAGCAATGAATCGGTTGCAGTTTTTAAAATTTTGATCACGGAAACGCGCCCCGTCATGAGTTGACAATTATTTTCAACTGAAGAACTCCCTTTGATATCTTGTCTCATTTTACTTTAAAACTTTACTATATTGATGACAATGGAGTTTTATAATTTCATTCTAACTTGGGTAATGTTAGCCGGAACGACTCTGGAAGCAAATGATCGGTTCCTAGGAAGCGTTGGAGTAGTCCTGAGGGATCGTGGACCACTCGTTACAGACCAAATGAACTGGTATCACAGCTTTGTGGTAGCCATGCCGGATACTGTCCCTCTGATCTGTGTTTCAGAAAGAAATGCCTAAATGAAGGTTTTGTAAAAAAAAAAACCAGCCACATCCTTTATACAGAATAATTAAGCAGATGGATAATGACATAAATTATGAAGTTTCGAAATTCTTATCATTTGTTTCTAAAACTCTCAATTCATTTTCAGGTAAAACGAGAAAGCAGAGAAACGCTCCATTATCTTTAATTGGAGATATATCTAAGTCTATATTTGGTACTGCAACCGTGGCTGATTTGAAAGCAGCTGTGGTTAGAGTCGACCAAATAATACGACTGGACTCGAATATCACAACAACACTGCAGAGCCATGTTGATATCTTCAAGACATTCATGACCATTGAAAATGAAAGATACAATAATATGAAGGAGGCCATAAACCGGACGAGAGAAAACCTGAAAGCGATCCAGAAAAATGCCAAAACAAAACCAGATGAACTGGAGAAAACATATGCAATGTCTGCGTTGACAACAATGGCAAAAAACATATCTCGGACTACTTTCAATCATCTTTACTGAATTCGCAAAGCTTTTTTAGAACTTAAAGAAGGTGACATTCCCCTGTTCTCGTTTCAGATGAAGAATTTCAACTAGCACTGGCTAAGAATCCAGCGAAGGCTTCAATATCTACTGGTTGCAACCGACTTGTACCGACGGCAAGGATCCTTCATCCTCAGGTATCAAAGATACAGCAAGCAGATTTTGCTAACTCTGAAATTTCCAATGGGGACCAGTGTTAAGGAAACACTATGCGAAGTCAAAACATTACCAGTTCCACTGAAACCAAATTCCTATCACGCCACCAAAATAACACCCATGCCTCCGTTTATAGTGGAGCGAAGATCCCTTTCTGGTTTCTACTATGCTTTACCAAAGATACACCAGTTAATGAAATATTGCCAAACAATGGGTCATTTTAACAGAGAATGTAAGATAAGTTTTAAGTACAACCCTTTTAATACACCCACTTTCGTGGCTGCAGTCCAGAAGGAAAATGATGATTCAATTCACCGGTATGGTTCTTTTGAATTATTAAGGGATCATTTAAAGGTAAATGTGCCATTTATATCCATATCGGCAGACGAGATTCTTATCACCAGAATAGAGGAAATAACAAGGCATTGTCCATATGGAAGTCATTTAATTATTGGATGTGATTACTGCAAGATGAAGGTTTCTTGTGGCTGCCACATTAGCAATGGTGACCATTTGATAATGACCGATTCACATGTATGCAAAGGAAAAACGTTTAAAGTAGATTATATGCATATAAAAATATAATAACTCTTTATTAAAGAGTTTTTCCGGGCAAGTAAGAATGATTTGTCTAATTCAATGCATGATTTAAAGAAGATCAAGATGCACCAACTTCCCGAAGTAAAGTTTCATGACAGTAGGTATAAAACTCTTTTGGCCCTCGATCATAATAAAATGGATGTTAAACATGTTTTGGAGAAAATATAACAAAACAAGCATATTTTCACAAGTCTAGCGGATCCGATCTTGACTGGGGATCTGGCATTGCCAGATGACTGGTCAAGTCCTTATGCACTTATGACTTTTGTTATGACCACTGTATGTCCTTTGTTATTGATTAATACGTGGTATGTCTATTTTGCAAAGCAGATCAAGTAAAGCATGGAATTGTGCACTTACCCATGCCCTACTTTTTGTATTATTTCAGACAAATAAAGAAATGTCAATTTCCTTCAGATGATTGTAAATAAAATACTTTAAATAATTTGTTTACTTTGCATGCAGAGTTATAAATGTTTCAATAAATAATATTTTACACCATACTTTCTTGTCATTCTTTCATTTTATTCAATGGGAAGCTTTCTTGATTGAAAGTTCATTGCTTTATTATCATTCTTAAATTATAATGTACGTGTTTAACATGTCTATTTTATCTGCGCGTTCTTTATTTTAAAGAAAATCTATATGTAACTTTAATCCACTTTACATTTTTATTTCGGCTCGTCAACGTAGCCGAATACATGTGTTTACTATATCTAAATTTGAACTATTGCAGAAAAGACGCTCCAGCAGAAGAGGAGACATTTCAAGGAAACGTTGAGTCCGTCTCTTTTGAAAGGTATATGTCATGTTTAATTTAATATTAATATATGGTTTTTAATTATTTTCCAGCAATACCCATTCTTAATGTTGCTAGGTTTACATTTTTGTTTACCAACTCGTATTTATACATACAATTGAAAGGTTATTAAAATTGTTTTGGAATAATTTAAGATTTAAATATAACCACAATAAAAACATTATAATCTAATGCAGTAATGCCTTTGCTCTATAACAAAGTAAATGAAAGTTAAATTTTAAACAACTCACTAAAACAAAATGGCATACAATTTTTCAAGGAATTTCTTCTTTTTTTAAATTTTATAACAGAAATCCTTTCATATAATTTTAAATTCTTTTTTTAGCAACCTCATCGAAGTTAATGGTAAAATTCTTAATGTGTCATACTCACAACTAAAAGAAATCTTCCCAACAAACACATCTTCCCAACAAACACATTAAAAGATGTCAAATTAGAAGGAAAAAGAAAACAACAATGTTTCAGAAGTGAGTAACGTTTTAAAACATACATACATGATATTGCACACACACACACACACACAAACCAGGCACTGCCGCATATATTGTACTAATGTACTTAACAACACAGCATGCACCGTGTTTCAAAACATTTATTTCAAAGGACTATTTTAAAGGAACATTAATTTCTCTTTTAATCAATGTTGTTTTATCTATATTATTCACAAATATTTCATATTATCTTACTATTCACAAATATTTCAATTTGTTTAAATAATGTCAGGTGATGTCTTCCCACTGGTAACCTTGAAGGGCTGTGCATTAAACTGGACAAAGGCTGTGTGGACTCGTGTACAGCAGCTTGGCCTGGTCACCACCTGTAGACAGAGAGAAGGTGTCCACAGCCTCATCAGACAGCTAGACAGAGAGAAGGTGTCCACAGCCTCATCAGACAGCTAGACAGAGAGAAGGTGTCCATATCCTCATCAGACAGCTACTAGCTTTGTCATTTCTTCAATGGAACCACATCAATTCTATGTTTAGAGTGATGAAAAAACGAGTCATAACCGTCCTTCAACAACTTACAGATTACATAAGAAACCAGTGGATCTAGAATCCAGTTTTACCCATCAGCCGCCATAAAACACTCTGAAGTCATCGAGCCACCGCTATAAAAAAAATTAAGCAAAATAAAAATTCTCAAAGTCTGTTTTATTTTCAAATGTACCGAGTCTACAAAAGAGTGCTTTTAAGATAATTTTCAAGCAAACAAAATTGCTGCAGTGATTGAACGACGACATCGCGACTTGAAACAGACAGAGGGCTACGAAATGAGCCACTGGGGTTCAATTCCCATACGCAACACATATTTTTCCCCTCTGATATTGAAATTTTTTTTTAAGTTAACCGTCTCTATCACGAATGGTGAGTGTAACTGTGCCCTCATCATAACATGCATATATCCATGCTGCCAAATCGTTTTGTAAAACTAAATACGACTAAACCTGTAAATTAAGCAATCAATTATAAAATTTTACTGTATATTTATTAACAATCATGATTTTTTTTTTAATGCAGGTAAATATAATGTAATTTTATTTGGAGACTAGCTATCCATTGGAACAGACACTCTTATATTAGGATTCTTTGTATAAGTTGTATCTTTGTATTTAAAGCTATTCACGCTATATTGACAATACAATAATTTGCGTCAATTTTAAATAACAGGGAAAATGTTTGTGTTTGATTACTTAAAAAAGTAACAAAAACATCAAATATTAACAATAAAAAATATTTATTTTCCTGCCAGGAAAGCAATGCCTCCTTATGAATATCAACATATCACGTGATATCGACAGCTAAATTTCTTCATAACTGTACTAGTTTTAGAAAGGAAAGGATATTTTCAGTAAAGAATAAATTTGTCCAATATATAAGTACAAAAAAATACGTTCTATGAGTATATATGAATACTTCCTTTAAAAATAATGACGAAGACCTCTGTGTTTCCCCTATGTGCTATTTTTAGAACCTATGTGTTTCCCCTATGTGATATATTTAGAACCTGTAAGTGTTAGTGCAAAAGTAAGGGTATCGTGAGTGACAAACGTATTTTATTTATTATACATGTATGTATTTCAAATTAACAACTGTTAAGCATATTAAAAATCAAGTCGGATATCTAATTAGGCAAACAATAACGGCCACCGGATTTCCGGCAGACATGCGCAATGAGGTCGGTTTCGCTCTTCCTTCATCAATATTCATGAAAAGGTAATACTTTCCTGGCAGGAAAATTAGCAATTAAAACTCTGTATCTTTGTAATGAGATGGAATTCACAATTGTAATTGACAGAATAAAGGTATCTTTTATAAGCAGACAAACACATGCGTTTTCACTGTCATTCAAAATCGACGCCAATTATAGCGTGTATAGCTTTAAAATAAATTACTGTAAATAATTTATTCAGTTTAAAGTTAAATCTTTGCAATTGATCTGTTCTAGAATTTAGGGTTATACTGACCCATAACAATACTTTCAGTGGAATTCCTAAAGGAGTAACAACCGGAATCAGACGGGTCTGTTCTTCTGATGAAATCTTTGAAGAACAGAGTAGGACATTTAAAGTCCATTTGTGCAATTGATGAGGCTATAACGAAAGACAAGAAAACTGTTTGCAGTACGAAGAGCAAACATACAAAAGCAGGGGTTCCACTTGTAACTACCTTTCAGCCTGCAATAAAAAAATCTTCCAATTCTTTAAACATATTTAAAGTCTATCTGTGCAATTGATGGGGTTGTAACGAAAGACAGAAAAACCTTTTGCAATACGAAGAGAAATATAAAAATCAGGGTTTAACTTGTTCGAACCTTTCACCCAGCAATAAATAATCTTCCAATTCTTTTCACATACGAAAAATGTATGTAAGGATCGCCTGTGTTTAAAAGAAAAATAAACGTCGAAGTTACAGCCGAAGACAGTCGTACAAACCTTATCGAAAGGTTGCTTGTTAATAACCACCTGCTTTTCGTTTCACCTGTTCTATTTATAGTGTTCTATAAGATCATAAGTTTTACTTTTTTGTTTTATTATTATTTTGGGTAAGTTTCTTATACATGTATCTGTATATGTAAAAAAAAATGAAATGTTTGGGTTTTTTTAATTCACTACAAATAGGTTTTAAAATCTTTCTTTAACTCGTTTCTTCTAATTAATATTAATAAATATACTATTACCAACATTAATTATTTAACGTTACTCATTACTCCATCGCCAAAAAAGCTACGTGTCGCTTTAAGCACAGAATAGATACCTCGACGATTGGTGCTTAAGCCGAGTAGCTTGTCATGAACGTTTCATCCCAAGTGAAACCAAACTCTATTCAAACCGCAGCAGACATGGTATGCAACATGTCAGCAAACTCCAAGCGATTTCTGACTGCGAAGCCTGCTATTAAGAGTAGGCAAAAGGGTTGTCCGCGGACTTCCCGGCGCTGCGACGACATCCAATTGGTCTGGCGGGCCAAGCGGCACCAGACAGGATCTTCTGGTGTTCTACCAGTAAGATCATTGTCCACGGCTTTGACAAACTTATATACCACCGATCATTGCATGATCGAGTGCGTTATTGGGCGACTCCCTACTATAGTGCTCGAACGGAATTACTTCTTCGTCGATGGCTTTCGAGTCAATGTCTCGAGGTTGGGTTCGTCTTTGGGTTGCGACCCAACAGATGTCCCGTCACTGGGGATTGAGACGCCTGCGGATGGCCATATGTATGGGGTTGGCTCCGAAAGCAATATAGATGGCCGGGTTAAGGAGGAGATGCACGATGTCGCAAAAGAAACGAAAGGCGGGAAACTTACAATAAAGTATCCGTTCAGTCCCTACTAGTGCTCCGCTTGTTGGGAAATCATTGAGTCTCCACAAAAGCTTGTTGAGCACATGGGTGCCAAACAAAAGGATAACTTCCTCCAATTCGCTCGCTCACTGTGAAACAAATCTAATCCAAGACTTAAGGGCATCGCCATTCACTATGGCTTGTGCTCTAAAGGCCTAGCTGGGCGGGGAATTAGGACTGGAGCTGGCAAGCGCGGGGAGTCTGTGCCTGAGACCATCGGTGATGCGAGAAACATCTACGTCAGTCTCGAAAATATCACAGACCCAGACGCCGCCAGTAGTGCCCCACAAGCAACCGGGGACCCACAACTAACCACCCGGGACGACAATGATCTGCCTGTGACTATCGCAGCGCTCCATGAGTGTAGCGAGTGTCACGAAAAATTCAGAACAAAGTCCGGTCTCGGCCAACACATCCGACATAGACATCCTTGTCTGTCAAACGAACGGCGAATCCAAGCAGCGAAAGCTGACATCGAGCGAAAACGAGCAGCTCGACCCAGCTCCAAACCCATCGCCGCATTCTCTTCTGCTACAAATGGCAATAGAAGATTGACTGATGAAGAGGTAGGCCTGCTCTTCGAACTAGAGAGCAAATTCGAGGGTGTAAAATTCATAAACAAGGCTATCTCTGAGCACTTGAAGAGTAAGACCCTGAAACAGATAAGCGACAAAAGGCGCGCTCTGGCGACGACTGCCCAACGATCTAGACCGCCCGTGAAAGGGAAATCTGCCACGGAGCAAACTGCGACACCGACTCAAGGTTCGCAACAGGGCCCCAGTCACGAGACTGGAGGGCTGCAATTAATCTAGAGGGCGGACCACTCGTCGGGGAGAGTGCTGAAGTACTCCTGCGTCTCGTGGAGGGGGAAGACCCGGAGAGCTGTTATTCATCACTCCTTGACAAGATTGCGCGGCTCTTTGCTAGCCCTGTTCGTAAGGGCAGCTCGAAGAAACGTCAAGGAGGCAGGGCAAGGGCTTCTGGTAGACCGGTTGGTAAACGGGCTAGCCAGAAGGCCGATATGTACAGGAAGCACCAGCAACTATATCGGAAAGATAAAAAGGCGCTGACTTCCCTGTTACTAGATGGAAAAGAGACTGGGAGCAAATATGAACTAGACCCCACTCTTGTAGAGGCCACCTACATGGAGCGGTTTGGGGGAGTATCACAAGAAGTGGATTTGAGTTCGTATCCACCAGCTGATCAAGTCGACCCTCTCGCATTGCTGAAGCCCTTCACCACGGGTGAAATCCGTGCGGCATTCAAACGAGCCAAGAAGGACTCAGCAGCGGGGCCAGATGAAATCGAGCTAAGAACTGTAATAGCAAAATACCCCAAGGGCCAAATTTTGATGAATCTATTTAACTCGTTTTTGTATAGAAAGAACGTCCAGATATCTTCAAGGGGAATAGGAGTATTCTGCTACCCAAAGGTAACGAGGGCCTGGAGGACGTCAACAACTGGCGGCCCCTGACAATTTCGTCGTCCGTGTTTCGGCTATACACTAGCCTGTTGGTAAGGCGAGTGTTAGATAGTTGTGCCCTAAACCCACGGCAGAGGGGTTTTATAGCCGCAAGCGGGTGCTCCGAAAACTCCTTCGTACTAAGCGAGATAATAAACCACGCCAAGAAAGAGAGACGAGAGCTCTGTTTAACATTCCTGGACCTCGTTAAGGCCTTCGACACGGTGTCGCATAAGCACTTTATTGCTAGGCTGAGGCGATTTGGGTCTCCAGAACACTCCATAGACATCGTTGCTGATCTTTACAATGGGGCTTCGACGGTGTTTCAAACTGACGCTGGGCAGACGGGAGAAATCCCGATGACCCGTGGAGTCAAGCGAGGAGATCCTCTGTCACCACTGCAATTCAATAAGCGATGGATCCCTTGTCAGAGATCATTGGTAGACAGAACATTGGCAATAAGTTTGGACCCGAAGAGGGTGGCCGTATTGAGTCACTATGCTATGCAGATGACAACCCTCTGATGACTGAAAGTCCCGACGAAATGAATGTAAACCTAGCATTGGTAGAAAAGTTTTGTTGCGAGACAGGAATGAGGCAAAACATCAAAATGTCTGTAACCTTTTGCATCACTCCATGTGGGAGTAGAAGCTACACAGTGAACAGCACAAAAACCAAGGTAGCTATAAAGGGTGAAACAGTCCCTGTCATCCCCCTGGATGGCTGCATAAAGTACCTTGGTTCAAAGATGCGTCCATGGGTGACGAAAATCCGCAAGAACATAGTTGCCCAACTGGAGGGGATGGTTGAAAGTATCGGAAGTGCCCATTTGAAACCGAACTTCAAACTTATAAATGTCGTACTGTACTTGTTTAAATGCACAGAATCAACGAATAACTTCAATCACCACAGACTCAACACCAGGCACCCCATTTGAAAAAAAATAAAGTTTTGATTGGTACTACTGTTTTAATCTGTTAATATTAAATCGAAAAATTACTCTCGGTACTTGCCAATATACATGATATTGTACAATGATATTTCATTATGTAAGGATCGTCTGTGTTTCAAATACATGGATCTGTATATCTAAAAAAAATGAAAAGTTTGGTTTTTTATAATTCACAACAAATAGGTTTTAAAATCTTTCTATAACTCGTTTCTTCTAATTAATATTAATAAATATACCATTACCAACATTAATTATTTAAAGTTACTCCTTACTCCATCGCAAAAAAGTCAAAATTTACGCATTTTTCCAAGACAAGATACAACCAACATCAAACAAACATTTCAATGCATTATAACACTCTCATAAAACAGAGAAAAATTAGCAATCTCTAAAAATCAAGGAAAGCCACGAGTTGCGGATGTAACAAAATCGGAAAGGTTTATATACTCGATACAGTGCTTATTTATGTGCGGTGTTCAGAATTAAGAGAGTTACTTTCAGAACAAGGTAACCGCTCATATATACCAGTAATATTTTTGAAGGAAGAGATAAACGATTATGATAGACAATATTTACACATCTTCAAATAAAGCATGTTTTTGTGACCATTTTTAACATTGCAAAACATAAGTCAACTGTTCGCAGATGATGTTATATATAGTAGGTTTGAATAATAGAATATTCTGGAGTGGTCAGTTATTCTTTCTAGATTATTCTTGAGTGTCCAGGTAATTCGTGTAACTTCTTGTACATATAATTTCTAGAATTTGCTACATTTATATTTTAGTTTAAATAACCTGTAAACAGTGCTCATCAGAGTCTCTCGTTCGAAGACATTAAACTGAGAACAATTATCTACTTACTGGGACATTGTGATTTGATCCGTTCGGCAGATTGTAACGGACACTCTTTAGTTAGGATTATTAGTGTAAGTTGTATTTTTGTATCTTTACATATATTAAGTTTAAAGTTTGCTCTGCGATTGATTTTTGCTGGAATTAAGGGTTATTCTGACTCATTACAATGTCAACACTGTTATGTTTCAAGGGCATTTCCTACACACCAATCAATTTCTTTACACAGTAATTTCCCAGGTTTAGATCATCGCCTTACCATTGATGAAATACCAAATAGACCAACAAACTTCATGGGCAAAACCCCTGTTTCCTTTCAGGTTAATATTTAAACCCTAGCATTTTTATATTTCAGATTTTTTCGTTTTAATATTTTAGTTTCCTTAACAAAATTATTAAAAAGACAACAGATTCATGTAACAAAAATTGATAGACACCATAAAAAAATAACAGAGGCCATGGTGAGATTTGATGATTGCACCACAACCATCATAAATTACGATGCAAATTATCATCTTTTTGTCTCACATGCTAGAGATGCTAATTGTTTTCCGGACCAGGACAAGAAAGCATTGCCATTTTCTTCCTTGCAAATATAATTGTTGGCGTTGATAGTTGTCCTTCATCAACATCAGCCGAATATGCCAGCACTAAAGACATGTTCTGAAACTAAAAAGCATCGTCAAAATCTGGTAGTTCCAGAGTTTACAATCTAAGAAAATAACGACAGCAAAACCCTTTTCTAACAGCTGGGAAACAAGTTTAGAACTGTCAGGCCGCACAAAGAAAAAAAATGTCTCAGCAAATATCAACTTGTTTTCTTCTAGACACGATCATCCTGTCTAAATTTTCCCAGTATAAAGCTCATACTAGAACAATTGCTTTGGTTTATTGTAGTTAGAATTCAGTTGTACCAATTTGCGAGAGAATTAGATCGAATTCCTGTCTTAAGTTTATGCTGGCCACTGCCAATAACTAAAATCGAATAGACTGAAAGTTTGCAACTGTTCAGCCAATCACAAAAGAGTAGTTTGATGACCATTCTTCTTCTTATCCAATATCACGTACCTTACACTACATCAGTTTTTCTAGATGACTTAACAAAAACGTTTGCTTTTTATTATATTGAAGGTTGGCATTGTGACTACTCGAGATAAGTTTGATTTTAAACAAGTCACAGAATAATTGTGAATACATATGGCACTTTAAAAAAGGCAGCTCATGTAGCATATTAGAAATATTTTTCAGAATCCAGAAATTTTATGTGTTAAATAATCACTAGAAATCAGGAACATTCCATATACGTCAGAGGCGAGTTTCCCATCGTCGAAAGCTTGTTCAGCACATGGTTGCTAAACACAAGACATCACCGAGTTCTCTTGCTTAATTTGCAATAGGTCAAACACGAGACTGAGGGGCGTAAGTTCCAAAGGCTTAACTTGGCGAAGAAGTAAGAATGGAGCTGGAAAGTGAGTTACGAAATTCTAACAGACTCCTCCAGTAGTGCCCCCATCGTCAACCGGGGTCCCAGACCTAACCACTCGGGACGAAATGGACTTGCCTGTAACCATCACGGCGCTTCATGGGTATAGCGTGCGTCACAAACAATTCAACCAACGGCATTCAACAAGAGAAAACGAGCAGTTCGATCGAGCTCCAAAGCCATACAACTTCGCGGGACAGGGCCATAGGGCATTGACTGATAACAAGGACATTTTTCTTATTGAACTACAGAGCAAGTTTAAAGGTGTCAAATTCACCATGAAGGCAATCGTAAGCACTTTACGAGTAAAACCTCAAAACAGTTCTCAGATATAAGGCGTATTCTCACTCCTCGTCAGGGCTAGTACTTGTTGCAAAAACTGGTGTATCGACAGCACCAGCACCTATATTGTAAAGATCAAACGTTGACTGTCCTAATACTGGATGGCAATGGGACTGGAAGTACCCTCTCTTGTAGAGGCCACCTACTTAAAAAAGTGTGTTTTTATCAGAGCAATTGTAGATTTCTACGGCTTTTGACAAGTTTAATAGCACTGATCATGACATGACCGAGTGTATCGATGAAACGAGCTTCTTTATTTGCACACTTTGTCATGTCATTTGAAGTAAAGTGGTTTGTAGTTAGTGGTATGACAGACTTCCAACCCTCCAGAAACCACTTGTTTGGGTGGTAACGACCTTTCCAGGGAAGCAGAGCCGTCTACTGACATCGATCTGGATGTTAAAACTATTTATTAGGTATTCCTAGAATTATTACCGTTCTGTAAAATGTGTTAATGACAATGTATTTTTCCTGGCCACTGCCTTTTTTAAAAATAAATATCCTTGGATGTAAATGATTATACTATGCTATAGACTAAAAATAGGGAGTGAAAATTAAAGATTATATAGCTTGCCTTGTCATCTAACTCCTGACGCGCATGAATGGGTAAACAAGTCCCATCAACTGATGAGTCACTTGGTCTCCTTGATTTGGCAGCTTCAGACTGCCATTTCTCGGACTTGGACTAGTCGGGCAGCCATCTCGATTGAGACCACTTGTGACAACCCACTTAGCCTCCGGGTGCTATTTGGACCCGGCCGGCTGACCTCCTCGTGATGAGAGTTGGATTCAAACTAACAGCTGGTCACCGAGCGGTAGATGTGCTAAAGACTAGTAATTCAGTTGGCGGGCTGGGGAACCAACCGCCTGTTTTCGCCACCCACAGGGGAGGCATCCTGCACAGTGCGCTGTGTGGCAGCCATCTACCAGGGGGGTAGGAGTTGTAACCTGCTTTTATCACAACTGCTCTCCGGGCGCTCCGGTTTTACAGAATACCTGGGTCTTCCCAACACCTAGTAGGGCTACGGAGCAAGCCCTACGGTGGTCCGTGCTTCGGCCGGATTCTGAGACACTTGCAGGGGGCGCCCGCCGGGTGCCGTACGGTTGCCGGGGGTTTGGCTTAATACTATCACCCTGATGACTGCTCCCAAGCCTTAACCTGGCAGGCTGCCCGGACGACAGTGGGAGAGTCAGAATCTCGTTTGAGGGACTAGCCAACCCGATAATCCGTGAGAAAGCCGTTGACCTGTGGACTCATGCCTATGATGGCTCCATAGGCTGCCAGCATGGCCCAGTACGAGAATGTGTCAAAGTGAAGAAATTCAAAAAGTATGGGTAATGGCCGGCTGGCAGTACCCACGTGGGGTGAAGCACGAAACTGATTAGGCCATGCCTTTTCAATGTCAATAACAATGGTGCATAAACAAAGAACAAAAGGGCTCATATACGATAGCCAAAGGTCTTTTCATCTAATTAGTGTCACGAATGAATTGGACATTCACTCTACAAGAGAATAGTCTCTAGCAGAGACTAGCCCCTAACACCATCCCTGACGTCGAGAAAGCTCGAAAGAGACAGGCAATAAAACCCACAGCATATAAAACACGTATTTCCGCTCTAACGCTCCACATCATACTGTATGGCGAACCTTATTGTTCTTCTCTTCGTAATGCCAAGCAATAAGGTTGGCTAAGAAAAGAAATTGCACTATAAATATTTTTACATTCTATTTACTTATAAAAAAAATCTTTAAAAAATTGTTGGTAACATGAATGCATAAAATTAAATGAATATAAATTAAGGTGAAAATATGTTGCTCATTTAAAGAATTAAAACCAGATTATTCCGATACGGTTAATTGATTTTCTCAGTCATCTGACGATACCATATATAGGATTCAAATAGTTTAGGCTAAGTAAATTATTGAAAAGTTAGTCAAAATAGCAATGTTAATAATTCTCGTATTGCAAGTACACTTAACAATTAAAAAGACCAGCAGGTGTATAATGGACCTAATAAAGAAGACTGTAAGCTCTGTACAATGTAATCTCGCAGCCGAGTGTCGATACCTTTCACAAAAAAATCATAGAGGACGAGACCAAATGTTAAAGAATATCATGATATAGTGGTTTTCTTGCAACGTTGGACTTATTTTACTCTAACCACTAATATTCATAGCATGGTTTGACATTCTTAGGAAATACTTGCACATCTGTAAACAAAAGTATGAATACAGTTGTAAACTGTGCACCAACATGTATTTTATCCTTTCTATGCACGTGTTCCAACGTTATTTAAATGATTTGAAACAATTATATTACTTCCAGTTTTGTTCTGTTAGAAAAAAAAAACAACTATTAGATAACCGGATTGCACAACCTCTGTAAGAAGTGTATTCGGAATATCAATCGTTAACTTAATGAATTTATAGACAGCCACGAGTTAAAGAAGTTCGTCTGAACACATGGAGTATGGAAGGCGGAATACTGTGACAGTTTGACAATCAGCTGCTTATATAGGGTGGCTGGAATGGGGCGTGGAAATCATGGCGGCATGAGTCGTGCTCAGGACAATGGAAGGCAGAATCAATTTCAATGTACGATCTAACAAATGTCATCAGCTTGAGAAAATATTATTTCGTACGTGGTTTTTTCTGCAACTATGTTAACGTTGCCAAACTGAGACTAATAAAACTGCCTTTTTAGGATAGATATCGGAAATGATTTATGTACAACTTATTCGTACAACTTGAATTAATTAAACGTCAGAGCTAGGATAATGGACTTTCATTCCACGACCCAGTACCGGATTTGGAGTGCAATATTACTCTTACTATCACAATCATTTTGAGACTGTTTTAAGTCTACTCTGACATAATCTAAATGTAATTGTAATATATAGTGTTGATTTTGTGACGTTGCAGTTTACAGCGTTCAACGTTTGTGACGTCATAATAAAACTCGTCATATTGACCCTTGACTACTTGTTGCATTTTGAGGCATTTGAAGAACACAGAATTTAATAGAAAAACACAGTAGAATGTAAATATAGTCTCATAAATGCAGCGGTGTGTGCATACAAATTGAGTAACGCTCTAGCGCGTTATGAAAATTTGTATGCACACACCGCTGCAGTTATGAGACTATATATTTCACGAAATCATGATTTAATGCTTATATTTACATTTTTTATGTCAATGTGATTTATACGTCAACATTTCTGTTTTATACTAAGGGTAAGTTCAAATTATTGGAAGAGCCACTGTAACAGCCACTAACGTGAACTTTGATTCTCGCTTGTGACGTTGCATTTTACAGCGTTCAACGTTTGTGACGTCATAATAAAATTAGTCATTCTAACCTTTGAGTACCCTGTGTGTGTTACAGTTTATATCTGCAGTATCTTTTTACACACTTTACATGCAAAAATATTTGGAATGTATAGATAAGTTAACATTTATCATTACAATAATAAAATCATTAATATTTAAAAGTTGTGTTATACGTCCCCTACCGGTTTCACCGGAGGGGACTAAAGCTTTCCTCTGCGTCCGTCAATCCGTCTGTCCGTCCGTCCGTCTGTCTGTCCCACTTCAGTTTTCCATACTTTTTTTCTTGATGCGTTTGAGGAATAATATGAAATTTGCTGAACAGCTTCAAAATGTCAAACTACGGATCAAGTTTACACTTTTGTAGCGCACTACTGGCTCTAAAAACCCCTGTCCGTATGAAAATCCCCTGTCTTCTCTTGTCATCCTCTGTGTGCCACTGTATACCATGTGCGCCCCTGTGTGCCACTGTAAGCCCCTGGCACCCCCTGTACGCCCCTGTAAGCCACGGTATACCCCTGTGTATGCCCCTGACATCCCCTGTACGGTCTGTACTGCTCGCTCAGTAAATAATTAGCTTTTAATTCGTATCTTTGAAAACGGTGCTTGTTTTTCTTTGCATTTCATAGAGGGCAATATTACTACAAACGTGAATAATTTTGACTCAGCATTGACACAAATCAAGATAATCTATACTTGTATACCGATAAACCGCTTATTTTATTACATGCATTTAAACAAATAACCGTGTTCTGTAATTTGTATAAAAAAAAAAGTGCGTGAAATCTGCAATGTTCTGTGCCACGTAACCTGCCTGAGCTAAAGCACATAATAACACAACATGATCAGCATGTGCATATAACCACACACAGATCGAAATGCTGAAATGACCACCTATATTTTGACTGTTTTGCCCAGTGTAATGATGCATACAATTACATAGTCTTTAATAAGTTCATGTAAATCGCTGGTATTTGCTGTAAGCTTTTGTTTTTGGATAAATCATGAGAAAGAGAGAGTTGATTTTTTTCGGAAGGGGGAATAGTCCGGGGTCTATTGACAGTTTTAACTTCTATCAGTGTGCAATTGCCAATTTAGTTATTTATATGCATTACTGTATAGAATTGTCCTCATACAAATGCCGGTAACGGGGTAACATTTTTAATTCATATCACTGTGCCAAATAATGTTCTGAATTTAAAGCTCTGCAATCTTTTCATGTTCGAAATTCTTAGAACTGAAAAATCGAAATTTTCAATTTCTTGTTTCTTTACTTGACTGATTGGGAAGAAAGTCATAAGGGGTCTTTAAACAACATATTGCATTATTGTGTACATGTACCATTACCGAGAATTCAGACCTGAGGACGTGTTTATATACAAGTACACGTGTGTCTGTTACCTCATTGTTCCCAATCTCGCTACCGTGCTCTGCAAATTGTCAAGAAGGGCTGTATACTGTATATACTGTAGCTATTATATAATCACTGACCGACCAGTCAGATCTTAGGAAGTGTGTGTATATATATACATGTACACGTGTGCCATTCATCTCTGTCATGTCAAGAAGGGCTGTGTACAGTAGCTATTATATAATCACTGACCAAGTGAAAAAAATGTCAACACCCTCTCCTTTCAAAACTTTAGCTTCAATCAGCTAGTTGTTATCATGTGTCATGAAGTTTTTTGATCAAGTGATCTGGTGTAGAATAAAACATTGATGAATTAAAAATCAATTTGACAGCTCTAAGTTAATCTAAATAATTATAGAGAATTTGTTATGAAAATTAATTAAGATTGCATGTTTACTTATAAGAAAATTTATTCCCAGGTAAACTCTTTGTAACTTTTAATTTAAGATCAATGCAATCTCTCTCTCTCATGATTATTCAGAGGGTTTTTTTTATATTTCTCAATATCTATATATACATGTATAGAAAACACATTTACATGTTCTGACCTTGGCGGCAGATTTCTGTTTACTGGCAATTAATTAACACTTTGCAGTAAAAAGAGATATGAAAATTAGAATTTAGAAATTAATGAAATTGATTATGAGAATAAATCATCAGTTGAAATTCAATTCAAGAGTCCAAAAAGTCGGTCAGAAACATACCAAACACACATACTAAAATAACTTCTTAGGCAAACTTATATAAACTATTGAAGCTTTATTTTGCTATTCACGGGAAATTAATAAAGGTATATCCAAGACATTGGTTTAAAAAAAGAAGAAAGGTATATTCTATCGTTACATGGCTGATTATAAATTTTATGTTTTGACTGATTTATTGGTTTAGTGCGCACCTATATGTTTAGATATATACAAGATTTAAAAACCATGTGCCGCGCTTTATCTTAGTTTCTATTTTATTGTTCATTACCAAGAATTATATGATTCATAGGTTTAAGATATTCATAAGTAAAGGGTATATATATTTGTAGACAATATAAAAATAAAAATTATTCACTCTGCTGTATTTTTCCTCTGTTTTTCCAACATAAGGGAGTAGCGATGTTCCCGAGCTCAAAAGGACTACATGCCCCGAGGGCTTTCACACATAATATTAAAAATAATCCCCGTCCTCACCTGATGTTTACCATCCGGTGAATCTCAAATCTTTAGATATTAGCATGAATATTTAATTATCAATAAATTATCAACTAAAATGTGCAATTTCGAAAATTACGATAACAGTAGTATAGTAGGGACAAACCGACCCCCTTTACCGGCCCCAAGATGGCGGCCCTTCCGCTTCCGCAAGAATGGCGACCTTTCCGCTTCCGCCAAGAGGGCGACCCTTCCGCTTTCGCCTAGAGGACGGTCCTTCCGCTTCCGCTCGGGGTTTTTTTCCCCGCGTATTTTAAATACGCAAGTAGCCATCACCCTTTACCAGGACTTTGGACCTGCTGTCCAGAGACAGGTGGTTTACTACTTTTTTTTTTTCTTTTTTTTTTAAAGACGGGAAGAGTGAGTCACACCTATGCACAAAGCAGCACAAAGCTTGAACTCGTACCGACCGGATCAGCGTTTATAGCCCGATCATCGATACGAGGGGGATACTCTCAGGTGGTTTACGGGTGTTTTACTTCCTCGCCAGGGACCACCTATATCTGTGGTTTACGGGTGTTTTACTTTCTCGCCAGGGACCACATTTTAAGTGAAGGAGAGCTCCCCGAGTGGTTTACGGGTGTTTCACTTCCTCGCCAGGGACCACTCATAATATGAGGCATGACCCACCTTTCATCGTCTCCAAGTGTCTTTCTATTGATCATGATACAATAAACATAATACGACTAATGAAAACTGAAACATTTTATGCATTTGGTTTCAATACAATGTTTAGAGGTTCGGTTGAAATACCATCCTCCAAGACTTTCCTTTTGCAATAGAAATAGGAAAAACCACTTCTTTCTTGTGTATATGTGAACATTGTATTATGGCGCGCGCGTATCCCTCGATTCATTCCCTGTCCTGCCTTTTGATTCCTTAAAACGGCATCATATGTTTCCCAAGGATTAGACACCTAATTTTTATTTAATCCTTTTGAACTAAATTTACACTCATTTCCCTTGGCTACTACGTATGTTTTTGAACAAAGACCAATCATTTTTTCACCTTCGAATTCTGTTTTAAACAACCCAGGCACACGCCTGTCAAAAGTTTTGTGTTTTTTGCAACACTCTCGCGGTAAGAAAGGGGGACATGCATCATCGCGACAGTAACCGCGTAGGTGGTGTTCATATCTGTCGCGCATGTTTGGTTTTATCACCTCGTGCATATTTTCAGCACTCAAACACAAGTAATTGGAGTCGGTATCCATTTCTAATAGCATGTAATCGGCGCGGTCGACATAAATGTCTAGGAAATCGTAATTAAACTCCAACATTTTTATTTTAGCGTATTGTAAGATAAAGTAACCTAACTGAATAGGTATATCCATGGTGATCTTAGTTTTTGCCATTTCTAGTTCATAAAAATCTTCCCCTAAGCATGTTGCATTTCTAAATTCATCTTGGTTGATCGCTAAGCAGGTTTGGTGTTCTCCCTGTACTTAAGTGATATCCCGATGTTTTGTTTTGTCCATGATTAAAGAACCGTATCCCGAATTGCCTATTAATTTCATCGAATTGCCAATAATTTCAAATTCCGGTCTCCCATCCCCCATCCTTCGCGCTTCTGTCACGTCATTAACAAATTTTTTGAAACATGCCTGAGCGTTAAATTCAACCACCTGATAAATGCGCGTAACTTTTAATCCGTGATCTAAATACCATTTTAACAATGGAGTACCAAGTAACATTTTTTCTGCTTTCATACCCCCCACCAATAAACGCCTTGGGTGCGTACTAAGACCTTCCTTTTCTATATGTTTCTGCATATGTTCCCCAATATCCTCAAATTTCACTTCCGTATTGCAAAACAATGGCGACATTTCTTTAAAATAGTTCCAAGGAGACAACTTCGGTTGAAACTCTCCTTCCCACTTTTCAGGTACTTCAATATCTACCTCAACCATACCAAATAAAGTTTCGCTTTTCACTCCATCTAAAATTTGTTTTTCATTAACCTTTCCCCTATGCTTCCGATAAAAAGCAGGTCGCATTTCCCAACCCAAAGCATGAATCACAGGACGAGGTTTACAAAACTCATCAAACTCACATTCCCACATTTCCTCTACTTTATATCCCTTCCCATTCAAGTAAGCAGTCGTTTTCTTTGTTTTGTTCCACTTTTTTTCTCTGTTTTCCCTCCAATTCATATCTGTTATTTTTTCTGTCAACCTACACTCGTGACCGTGGAAATAACATCCTTGAAATTGGTAAATCGTATTTGTGTTCCCATCATACCCGTCTACGGGATAAGGGCCCACCCGCTTTTCACCCCCGTCATTGCGCGCATGTTTGATGTCCTTTCCCTCGTATTTAATCAAATAATTCATCCACTAATACATGTTAATGTTCTTATCTCTGACTTCTGGTTTAAACCCTTCTTCCGCCCTGCGTCTGACCATGACACCCACCGGCATTTTTTGTCCTATACACCACAAATACAATGCATTGCAATCGTACCCTAAAACTTTTTCTCTCCCTTCACAGCTTTTCGATGGTAAATAATAGAGGGTCCCCCCACAATATTTGACTTAATGTTATGATACAAATCCTTGTTTTTCTCGTCCAGTAACATGAATTCCGCCCCCTCCCGTGTTGCTGTGTCGAATAGCATTTTCCTCGCAATGCCAGGAACGGACATGGCAATTTTGAACAAATCGATATTTCTATCAAAGTAAAACTGCTGCAGCCGCGTCACAGCGGTAACAAAAGGTCCTACATCTAAATTATTGTCCCACACTAAAAAGTCCCTAAATGTGGTCATGTTGTGGTCCACCCAGTCTTGTTGACAGGTCTGATAGTCAGTGTCTGAAATGCATGTCTCTTTTAAGCTACTATAAAACGCAGAAGGGGGAGGTAATTGATTGCACTCTAATTTCGACACGTCATCAAACCATTCGTAGGGGAAATGACCTTTTGATTCATCGACTTGATAGGCTGTTAAGAATTTTGCATAAAAAGTACCAGGCGCCAAAAAGTGAGAAACATCTAAAAAATTCAATTTTTCGGTTGAAATACAGGCGTACGCATTGTTCTTTTTAATGGAAAAGCAGTGCTCTTCCCGGTGAAGTCCTAAATGTTTAGCCAATTTCGTTTTAATCAAATTCAAATCGTATTTGGCCGAATTAAATCCCAACACGGGAACCTGTGACACATAAGCATTAAACTTTCCATACAATTGGTTATCTTTTTAGCCTCGTCGTCCTCCTCTTTGTCCTCCTCATCCTCACCTACCTCCATACTACTTACGGAATTTTTTGTCCTATGTTTTAATTCCCCCAATTCCCTCCCCCATCTCTCTTTAGCTAAAAGTTCTGTTTTTTCGGCAATGTCTTTCATGTAGCCTACCATTTCTCTGACTAACTCGTCCCCATTGTCATTCACCAAACAGTGAGGTTCCTCGAACCCCGGGACATTACTACAGATGGACACACTAATGGGCATATGTTCGTGGGTCCATTCGACCTTTTCTGATCTTTGATCTTGAACGTTGTGTAAGGGAGCTTCAAAATCATACACGATGAACCATGGATAGACCCGATTTTTACAATTAATTCCGAAATAAGACAATTCCTCAAAGATGGTTTTTGATGGTCGATGAAAGCCACAAAAAAAAGTATCATAACTTGATATATAATTATGAAATGACATAGTGGAAATCTTCACATTGTGGAGATGGGGAAATAGAAATAATGGGAAGATAGGTCGCGTCTAACCTTAATGAGAGGATTTACATTTCTTTTATTTACATGTTGATGTGTGTCATTTTTCTAATGAGTGTATATTCTTATTAATACATTCTTATCAATAATCTCAAATATCCGTTAGTAAACATGTCCCCTGAAGTGACAGCATCCACTCAGATAAAAAAACACTATAAAAGTTGTATGAACCATTTTAAATATACAAACTCCAACATGCCTCACGGGATAAGAATAAGATTCGCTGGCATTAACTCCAACTCATGGTGTAGGCCAGAGTACCAGAGAGAAAACTATGAGTGTTTTGTTTGCCTGGAAAAGGCAAACTATGCCTGTATGTGCAGAACCTGCAAGAAAGCATCTTGCTGTTTGAGATGCTACCATAAGATCCAGGACAAACGATGCCCCCTGTGCAGAGGAGGAAATGAAGGTACATTCGAGTAATTAATTGTAATTATTGTAGCGGCCATTTATTAGAGTTCAATTAACACTTTATAGAAATTTGAGTCTTTGTCACCTACTGATACTTGCCTCACGGATTAAAATTCTCAAACTAAAATCAGTTACAACAGTGTAGTTAAATCAATCTGATCACGATGTTTACACGTATGTTTAATTGTTTGTGTTTGGACAGTTGGTGTATCATCAATGCACTTTTACACGAGTGCATAATATGCACAGAGCGTGCATATTACGGATGCATTTGCAAGACATGCAGAAACATGTCTTGTTGTTTACAATGTTATTTTAAACTCGTACCCCAGGGTTGTCCCATTTGTAGAGCAGGTATAACTAAAGTTTTACATTATGGGGTTTACATAAACGGTTAGAGAACCAATGAACACCTTCAGTTTATTTTCTAATTTTAATAATTGGTTTTTTTTTGTTTTTTTTTTCAGGAAGACAACCACAATGACTAGGCGGGGAGCAGGGGCGAGAGGAGAGAGGTTAGTTGTTTTAATTCGTTTAAAAAAAAACTTACTCGGTAAACGATGCCTTCTTTCTTGCTTTTCTTCATTTTCTTTTTGGTCTGTCTAACGTCGTCCAATCCGTACTTTGACTGACATAAAGGATACCAGTTTATATACGGAAAGTGTTTAAACATTTTAGTTATTTTCTAGTGAAACACATTATGGATGAAAGAACTGTTTCTATGCAATTCATTTGAGTCGCATTTTAAATCTAGCTGTATTCCGAGCTGTGTATGTGAACAGTTACGTATCCACCCTTGCCCGCAGCCGAGGAAGTAGGTCACGACTGGACTAGCGAGCGGGTCTGCCGTTATCAAATACACAAGATTTGTGTCTTGCTGTAATGTACACATGAATTTTTATATGTAGCTGCAAACACAAAACTTCCGATTTTAGTGATTTTAATAGAAAATAAAAAAAGATTATACCTTTACCTACTACCATAGACAGTGTACTAGCTTGCATTCGGAAAGTGTTGAAACATTTTAATTCTTTTCAGGGGAAACACATTATGGGTAAAAGAATTACTTCTATGCAATGTTTTTGAGTCGCATTTAAAATCTAGCTAGCTGTTTTCCGAGCTTCATGTATGTAAACAATTATACGTATCCGATCCTTGCCCGCGGCCGAGGAAATGGGTAGCGGCTGGACTAGCGAGCGGTCTACCGTTATCCAATACATAAGGTATGCGCCTTACTGTAATACACACACGGGTTTATTTATTTTGCTGCAAACACAAAGAATTCAGATTCAAACGATATTAAAGAGTGAATGGAAAAAGATTATACCATTACCTACGAAGTATTGCTTTTTTGCTCTCGTAATAAAAAAAAAATAGATTGTATGACTGTCATTGAACAAGGGGCGTTCTTTGTGATCTTGTCTATGTCATGAAATAGTTTTATTGTTGGAAAATAAAATTTAGTTATCAAACTGCAAACATTTCAAACCCACCACGTTGAGTGTACATTTTCATCACACGGGCCAAGGAGAAGCCGCGCTAGTGGACAGCCGATTCGCTGTAGGACACATGCTTCTCGTGTTTATACGTTATCACACATTTCAATGCTCTTTGATTCGTTGTTATTATACCCCCCGCAAACAAAGTTTGGGGGGGTATATAGGAATCACCCTGTCCGTCCGTCTGTCCGTCAGTCTGTCCGTCCGTCTGTCTGTGCAATCGTGTCCGGTACATATCTTTCTTATGGAGAAACATTGGAAGTTCTTACTTCATACAAAGATTGCTTATGACCTAAGGGTGTGTCATGACCTTGGCCAAAGGTCATTTGGGCAAGGTCAAGGTCACTGGCAGAAAAATACAAAAATTCGTGTCCGGTCCATATCTTTCGTATGAAGAAACATTGGAAGTTCTTACTTCACACAAAGATTGCTTATGACCTAAGGGTGTGTCATGATCTTGACCCAAGGTCATTCGGGCAAGGTCAAGGTCACTGGCAGAAAAAATACAAAATTCGTGTCCGGCCCATATCTTTCTTATTGAGAAACATTGGAAGTTCTTACTTCATACAACGATTGCTTATCACCTAAGGGTGTGTCATGATCTTGACCCAAGGTCACTCGGGCAAGGTCAAGGTCACTGGCAGAAAAAGTGCAAAATTTTTGTCCGGCCCATATCTTTCGTATGGAGAAACATTGGAAGTTCATAATTCACACAAATATTGCTTATGACCTTAGGATGTGTCATGACCTTGATCCAAGGTCATTTGGGTAAGGTCAAGGTCGTTGGGAAAAATAGTGCAAAATTCGTGTCCGGTCATTATCTTTCCTTTGGAGAAGCATTGAATGTTCTAACTTAAAACAAATATTGCTTAGGACCAAAGGGTGTGTCATGACCTTGCCCAAGGTCATTTGGGCAAGGTCAATGTCACTGGCAGAAAAAGTGCAAAATTCGTGTCTGGTCATTATCTTTCTTATGGAGAAGCATTGAATGTTCTTACTTCACACAAATATTCTTATGACCAACAGTTTTAAAAAAATAGAGCAGTTGTTATTTAGAGAAATAGACGGTGAAATAGATTCATCCAATATTTTCTATAATTGGAAAAATACACGCATTATGATTTTTATCTTAGCGGGGGGTATCAATTGTGAGCTTGCTCACAGTACCTCTAGTTTTCATTTCCAATGATATCGGTTAACGATGCATCAAACCATTGATTTAAATCATAGTTCGTAAAATAAAGGAAAAAATCTGCCATCAATTAATATAATACGTTTTACAGTCGTACGATTTGAAATGTAAATGAATTCACCTGTTTCTATTTGTGACATTTTGCTGCTGAGAATTAAATGCATTACACTACCAATTTCAACAAAATATTGGCGATATTCACATACGTATCTGTAATCTATGATAATGTGATTCTTCATTTGTCTAACAAAGTATTAGAATTTTTTATGAGTTGAGAGAGAGAGAGAGAGAGAGAGAGAGAGAGAGAGTTAAGCAGGATGTAGTAAGTAAAAGTTAAAATATATTTAAAAAGCGTTTGAGATAAGGCAGCTTAAGAAGTACAATTTTACATGCTTGCGGTAGGTGCGGGCACGATAAAACTAACCATTTTAAAGAAGTTGAAAAATTATTTACATTCAGGCCGTAAAATAATAAGGGTCACAATATTGGTATAATAACCTCTTCTCAATGGTGGTCAGATTCATTAAAAAGCATACTCATTGCTGATTTTATTAATTTATTATTAATCAAATTTTATTTTTTTTTTGATTCTGAAAGAATATGTGAGTTATAAAAAGTTTATGTACATGTGCATTCATTGTAAATATTTTGATTGTATTCGGATAGTTAAAAATCGAGTAGAGAACACATGGTTAAAAATACTACTTAGTAGATTAATTATCTAATACAAATCGAATTGGCTTTAAAATTTGCATATTCAAGCACACTTAAATAGTTAATACATAAATTATATATATATATATTAATAAAACCGTCTGTATGCTGTATTATGTATTTGCTGTCTGATTAGGACTATTTTTCCCAAAAAAGAAGCGCTCGGCAATCGCGTAATTTTTTAAACGTTCTGTAAAGTACAACACCTGATTGGAGTACATGCTTATATATGTTTTTTTTTTTAAATGTTATCGTTTAACTAAGCGAAATTGTAGATGTCATGGAGTCAATAGGCAAATCAAATTCGCCAACCAGGCAATAGCAGTTATCTAATGCCTATGATTGATAATTTTACACGGTAAATTAATACATGTCAATATGAATTTTAAAGCACTCCCTGCTCCCCTGTTAAAAGCTCCCGTTACCTGCATTCTTTTAATATACGATTTTTGTGCACACAGTTATTCGGAAATGGCTCAAATTTTGTTACACGAGCCCGATAAAAAGATGAAAGGATGACCCCTAAAATTTCTTTCCCAAATATTTCAAGAACGGTCTTAAATTTCAAACACTGGTTGAATAACATATAACTTATTTTGTACAAATTTATGTGCATGAATGACAATGTTCCTGTAACTTAACAAAAAATGACACTTTTTGAAATCTATAAGTTTCTGAATTCATCATTAAAATTAATAATGTTAGACGGCCCATACAGCAAGTTTTTCTAGTCGAGTCTTTCGTTCAACAGCGAATCGATTGTAATCATTTCAGCGGGGTTTACAACAAGACGGTGAAACGACCACGAATTTTTACAGGTTTGGCTAAAAAGAGTTTAAAAGAGATGGATACAAAACACAGGTGCGATTATATCTTGTAGGAGATAAAAAATGATTAATCTATGTTTGCCAAAAGTACAATTTTTTATCATAAGAATACTTTAACGTTTATATCCGCCGAATATTTCCATTTCCCTTTATTGTTTGGTGCCTGATTTGAAATAACGTTTCGAGGTATAAAATGTTGAGAAATTTCTTTAAGCTGCATGTTCCGATTTGTCGGCCATTACAGTATCAAATAATTTTCCTTGCAAACCAAATGAATGATCTTACAAAGTTATAGATGTATTTACACGGAATTGCTCTCCCTTCAACGTTAGAAATATTCATAGTAAATAAAAATAAATTTTGGGCATACAAAAAAACCCTCAAAATACATCATTGGAATGTTTAAAAAAGGAAACCGTTGGGTTTCATCCTTCGAGTGATTGTGTTTATTCATCCTGCATGTTTTGCAATGATTATAAACAATGTAAACATAAAACCTATTAATGAACAAATGTACACTGCTTTATTTTTGTTTAAATAGTCATGCTGTTTATTTCATATGTTATAATAGATTATATAAAAAAGACAGATGTCAAAGTCGTAATACAATCATGTTAGCTTCAACGTAAGGGGCCAGTTTAAACACGAGGCGAAATAACGCAAAACCCTTTTATGTCGATTATTTTGTGGATATACACCAAAAATTGTCTAATCCGGCGGAGGGTGGTTCTGAAAAAAAAATGGCCGGATTAGGCAACATCCGGTTTAGAGGACATTGTTTGAAATTAATTTTAGTATTTAATGCAGTAGCTCCTGATCGTGTATTCTTGTAAAATTTTCAATTGTTCTGAAATATATTAGATTTCATCTATCTTATCTATACGGTACCAATTTTCATTTTAAATTATTTTTTTGAAACAATAAATCCATAACGGAATACATAAGATGGAAATACTTTTTGAATCAAATCATCGTTATTGATAATTTTTCAAACATCCGATCTACCTGTAAAGTGCATGCTTAACCGTAAATTGTTAAACAAAACATTAACAAGTCAACAGGTGGCTGAAACACCTGATGGCAAGAACTGTTATGATACAGGGAAACAATGGATGAATATTAATATAATGAGAATTTTATTTTAAAAAAAAAGCATTTTGACAGATCTAGAATGATATGCAACTCTGTACGTGTAGCCATACAACGGGGATAACAGACAATATCAGCAGTCTTACTCTCACAGTATCCTGAATCACGGTCTGAAAAAATGGGGTGAATTATAATCTAATTATCTAATTCTTGCAATTCATAACAAGACTTTACGGTATTAACTGAAATGAGTTGCTAGTTTGGATCTATATTTACAGTTATTTAAATCAATAACAACGACAGTAAAATTGGTCGATAATTGAGCATTTAAAATATCTCGCAGAAGGCCGACCGATCGATAAGAAGACGGACTACGGGAGATAACTCTCACTAATTATAAGCAGTATGTTTTTTTCATTTCGCCGGTTTACAGAATAGACAGGATCGGGATTGCACAATTTTTTTAAAACAAAAATGATGGGAAAATGTCAAGGGGCTGAATAATGTCGCCGGATTGGGCAGCATGCCGTAATACACAACATCCGGATTCAACGAGTTTCAACATGTACATAATTTTTTTTATTTAAATATGGCTTCATTGACCGGGAAAACTACTGCAACGTATATTATTGCACACATACTTAGCATAACCATCGTTTAAAAGCATACAATTATTTTATTGAAAATTGGACCAAGCAGCTTTTACATTAAGATTTACATGTGTAAGACACTTTATTTGTCATGTGCATGATCATGTGCATTAATTATGTTCAATACCCGCTTATTCTCCAAAATGATCTACAATTCCATTCACAACTATGGTCATTCAAAATCAAATGAATTAATCAAAATTTTAAATTTTGTGTCGATCTCAACTGTTATGTATCCAAGAAATCTATTGATTTTATCATGTGTTACGTAATTAGGTATTAACGTTTTTTAGGGGGTCAAACTTCATTCAGAAATTACTATTTTTCCTTCGTAAACATTCACAGGATCAAAAACAGATTTCCTACGGAGATTTATAATGGGGAATGTTTACATCTTTTCTCAATTCGGAAGTCTCACGGAATATCTAGCACAATTTTTCAACGTTTTCATCCGGGCTTTATAATGGCCGATGCAATGCAAAATCCCCGTAGACATTCTTTTTTTAGCCGTGTATTGAAACCTGACAAGCTAGAGGGGACGTTACAACAGGGATATCAACAGGGGTTTTTTCATACTATCGAATGAACCTCGTCTGAATCAAGAGATATTTACAAATATCGAATAATTTGAGAAAATGTGTGGCAAAAATATCTTGGGACAGACTTTATGTATAATACGTTTATATATCCCAACAACATAATGATTTTCTCATGCGTTACCTAACTAGGGATATTAGGGGCCAGAGGTAAAATAGTTTAATCTTTTCTATTTCAATTGGAAAAAATTTTTCTATTTGAAAAAGCAACGTAAAAGAACTTATAAAAAGCATTACAGGAAAGCATTAGTTCTTCGCCCCTATTTCCATATCATGTTTTGTTGTCGATAATTAAAGTCGATGACGTCATTTCACCTTCTAAAAATCGGACGGAAGACCTCCTCGTTGCTCGCAACGAGATCGTGTCTAGTTATTATTCTTTTTTTCTTACCGATTTTGTGCACGCGATTTCTCAGAAACGGCTCGATCGATTTACGTCAAACTTTCAGATCTGACAGGTATTGATCTGAACCTTGTTGGAAATTTTTTTTAATGGTGACGTCACTTCCGGTTTTCAGATACAGTGCTGCTATCCTGAAAGTTGACAAGGATAGGATAGGATAGGATGCAGGATGCACGATACATGATAGAAATATAAATGTTAAGTTCTATCCTATCCTATCCTATCCTATCCTGCATCCTGTAGCCAATCAGATTCGAGTATAAATTTCAGAGTTATTTTGCGAAACGAATATTGGCTAAACAATGTATTTTCAATGTCAATTTAGTACATTTTACAAGTTAAACCATTTAAGAATAATCTGTATATCAAGAACGCGGTGCATAACATTAATGCGCGCTAAAATGTCGGCGCTACATCTTCGTCAATTCGTACGCAAGTACGGAGTTACTGCGAGAATTCGATGCAACATTTGACAACGTCAGAAAAAAATTGCTGTATTTACTTCATTTAAAGTCTGCAAATTAATAAAAGCTTGAATTTATAAACGACCAATTTGGCATTTTAAAAGATAAACATGTATACAAGAAACAGACATTGCTTCACGTTTCATATAATTTCTTCGATGCCCAATACATGTAACAGGGACGCATATTTCTGTCCGATATTAACCTGAACATATTGAATTAATAAATGTTAGCTAGCTATAAATGTTTAAGAATTTATACTTTAAAAATAACTCCGAATGGTTTAACTATAAATGATGTAAACTTCCTAAAGAAATTATTTATTTCCAGATCGTGTTTACATTTATCGCCGAACGAATCGCTCGAATAACGAGAATTACGCTCAGTTATATGTGATAAGAAAATAATTGGTAAAAATATGTGACTAAACAGTTCGTCAATAAGTGCATCGAAGTTATTTATCTGTTTTTTATGCATAAATATAATTAAATCAAAAATCGAATCGCTTACCTGTTTGTTTACGTTATTGTGTCCATTCCGCGTACGATTTAATTTTACCGTAGCACAGGTGAGTAAATTATCCCGCTCGATGAATATTCGGTTTTAAGATTTAATTATTCATTTTGAGTACTACATTAATTGATAAAATCATTTTATTCTTAAATTTCGTTTCATTTAACTTGCATTCCTATATTTTGAAAGTATGGGATAGGATAGGATAGGATAGAGCTTATTTGCAGGATAGGATGCAGGATACAGGATATAGGATAGGATAGGATAGTTTTGTCAACTTTCACGATAGCAGCACTGTATTTACAATTTTACGATTTTCAGAGGGTCCGCTTGTCCGGGGGTAAACTCCTAAACTATTTGAGATATTGAGTTCAACATTTCAGGGATTGCAGACAAAAGGTTGTAGATTTGAAATGTGGCAAATACAGTTTTTTGTGACCAAAAGCGCCGAATCTCGCCCGAGCTCGAAAATTACGGTAAAAAAGCGTCGTGATTTTTCGTGGTTTTCTTTCAATATTTCTTTTCTCGATAGTATTTAGTTAATACATGTAGAACAACAATTTTTTATAAAGCCAAGAGCTATTATTTGAAATCCAGAAAAAGGGGCTGGCCCTTCAAATAAGGGTTTAGAAGGCGCTGAACTCTTTAAATGATAACTTTTTACTGTGAAATATTTTGTGACACGTTATAGAAGCATTTATGTTTATTCTAACCTTATTCACCTACACATGGCAATCATTTACTTCTATGTTGCATAATTAGGGATTTTAAGGGGCCAGAAGTCCAAAACTTTGATCCTCAATATATCAAAATGGAGGAAAATTTTGAAAAGCAATATTGAACAAAAGATGCTCAAAATATTGAGCTTAACTAGATGCAACCATAATTTCATTGTTATGCGGTCCCTAAAAGGAGTTACAGGGTCGGCCCCTAAAACAGCCCTCTCCAAATATCTCGAAAACGGTACAGAATTTGTAAACACCTGTTGAACAAACTGTGTTTGAATTGACAAGAGCTTTCATTTGAAATCCAAAAAAAAGGGGCTGGGTCTTCAAATAAGGGGCTGGCAGGGCTCGAAAGTCTTTAAATGATAACTTTTTACTGTGAAATATTATGTGTTACGTTATAGAAGCAATTATGTTCATTTTAACGTTATTCACCTATACATGGCAATCATTTACTCCTATGTTACGTAATTAGGGTTTTTGAGGGGCCCGAAATCTAAAACTTTGATATCTAAAAATGGAGGAAAATTTTGAAAAGCAATATTGAACAGAAGATGCTTGAAATAATGTGCTTAACAATATGCAACCAACATTTCTTTGTTATCCGGTCCCTAAAAGGAGTAACAGGGTCGGCCCCTAAACAACCTTCTCTAGAAATCTCGAGAACGGTACAAAATTTCGAAACACTTGTTGAACAAAATGTATTTAAATTGACAAGACCATTCTTATGACATTAAGAAAAAGGGGCTGGCCCTTCAAATTAAGGGCCAATGGGTTCTTAAGTTTGTAAATGATAACTTTATAGATTTTCATCCATAACTCTTAGATCCTGCCTCCATTTCAGGATATGTTTCTTTGACGAATATTAAGGGCAATGTCATTTCCTCTTCTTAAAATCGGACGGAAGACCTCCTCGTTGCTCGCAACGAGATCATGTCTAGTTATGATTATTATTATTATTATTAATTTTTTTTTTTTTTTTTTAACCGACAATAAATAGTTTAATTTTTTCTTTCTTATTTTCAGATGTCCAGTTCAGTTTCCCAAGAAGTCGTGAGTACCACGAGGTCACACCCAGAAGTGGAGACGACAAATGCCATTTTTGGTATTATTACTGGAGGTATGCATTATAAGCAATTCATTAAGATATAATTGTATCATTACAACGCATATTTATTCATACCGATAAAATGTAATGGATAATTCTATGATATCTATTTTAAATTAGGGGTCATTGGTATTGTTCTTGTGGTTGGATTCATTGCTTTTCTCGTATTACGAAGAAAAAAAGAACCTCGTCAAAATGATGTTGAAATTATAAGTTTAGACAGCCTCTGTGCCTCTGTGGTGTTTGAACGTCAGAAAATTGCCTAGTGATTTAGAGTGATTGTTACAGGCATTTTGGTGTTGGTAATTCAGTGTGTCGCGTATGGGGAGAGGCAAATACCTGCTGCAGCTCTACACCAAGACTTTGGGGAACTACCCATACAACGCCCCCCCTCGACAACGCCGTCCTCAACCACGCCCCCCTCAACCACCTCAGCCAGCTGCTCCTCTTAGAAGATCAATGAGAATTAGAAGACCAGTAAACAGATTGCAATTGTAGGACTATCACTACTGAATTCAAAATCCACTGATATTCCCAAATATTGACTGACATTGTCTGACATCCACTGTACATTGACTGTACCTCACTGTACATTTCACTGACTTCCACTGTACCCCACTGTACCCCTCTGTACATTTCTACTGAACAGCACTGTATTCCACTGTACACCACTGTACAGTCCTATTGACTTCCACTGTACCCCACTGTACGCCACTGTACAGGGCACTGACCAGCACTGTACCCCACTGTATGCCACTGTACAGGGCACTGACCTGCACTGTACCCCACTGTACGCCACTGTACCGGGCACTGACCATCACTGTATCCCACTGTACGCCACTGTACTATTAATTTGAGAAAAAAAAATCAGATTTTTAAATCTTCAGTATTTTTTTTTCTTCGATATTTATTTTTATTATGCTGTATATAGCATTATCATTATGTATACAGATAACTTGAATGAAAAATGCAACAGGTCGTTAAATTTATTTATTACGTTTTCTTTATTAATAAATGTCTATTGTTATTGAATGTTACGATCATAACAGTATGATAATTTCCCTAGCTATAAGGTGAAAGTATTGAATTTTACATGTTGAATCTGATTATTCAAAAAGTACATGTCATTATGATCATTCTGCCAGTCATTCGAAAATACCCCCCCCCCCCCCCCCCCCCCACCAGCAAGGTTACATAATCATATCTTATTGATGATATTTGACACGCCCTCGTTTAAATGATCGGGTTGTTAATTCTCTGTGTCTCATAAGCTGTGTTTTAGCCACTAAAAACAGCCAATTAAACACAGAATCCACAAAATATATCCATGCTTGGTTTTTTTTTTGTACACATGTCCAAATATCATAACTGCCCGCTTGACTACACAGGTACATTTTGAAGATAGCGTGCGAGTCTCTAGCTCATTTGTTAATTGATTTCTTTTGATTTAAATATTTAAATATACATTGCAAATGTCGGGTTTTACTTTTACAAAATAACACCTACTGCATAATACATTATAAATTTTAAACATAATCAGTTACATATTAAGCGGTAATTAACTGTATCATTAATTTCAGCAAGAAATAAAAGGAAGGATATAAATCAAGGAAGGTTGTAACATGTTGTAATATGCGTAGCTGTACAGTTTTCTTAATATATGATTTCCTTTTAAATGTTTAAGAAATAAGATATATAAAATGCCCTACGCTACACACTTTTTTTGTATAATGAGAGAGAGAGAGAGAGAGAGATTACAGGTATATCACTTTCTGACAATATTGTGTTGGTGTCATTTGCAAGCGTACAAAAGTTCACACAATAAAATCTATGTTGGAAGTGGCGGTTGTGATGCCGTAATGGGATTTTAACGTGCTTATACCTTTCTGACTCGGGGCCTCAAGTTTTAGCACAAGAAAATTCATGAGGGAGAGAGAGAGGAGAGAGAGAGAGATTCATTCATCAGAAATCGATTAGAATAATAAGAAATTGATTGTCTATTAATCTGCTTCTTTTACATATCGATTATTTTTCTTAATGTCTTACGTTTATTTTTGCCAACTAACTCCGTGGTTTTAGAAAAATATCTGCAAACTTTAAGTCGAAAAATGAAATGTAATTATATGGATAATACCAACCCTTCCCTTTTTCCTCCCGAATCAACTTGATACCCCCTTGCAGTACTGTGTTATGTGGAAACGATTCATGTTAAGCAATCGGTTATAAAAATTAATGCATTTTTTTTTTTTTAAATTTTGACCTCGATGTGTAACCACTATTAAATGGATATAATAAATCCCACTTTTGTGCAAACATTACATGAAACTAGTCCTACATGTAAGTAAATTATAATAATCTTTTAAGACAGATTTTAAATAATTATGATCCCAATGCACCCGGCAACCATAATGATTTTTTAAAATCAAAAGTGAACATTCAGATTTTTTTGTTTTAACAGTATATTTCCCCGACGTTTACATCTATTTATTCCTAGGCCCCAACACATATACACAGGTGGTAAGTTTTCACACCTTGACACAGTCACCCGGCCGTGTGTATAGTCTGAGCCTTTCTGTTAGTTCCGGGTTTTTCGTTGTTCCCAGACAGACAAAAGATTTTTTCTGTAGACATACACAAAGAAGGAGACAGGACACTGTCGATATAAAATGTTACCTTTAGCGTTGACTTTCAATGATTAAGAATTTTTAAGACAATCATTGAATAACGAACTTCAAATAATTTGAATCCATGGACATTATCCCGAAACTAAAGATAAATACATACTTTAATTTTTTTTAATGCCAATATGTAGATTTAGCCGCTGTCAACATTACTACATGTTACCGGTAGTACTTTATTTAAATACTAAAATATTCGTACGTTAGCATGGAGAGAGAGAGAGAGAGAGAGAGAGAGAGAGAGAGAGAGATTTTATAGAATATTTGAAATGTTTGCTATGATACAATACTGGTTTCAGTAAATGAAGAAAAAAAAACAGAAGAAAAAACGAAAGATCGTTTTAAAGGCCGAACCTTTTTTTTTACCGGGTGGTAAATCTCAGGTGAGGGCGGGGCTTAATTTCTAGAGGTGTGAAAGCCCCCGGGGCTGGAAGTCTACCTTAGACTTGAACGTGAACGCTGCTAATCACTATACACAGGAAGCAAATATTACACAAGATATAAATAATTAGTCAGAATTCGTCATAGTTTGAAAATCTTTTTGTTTTAATGACCATACGAAGCGATTTTATACGGAAATGTCGTCCGAGCAGGTGTGTAAAGCACAATTAAAAAAATTCAGTAAACTAATTCTTCTTTAAAGATTTAACTCAGTTCATTGTCTTTAGCACTTGACATTGTTTAAGTCGTTAATTTTAACAAATATAATTGTATAAGAAAACCATACGATCAGTAAAAATATTCACTTTTTGGTAAAGGCAGCCATTATACGATGACTACTAATGGAGTTCGTTTTCCATGGAGTGACGTTTTCGTGCAACAAGTCCCAATTGAGTGTATAATCAGTAAATACAGCTTTAATAGCTCATAAGTTTGTTTTAAAAAAGAAAATTTTGTATGCATGTTTTGGGCTGCATGCTCATTCATCGTCGTGAAATTTATTAGGTCATATACATTCAACATGCATGATTCAAAAATAAATTGCGTATTTTCATATACTGAATAATAAAAATATTGTTCTCATTTATCCGACCCTTACACAATTCACTTATTACGGAAAGAGAAAATAAACATGTTTGTCTATTAATTAAGGTGTTGCTTATAATTGAAGAGATGCTAAAATTAAATTGTGATGCAGCAAAAATATTGCGGGGGGGGGGGGGGGGGGGGCTTATGTATGTCTTCCTGACTTTGGAGGAGAATAGTTACAACATGAGAGAGAGAGAGAGAGAGAGAGGAGGGAAGGAGGGGGAATATTTTTTCTTATTAAAATTGTTACTACATGTATATCATGGCAACATTAATATTCTTAACTGTGCAAGAGAAGATACATGTAGATGTATTACATGTGTTGATAATGAACAGTGTTCAAATTCAAAATTATATAATCAAAAGCATCGTAATAGGGTGAAATATTATTTGAAAACTGTTCGTTATCACCATATTTCATTTTTAATTTAACACAATACTTATTGTGATATCAGCGACTGGTTGGGGGGGGGGGGGGGGGGAGGGGGGGTGAGGATTTATAAATGTTTAACATGTTTAATATCCGACTTGATTTAAATTATAAAAAAACGCATCTAAAATGATTAATATAAAGAGAATTTCGTGTTTTAATGCATGTTATGTTTTAAAAAAAATATATTTCAAATGGATTTAATAATCTAAAGACCACAAATACCCTTATAAGGGAATTACGTAATATCTTGAACAAGGTGTCAGACTGACAATTTACAAGGTTGAATATTGGGACATTCACACGTTTTGATCTACTGAAAGTATGTATACTATACACAGATACTGACTCGCTGATCTTCCTGTGAAGTAAAACTTCAAAGACATTTTAAAGTCCAGACCAGTTAACTTCTCTCTTTTGAAAAAAAAAATCAGTATGTTGAGCAATATGGTGGAATTTTTTTATCGTTAAAAAAGTTGTCCCTCCTCCACATATATGTTACATTAAAGTTTTAAAATTCAGATAATTTAAAACTACATGTATCTATAAATTGTAATTCATAGTTTTAAATTCTTTTAATTTTTAAACTTTAATGTAACATATATACTTATATTTATTTGACAATATTGATTGAATGAAATTCATTGTAAATAAAAAACCAACTAGATATTTAGTTACTAAAACATTGATTTTGAAATATATAAAAATATTTTCCGCTTTTTATTGAATAATTTTCTATGATAATTGGATTCCGAGTTTTTAGATAAATACATGCGTGGATCGGAGGATTGGGGGGGGGGGGGGTCAGAGGATAATTTAATTTTTTTTAACTTACATTGTACATGTACAACTATCCAAAATATGTCAAAGCTCCCCCAGAAAACAAGTATCCCTGCCCTTTCCCTGGAAAGAATTCTGACCGCGCTATATATGAACTTGAAGAAATAGAAGCCCATTTTCTCTCTTGTAAGCAATAGGAAAGAATCAAAACAAATCCAGATTTTGGTCTCAAATAATGTGAATATTCAATTCATTGTTTAAACATAATAACTTATAAAAACATACTAGGTACAGTGGGTTACAGTGGTGTACAGTATTTGTCAGTACCCTGTACAGTGGTGTACAGTGGGGTACAGTGCTGGTCAGTGCCCCGTACAGTGGTGTACAGTGAGGTACAGTGCTGGTCAGTGGGTAGGTACTGTGCTGTCCAGTGGAGTACAGTGGAGTACAGTGGCTCTGTACAGTGGAGTACAGTGGGATACAGTGTGGTACAGTAGCTCTGTACAGTGGGTGTACAGTGGATTTACAGTAGGGTACAGTGGTTATACAGTAGATGTCAGACAATGTCAGTCAATTATTGGGAATATCAGTGGATTTTGAATTCAGTAGTGTATTTTTTCATGTGTACTATTTTTTTTCCTGGCCCCCTCCTTGTATACTATGTATAATTATTAATTTTTTTTTTCTTTTTTTTTTTTCTTTTTAAATTTTTTTTTTTTTGGAATTATTATAATTCTCCCCCCGATACAAAAATACAATGTAAATATGAATACATGTTTATATAAATGCTTTTTTGCTCAAAATTGTGTATTTTTTTTTTTTTTAAATCGTAATTTTTTTTTTCGGTACAAAAATACTGTATATATAGCTTTCGGCCATGTAAATATGAATACGTGTTTATATAAATGCTTTTGTTTTGTGTACATTTTTTTTTCTCCCGGTAAAAAAAAATACTTTTTACAATTATTGCTATCAACCAAGTTAATACGAATGTCAAAATTTTGTATTTTTTGAACAAATTTCCCCTTTGAATTTTTTAATCAAAAATTATATATTTCTTTTGTTGGTATAAAAAATTTATTTGTTGATATTGCTTTCGGCCATGAAAATATGAATGTATGTATATATAAATGCTGGGAAAATGATTTTTTTGTCTTGTCTTCATTGCAAAAGAGGTTTTCTCAAAGGTATAAAAGGAAGTTTTGTATTTCATAATCCATCATTAAAAACGTGTACCCTTTTCCGTGCAATACGTCCATTGCTATCAGCGGAACCACGGGTTCCGGAAAAACCTATTGGGTGTATAGACTATTGAGTCAAAAAGAGGACATGTTTGAACATAGTCCTCCAAATGTACTGTACTGTTACGGTATCTATCAAGACATGTTTCGAGACATGGAAAAAACATTACCTTTCATAGAATTTCACGAAGGGTTACCGAACAGTGAACAATTAAATAGTTTAAAGGAAAATAGCATTATTATTTTAGACGATATAGCCCGTCGTATCGTAAATTCACAAAATATGGAAGAATTATTTACAATGGGGGTACATCATAGAAAATTAAGTGTCATTTACATAAATCAAAACATGTATTGTCAAGGAAAATTTGCGCGCACCATTAACTTGAACACCCATTTTATGGTATTGCTTAAAAATCCAAGAGATGTATCGCAAGTGGCTTGCTTAGCTCGTCAAGTATTTCCTGGTCAAAGCAAAGCTATGGTTGAAGCCTATCAAGATTGTATGCTAAAAAAATTTGGGTACTTGGTGGTCGATTTATCTCCCCATGCAGAGGAAGACCACCGACTGCGCACTAATATTTTCAAAGATGAGGTCACAATCATCTACAAAACTATCCCATTGAAATCAATATGGATTATGTTCGTTTGATATTACACACGTCCAAAACCCAGTCTTACGCTCTATTGTATACAGCTACCGCAAGTCAATTAAATATTATTTGTGAGATTTTGCATAACTTGCAATCGGGTGTATTTCCACACACCCCCAAGACAAAATTACTGCGTAAGCAAAATAAAACCTTTTTAAAATTATTTGCCATCCCCCCACCTCGCAGTAAACGCCAATCTATCGTAAGAAAGCATATGAAAACTATTTATCGCATGTTCAAAGATCTGAAAACTTTTTTTAAAACAACTATGAAGTATCTCAAAAAAATGGTGATGGTCCCTTATGATCAATATCAAAGAATGTTGCACCGCGATGAATTAGACCTAGAAAATAGTTCCGCTCAACAAAGTTCAGCGAATGAAGCAAAGTCCTTTCAAACGGATCCACCCCTTAATGAACCAAGCCCGCCCGTAGATCATAAAACGAACAAGGATCCTCCCCTCGTACACGGAAGAGATCCGCCTCTTGAACATAATAAAAAAAGATCCATGTTAAAAAACACACCACCCCCAGGTAAAAGAAAGAACCGACGCATGTTAAAAGGAGAGTGGACGTGACAATGGAGGACACTATAAAAGGAATGCAATAAACTTTTAATTTTTATAAGATGGAGGTCTTAAAGAAAAACTACTTTGATCCTAAACATCCTATCGCCTTTGCAGGAGTGGAGAAAATATATCGATGGTTTAAGGAGAACGGTTACAAACTTTCAAGAACAAAAATTAAAAACTGGCTACTAAAACAGGAAGACTAGAAGGCAGTTTCAGAGAAGGAGAGTCATTTCCCCTTACCCGGGTTACATGATTGATGCTGATTTAGCAGATTACACTTCATACTGGAAAAGTAACGACGGTTTTAGATATTTTTTGTTGTGTATTGACGTGTTTTCTCGTTATGTATGGGTCAAAGCTCTGAGGAATAAAACGAGTAAAGAGATGGTCTCTGCGTTTGATGAACTAAACAAAGAAGGCATGTCAAGTGAACATGTGAGAACAGATAAAGGGAAAGAATTTTTAGATGACATGAAAAACTGGTTTAAAGCTAAACACATGAATCATTTTGGAACGCAAAACGAAACCAAAGCTAATTATGCTGAAAGGGCCATAAAAACGATCAAAAAGAAAATAGCGCGGTACATGTCTTTCAAACAGTCCCATCGATGGGTAGATATTTTAGAAAAGGCGGTATATAGTTATAATCATTCTTATATGCATCGCAGTATTCGAATGTCTCCGGCTCAAGTTACGAGGAAAGATATATCTAGGCTATGGTCATTACAGTATGAACCTAAAATCGTGGTTAAAAAAAGTGCGCAAACAGCTAAACTAAACAGATATAAATTTAAGGTGGGAGATATAGTCAGGATCAGTGCCTTAAAGAGAACCTTTGAGAGGGAGTATGGCGAAAGATTCACGCGAGAATTGTTCATTGTGACGAACAGACAATTAGCACAGGGTATGAGAGTTTACAGATTAAAAGATTACGAGGGGGAGAATATTGCGGGGACCTTTTACGAAAAAGAATTGGTGAAAGCTTACGAAAGTGACTCTTATAAAATTGAAAAAGTGTTAAGAAAAAGAGGAAAAGAAGTGTTTGTTAAATGGTTAGGTTGGCCGTCTAAGTACGATTCGTGGATTCCGGCGGCAGACTTGAAAAACTATAAATAGATCACAATAATTACACTTGCGAATCATGTCTCATTATTTGTTTTTATCTTCGGAGGGAAAAGCTCCTTTAGATTTTACAACAAAATTAAATCAGCCTTTAACTTTAGATGGTCAGTGGGAAGTAGGTTTAACGGAAATCATCGGATTTCCCTCCTCCTCTGGTGTTTATTATTTCCTATCCGATCTGTGTGAATGTAGTTTCATTAATTCTCGCTTACTTCCCGTGTTGCGTCGATTATTTACGTCAGATTCATTTTTGGAAGACAAGTATCACCCTATTCTCTACTTTCCCCTATCTAAAAATAGAATCGATAGAGTAAGAATCTATATAAAGGACCGCGATTTTCAAAATTCGTTAGATTTTAAACACCCATTATATTGTACACTTCATCTAAGAAAAAGATGAATTTAGAATCTAAAGTCCCCTCGGTCCAGGAGCTAGAGGATCATTTCAGAGCCCAGGCAAAATGGAAAGGACCCCCTCCTGGTTACTGGATCGTGGACCAGAAAGGGAAAGGGGAAAAGTAGAACCTAAAATAGAACTCGTGTCTCCCATCGCTCAAGAATTGAAAAGAGCGGAATCACAAGCCAAGCAAATGAAGAGAAAGGGTCAACCCATGCCCAATGAACCTATTGTAGTTAAATTAAAAGCTCAAAAGTTGTCCCGCGAAGCGAGGCCCAGCACTAAAAATAACAGAAAATCAAAGAAAAAACCATGGGAAAAGTATAAATAGAAGAGTTCCTCTTTCCTTTGAATTCATTCGCCATGGAAGAAGCGAAGAGTTATGACCATCGCTTACAGTTATTTTTTGCCCCTCCACTGGAGACGGCCATTCAGTCAATTGATTTTATAGAAATTAGACCCATTGGACAAGTAGTGAAAGACGGTCCCATAGAATTTAACATCCCGGGAAACACCTACCATTGCGTAGATTTAATACACTCCAAATTAAGTTTAAAACTGAAATTACCACAGGAAAATAATCTACCTATTGCTACGGGGAATAAAGTTGGGTTAGTCAACAACATCCTTCACAGTATTTTTCCCAGTGTGAGCTTAGTTTCAAACAGCAGGACACAAACAAGGGCATTTCGTCAAATTATCCTTACAAGGCCTATCTAGATGTGATTACGTCCTCAAACACTAAATTGAGAGAAGACTGTTTGTCTAGTCAGTTATTTTTCAAAGATTCGCCAGGATTTATGGACGATGTAGATTCGGTTGCGGGGGCTAATATAGGATTATATCTTAGATCAAAATATACTTCTGAAGGAAAAGTGGTGGATTTAGAAGGTCCGCTTTATGCGGATCTCTGTTAACAGGACAGATTAATTATCAATGGGGTTCAAATTGGTCTAAGGCTACGTCCCCACAGAGATGAATTTTCTCTAGTGACCATTGACGATCTTAAATATAAATTTGAAATCACAGAAGCTGTATTTAAAGTGTGTTTTGTTAAAATTCACCCTAGTTTTATCTTGAGTCATAGCAGGATATTAGCTGACCACCCCGTAGTTTACCCCATTCAAAGCTCAGAGATCAAATGCTTCAGTATATCACAAGGGCAGTATAACTTTAGTGCCGATAACTTTTTTAATGCGGTCCCCAATATCTTGTATGAGGGTCTAGTCAGTTCAGAGGCCTTTAACGGAAGTTATATAAAGAACCTTTTTAATTTTCAACATTACGATTGTAATTTCGCAGCCTTTTACGTTGACGGGAAATCGATACCCTCAAAACCTTTCCAACCCAATTTCGAAAGTGGTTCTTATTTAGACGTGTATTCGGCCTTTGTCGAGGGAGGGTCCTGTTTAATATCCAGGGAGGACTTTTCCAAGGGAAATTGTATCTTTACTTTTAAAACGAAATATGAATCCCAAGGATTACAGCCCATGTCTGAGAGGGGACAACTGAGATTAGACCTGAAATTTTCCAGTCCTCCTCCTGAAAGCGTTACGGTGATTTGTTGCGGAAAATTTTCTAGTGTACTGACCATTGACAATACGAGAAACATTCAGATACTATGAATACGTTAGAACTCCTTTCTGCAATATATAGGGATGTAGGAATGAGAGTTCAGGGGGGAGGGGTGTGGCCGGCTGATGCCTTGATTCATCTTAAATGTAAAAGACCTTCCTTTTTCATCGTAAATACCTCGGAGGGTAATAATATAGGAACTCATTGGGTCGCACTTTACCTCCCTGAAATAGGTCCATTTGAATTTTTTGATCCTTTAGGTCATCCACCCGAGCATTATCATGCTTATTTTAAATCCTTTCTCCTGGGATTTGGATACAGTTGGAACAGGGTGGCATATCAAGCGCCTTACTCGGTTTTGTGTGGGGAGTATTGCTTATATTTTGGATACTATCGATGTAGGAATATGAGTATGCGTCATGTACTTGGAACATTAAGATTGGGAGATGATGATCAGATGTACACATTTTATTCACACACACTTCAAAAAGTATAAATAGCAAACAGTATTTAGTATAATGTCACAATCATGGAGACAGAAACAAAGATAGAGGATCGTGTTTCAGCCTATTATAAAAAGCATTTAAAAAGTTTAAAACTAATGGGAGTGTTTTTGATAGTTTCTATACTTTCAACTAGCTTAGGTCTTGGAATCAATACGATACAACATCGCTGTACAAAATACGAAGATATACATTGTGTCAATAAAACAGGGTGTAATGTAACTGCGTCGTTTGATTTGCCGGACAATTACATCATAAGAGTATGTCAAACGGAAGCAACTATAACATTAGACCTGCGAAAGTATATAAACCATAGATTAACAGCGGAAGGAGCGACTTTGACCTTTAGACAGTGGGATTACTTGTAGAGAATTGGGGATATAATACATAATAAGATATTAGAGAACTGAGTTCATTTACGTTCATGATGTCGAAGGAAACACGTCGTTGTTTTAGTGTGATCAGACGAAAGTTAGATGCTTGTTTTATCATGAAACATAATGATCTAGTGTATAGAAAGGGAAAGAAGAAACAATTTGACGATCTAGTAGAAAATATGGTAAAATTATTGAAAAAAGGGAGAAAGTTAAACACGAGAGCTATGGGTGAAATGTATGAGGGTCCTTCACTACACCCCGACTGTTTCGGGGAAGCAGACCATCAAAATCAGGAGGCCATGTTTTACTGCCCAAAATGTTTAACCCACAGCCATGCTTTGAATAAGAAAATAGAGAAAGAAAAGAAAAGATTGATTTATAAAGTGTAGTACGCATGTGCGAACTTTGGTATATAAATTGAGATGAAATAGATTTACAATCATATAGAAGAAATGAAACATCCCGGTTACGCTCGCTTTCACGATCGCCTCAGTAGCTTTGTGGGGTGGAAGGGTCCTGAGGCCATTCACATGGCGGCTTCTGGGTTTTTTTATACGGGGCCTAATGATTTGGTAGAATGTTATCATTGCGGGGTGAAACTTAAAAGCTGGAAAACTTTTCATTCACCATATTTTGAACATGAACAGTGGTCGTCTAAATCCTGTCCGTGTGTAGGACAGTATCACATAACTAAATCATATCAAGAATTCAATTCGACTGATCCAGGACGCGCATAACACGTGCTCCGAGTTATTTGGATCGATCGTACAGACCCTGAAACGTGCTACTACACCAGTTGCATGGTTCGGTTCGTTACGCTTTATGAACGGTACGGTTCGCTTTGTGAACGGTACGGTTCGTTTTGTGAACGGTACGGTTCGCTTTGTGAACGGTACGGTACGCTTTGTGAACGGAACGGTTCGCTTCTTGCACGGTACGCTTTGCTAAAAATAGCTGCACGCTTTGTGAACGGTTTGCGCGCTTTATTAATGAGGTAGGCGTGGCCTGAACGCTTTGATTTTTCTCCATATAATTTTGTTTAGTTTTTGCCCGATCTACTTCAGCAAGGTGGTAATTATGACAAGAATTTTTCTTTTTTTATATGATATATTACAAAAGAATTTCAATCGATCTATTTCAAATCAGAACGTCCATCCGTTCCCCCGTTTTTGATACGTTGTGTGAACCGTGTACTCAGTGACAACTGGGAAGAGGGGGTAATTTTAATTTTGATCAGTCTGTTATTATTATTATTTAATTTAGATTAATGTAATCATTCAGATAGATTAAAAGAACTGTTTGACTTTAATCCAATATATTTTTGTTAATTCAGCGAGCTGTCGATAATTTTACAAAGCATCTTGAGTTTTTATTTCTATACATGTACTTGAGTTGAAGTCATTAAATACTTCTAATCCATTTAAAATTGCTATAACAAATTGCCCCGACTTTATTCCGATATTTTTTTTAGTTTAGTTTCCTTTTTCGTTGTCTTGATTCTCGGCTAGTTTTTATTATTCATAATTCGTATGATCATTCTTTATTGCGTACTACTGTAGTACTATTGCCGATCGCCGATTGCCTTAGTGAATAGACGATGTAAAATTAATGGATAGATAAGAAATCTTGAAATCAACTGTTATATAGTTTTTTGATACGAATTTTTATTCATTTAAATATTAATTCTATGATTTTCTGCACTTGTTTGTATACATAGATCATACTTACATCTAACCCGTCATCGCCTCTCTTATCTGAACTAAGATCGCGTGTATAGTCAAAATATGACTATTAGTTTTTGTTTTTCCGTTAAACTATACAGTCATGTTCACTTTTATTTATATAATGGCGATATTTATCATTCTGTTGAACAAGTGTCCGCTCTTCACTGTATGCATGCGATTTAGCTGACGTTTTACAAATGCTGACTAACCTGTTTATATTTTATTTACCTTTTTACACACATACTTGTTGTAAACAGGACACGAAAAAATACCCGGTAATCAACAAATGAATTCAATGTTAAAAGTTATAAATATATAAGAATTTATCTAGTAACAAAAATAATACGACAGCGAGGGAAAACGACTCTGATCGCCAATGCATGAATTATAATCATGAAATCGGAGAGAAATTATTGTTGAATAATTTAAAATAGGAACACTCTTTTCAATAGGGATATAAAAAAACATAAAACAAAAACGTTTCAGTCGATAATTTTCTTCTAGCCATATAGGAGGAGCCAAGTAGCACGCGGCGCGTGGCGTGATCTGTACTGTTACTGAATGACAGACGAAGCACGTGAAGTCCTGAGATAAAATCCCGCTCAAATGACCAACTATAGAAACCTAAAGCGAAATTTTAAATAATAAAGTTCAGTGATAAAATTTTAATTTAAGTATTATAATCAACACACAAGCTCTCTCTCTCTCTCTCTCTCTCTCTCTCTCTCTCTCTCTCTCTCTCTGAGGGTGTATGTGATTGTGTGCAAGCCATTTGGAATTATTAGATTTTTATTTGTATGAATTGAATTCATTTATTTTAGACTCATGGTTTTCACAACGATTTCAACACAATGACTAAAAGTTTGTACAGCGGACGATGTACATATAGATTGATCTCGACGGTTATAATTTCGACACTATTTCACATCACACATATACAGACTGATATAAGAGTGAAAATAAATTTTAAAAGAGCTGTGTTTGTGCTTACATGTACTTCTTATCTCATTCAACTATTTATGATTTAATTAGTCATTTTTTTGGGGTACATAAATGTACCCGGTAAATGATATTTTTATCGCAAGTTAATATGTGAAAATCCCGCATGTATAGAGCCGCTGAATTGTTCCACGGATCCACGCGCCGATAGTCTTTCGTGTAGATGTTTGTGTCCATTTCTACAGACGGTTCTTTTGTTTTTTAGATATTAAGAAAAGCCATGAAACTAACAAAGTAGAAGTAAGATATATTCAGACTATACACACGACAGATTGTGATGAGTAACCTCACAGGTGCCCGTGGAAAGGTGTGAATACCAGCATCTCGTGTACACCTATTTAAGCGTCCAAATATACAGAGTTAGTTGTAAAGTACAATAACTGCTAAAAACCAAAGAAAGACAATAACACCTGTTGTGTATAGAACCAAAGATCAGCTTCTGTACACGTGTTTCGCTGGAGTGATTTTTGTTCATGTGAAATCACGACGCCATTACCAGCTATGCGGGAAATAAAGTTGAAAGTTATTTTATGGAATGCGTGTACTTTTTTTCCGTTCAATGCTTGCATTTAATGCATTTAGATTTTGTACATGTATTTATTTACAATTCATCATACATGTATCAGTGATTTTTTGTTTATTTATTGGTACATAAATAGCTCAAGAACAAATCGTTCGAGTCACCGGTAATATGTGGTTGTCATTTACATTTTCTGGGTCTGCGTAACTTAGGTCGACATTTTTTTTTTAATTTATAAAGGATATAAAATTATATATAGATATATTTCAACATTGTTTAGCCATAGTGTATATATATATTTCTAAACAAACGCTACTTTCTAACGTTTCGGGTAACGATCTCTCTCTCTCTCTCTCTCTCTCTCTCTCTCTCTCTCTCTCTCCCGAGAATCACTTAAAGCTATGTAAAGTCCAGTATGTACCCAATGTTTCAAACATTTCATAAAAATAATCAAAACAGTATAACCACGAATTGTGTGAACGTTAATAGTTTACAATGTTTAAGAAATCGGCGATGCAAGTTTTGTCGAAAAACAAAGAAATGGTTACGGTCTAAGAAATAAAATATTTTTGTGACTGTTTTAATAAGAATAACAGTTCTAAATCTTAGTATGTGTTATCTAATCCCGTATAAAAAATCTAGCAAAATATTGAACTTATCTGGTCAGCGATAATCTCCGTCCGTATTCATCGAAAGACATTAGGTCAATAAGCCATATATGAAGTTGCACGCTTATTGCACGGTACGGTACGCTTTTTTGTCCGTCTGGAGGCAGGTCTTGCATAAATTATCTTGCACGCTTTGTGAACGGTACGGTACGCTTTGTGAACGGTACGTTTCGTTTTGTGAACGGTACGGTTCGTTTCTTGCACGGAACGGTACAGTTCGTTTTAGAGGTGTAGTAGCACGTTTCAGGCTCTGTAGTAGTAAGATAAAAAAAAAATCAATGAAAAAAAAAAAAAAAAAGGACGATGAAGGGTGGGTCATGCCTCATATTATGAGTGGTCCCTGGCGAGGAAGTGAAACACCCGTAAACCACTCGGGGAGCTCTCCTTCACTTAAAATGTGGTCCCTGGCGAGGAAGTAAACCACCTGAGAGTATCCCCCTCGTATCGATGATCGGGCTATAAACGCTGATCCGGTCGGTACGAGTTCAAGCTTTGTGCATAGGTGTGACTCACTCTTCCCGTCTCCCAAAAAAAAAAAAAAAAAAAAAAGTAGTAAACCCACCTGTCTCTGGACAGCAGGTCCAAAGTCCTGGTAAAGGGTGATGGCTACTTGCGTATTTAAAATACGCGGGGAAAAAAACCCCGAGCGGAAGCGGAAGGACCGTCCTCTAGGCGGAAGCGGAAGTGTCGCCCTCTTGGCGGAAGCGGAAAGGCCGCCATTCTGGCGGAAGCGGAAGGGCCGCCATCTTGGCGCCGGTAAAGGGGGTCGGTTTGTCCCTACTATACTACTGATAACAGTGTATCTTGTGATGCGGCGCTGTTGAGTGCAAATATTGACTTATAGCTCAAAATATAACATATGTGATTTCAATTGTTGAATTAAGAAAATAATATTTTTTTAGAAAACCCAGTCATAAGCCGCACAGGGGCATGCACAGGGGATGACAGTGGCGTACAGGGGGTGACAGGGGCTTACAGTGGCACACAGGGGATGTGTACAGGGTATACAGTGGCTCTGTACAGTGGCACACAGGGGATGCCAGTGAATACACAGGGGATGACAGGAGAAGACAGGGGATTTTTAATACGAACAGGGGTTTTTAAAGCCAGGGTTAGGGTATTATTATCAGACATATTATCGAGAAAATAATTTTTTTATATTCCAATTTTTTAATGTTCGGGTTCGATATTCTGCATAACAGTGCATTGTTTTCACAATTTCCACAAACCGGTAGGGGACGTGTATTGCTTATGCAATACTCTCAGAATGCTTGTTTAAGCATTGAATCATTATCTTTTGAAAGATATAATCTCATTGTTACATTAAAAGTTTAAAATCAAAGATTTCTAAACTTATCTATAACAATCTAGATTGTTATAGATAAGTTTAGAAATCTTTGATTTTAAACTTTTAATATAACAGGTTATCGATTTAAAATTTACAAGCTACTATGAGAACTTAACTTTAATTTTTTTTTCTCAAATTAACTATGCAATTTCTTTTGTAAAAAAAAAAAGGAAATAACTAAAAAAAAAACAAAAAAACAAACAAACGGAGATGCTTTCATGTGACAAAATGTTAATCCTCTTGACACTAGTCTTTGATATCTTCTTAAGTTAATCTCCAGGCAAATTAAATAATTGTTGGACAATAGAAGTGTGAAATTTTCGTAACAGCTACATGTGTGAATGTTTACTTTTCTGGCATGCCATTACTATTCCTTTGTCAAAAAAGCAATGCCTGTCAAAAAAAATGTATAAAAGGGAGAATGGTTTAAGATCTGGAAGAGAACGGATGGGCTAGCTGTGCTGGAACCCCGCACGTTAGCATAAAAAGATATGTTGGGCTAACTGTGCTGGAACCCCGCACGTTAGTGGGGTGTGTGTGATATCGGGCTAGCTGTGCTGGATTTCCGCACGTTAGTGTCAATTTTGTACAAAGAATTATATCGGACTGTCCGTGCTGGAATCGCCGCACGTTATCAAGTTGCTATCTCGGAACTCCGAGAATGGGTTTTCACTGGAATACCATGTACCGTTATTTCATCAACTTAAATACAACTTGTTGAACTTTTGTTTCGTTTTGGAGTTTTTATTCAGCGTAAACTTGAGCGAGTGTAACGAATTGAGCTTTCCCCTGAATTCACCATATGGATTTTAAGAACTTTTATATTACAATTTACATTTTACAATACAAATCAAATACAAGATACGTTCGTGAAAGTTGGGTAGTATTTTTAGTAGAAAGCCGATTGGCATGCTACCGGGCTAACCGCAACTTCACAGAAAATTCGCGATAGGAACTTTACATCTAAAATTCATTGGTGAAATCATAACTGCAGCGGTGTGTGCATACAAATTTGTATGCACACACCGATGCAGTTATGAGACTATATCTTTCAAAAAATAATGATTCAATGCTTATATTTACCTTTTTTTTTAACTTCTTGCTTTGTCTGCAAATGTGATTTATACGTCAAAACTTCTGTTTTATCCTAAGGGTAAGTTCAAAATAATGGAAGAGCCACTGTAACAGCCACAAGCGTGAACTTTGATTCTCGCTTGTGACGTTGCATTTTACAGCGTTCAACGTTTGTGACGTCATAGTAAAACTAGTCATTCTACTCTTTGAGTACCCTGTGTGTGTTACGGTTTATAACCGCAGTGTCTTTTCACACACTTTACATGCAAAAAATATTTGGAATGTAAATATTCGTTTAAGTTGATCAAAGTACTGAGGGTACTGAAATACGGGGTCTTGAAAGTTTGAATTTGTAATTGTCATTGATTTCCTCGAATATGCTTCCAAAATTTATGAGTTTGATTTAGTTGTTACAATCTATGTTAATTCGGCTTTTTTGCAATTGTCTGATACTTTGTCTAAATTTTACTTAATCCCGGCCTTCATAATTGTAGAAAATTTACACAACAGTGTACTATGTAAAAAATAACCCCAAGGAAAATTTTTAAAAATTACTACTAACCGGAATATTAAACAACTATATCAAAGTAGATAGTTTTAATCATTTAATTTATTCAATTTTGTGATCCAAGGGAAAATCCACAAGCCGGACGGTATCCGTAATAAAAGTTTTATGAAAACCCCGGAAACTCTAAAACTGCTGAATTCACAAACAAAAGGAACAGTTGTATACCGATAACAAACACAAGCAACTGACGTTAGAAATATTCTTTTTTACAATAAGATTCCAAGAACTTTGACAGTAAAAAGATTTGTCACGGTCACCATTTTGATTTTTAAGACCGACTTATCTGACACGATGTTCTTCATTTGCGATTCGTGGAAAATTAATAGGTAAAAAAAATATGTTCGCCACTTACTACTTTTTTGTGTAAACTCGTGCATCACCTACACGAATTACGATATAACCGTTCCTTTCATTAAAAATCATACTCCGAAAATCAGAGACCTTTAAATAACAGAGATTGTCAACTCCGCCATTAGCGTGTTAATGTTACGGGGCCAACCTTACTTTGAGAACTACAAGTGCAACAGCAATCTTGTATAAGTCATTAAATTTGAACCTGATAGTGAACATGAACATAAACCTGTAAAAATTTTAAGCATGTTTTATTTATGAAATATTTACAAAAACTCTTTATTTAGTTTTTAAATTACTTTTTAAAAGCTTATCGACTTTTTACAAAGTAATGGTAATGCATTACTTTAGTCATGTAATGGAAATGTAATGCATTACTTCAAGAAAATTAAGTAGTGGCAATTTAATGCCCTAATTCAGACTTGTTTTTATTTTCTTTGTACAAAATTCCTGTAGAGACAAACAGCAGTCATACCGCAAGTAGACTGGACGCCAATGAAACACCTATTTAATTGTAAAACATCTGTGTATAACCCGTCCCAATTTTAAACTCCGCTTGTGCATGAAGTTTGGTGGTATTTAGGTGAAAGATTGTCAAAATTAAAATTCACAACTTTTCAAAAATTGCAAATTGCGTTTGGGAACTTTAATTTCGATTCCACCATCAACCTCTTTTATTGATTAATGAGGTCGTACACAAATTTAATTGTCAACGGCCCTGTGCATTCAGTTACGTAACTCATTCCACATTTGAACCCGAGCAAAACTATTTTGATTTATAAAACTATTTGTTTAATTTCTAAATAGAATTTTATTTATACACAGAGGTCTTAAACAGATTTTATGCGTGTTTTTATAATACATATTTACCGAAATGCATGAAAACTTCTGCACTATTCTCTTACGCGTATACTCAATTCATGTGTTCTAAACGTGCCTTCCGGTTTGATTCGGCTGACATTAAACCAATAGACGTGGTCATATGACCCCGTCTAAAAATAGCAAATTGTCAGTTCTATAATCAATTCTGGTTGTTGATTGGCTGGGAGAATTTTCCCGCGGTGCGAGGCGGGTAGTTTTCTGGTGAGGGCTTGTTTTTGTCGAGCTCAGGAGAGGTGGACACTATATGTCCGAGATACACAACTAAATACGACTTCTGACATGACTTCATACTGTAAGTTAAACTCTAATTAAATAGCGTAATATTTTTGATTGTCTATAGTTTTTTGTCTTAAATGACTACAATTGGGTTATAAATAATAATTATTGCTGCGATTTCGTTTGTATTCATAGCAGCTTTGTTTATTTACCCCTTTTTTCCGACCTCCAAACCATTGATCTTTTTATTAACACCGCAACAATTTAAACGTCACTATGTTTTTTCTGTACTTTTTCTTTTTGTTTCATTGTTCCTTTTTGGTTTTTCATGCAGAAATGTGCTTGCGCATTTACTTTCGTCTCACTGTTTACTGTTTTTTTTCTTGCTTTGATGTTACGCAACCAAGGTCATGGATCTTAGCATGTCATTCAGACCTGGCATTCCAATCGCAGTGCTCTCTCTTAGAAGTGATATCATTGATCAATATGCCATTTAATGGCGGGTAAGTTTGTTGAACAATACCGAGCCGCGATTGGATTATTTTATTGTCGTATAAGGTGTACTCAAAGATTGTTGAATATAAGCATTTTCTTAATAAGAGAACTATTAGTCTTTTTACAACGAAACTTTTGCCATTGGGGTAACCTGTGTAAAATTCTTAATAATTAATTCTTTCAGGGGATGTTGAGACAAATCCAGGACCTAATACTGGAACACAATACACATTAGATATTTTTCACCTAAATATTCGAAGTATCAGAAACAAAATAGATAGTTTATTGAGTTAAGTTACAGATTTTGATGTTTTATGTTTTACAGAATCTCACCTAGACTCATTCATTACAGACCAAAGTTATATTTACAGTACATTTTTTCGTTTGTAAGGTATTTATGGTACAGAGAGGCAAGGCAGCCGAGTCGCGTAGCGACGAGGGTGCCCCGCCTCATATATCCATAAATACCTTACAAACGAAATAAATGTAACTGTAAATGTTTTGTGTCATGGTTAATTTGCATAATCGCACGCGCTATGACGTCATAAAATCCATCCATGGTTTCAATCTCTACCCAGAGTTATCGTTCCTGCTTTGCTTCACTTATACCTCTGTTAACGTCTAAAAAGTAGTCCCACGAAAACATTGGTCATTGAGTATTACTCCGAGAAATAGTCCTTTGTTTGTTACCGTGGTTTACCAATAAAAAATCTTTTTATTCAATATTTTAAGCGAGGCTTTAACATCGAAATGTAGACTGAATACATATAAAACTAAAATGTATAATAGCATGATTGATAATGGGTTTTGCCAAGATTCTTGGCATTTAGACGTTAACAGAGGTGTTGTAGCGCAGCGTAATACGCCCTCTGGTGAGAGATTGCCATGGTTTGTGAAAGTGCGCAGTTAGTTTTTGCCGCCGACACGAAATGGCCGAAATGAAGATTAATGTGCCTGACTTTTTAGAATTTTCTAACGAAATCGATGATATAACATTATAAAGTATAAATAGGTCATAGAAATTGGTTTATTGCTGAACACATGGCAAAATGTTGACAACCAGTTTACACTTACATGTAACCTTACAATGTATACTGTAGGGCCCAATGCAGCTCCGTCGATCTACGCTCTCTAACTCACAGACGACAACACTCTCTCTGCGCACGCACTCACACGGTGACACATTCATTCGTACCTAAATTCACTCGTACACCACTACACTCCCCTCCCTTTTGAAAAAAGGATGTACCCCTGTACCATGGATATATATATATATATATATATATATATATATATATATATATATATATATATATATATATATATATATATATATATATATATAAAACACTGATCATGATCTGAAATAGACTTATTACTTATGCAAAATGTATTTTTGAAATGGACATGGCTGACTGACAATTATTAATAAATGGTAATAAATAGAAGTATGGTTTTGGAATGATATAAGTATACAAAACATTATTTGACTAGATTGAGATGACGTAAGGAAATGGTAATATGTACAACACTCACACACCATACTCACTACATATGCAAAATGAAATTAAATGACAAAAGTGACAACATCTATAATTACGTTAATGGCAAGTAAATGGTTATCATATGATGCATACTACCATTAGTTACAGTTATCAAACATACAAATATGTTACTATGCAACAATATACATCTGTGCTGAAAGTAAAATAATAATTCACTACCTGTATGTAAACAACATAACCTCTGTATTATGCATTCCTTGACAATATAGCTACCAAAATACATGTAACATCTATATGATGCATTCCTTGACAATATAGCTACCAAAATACATGCAACATCTATATTATGCATATGATCCAACATGACAATCGATCAATGTCCTCACTGTCCCTGTATGTCATCATCCTCCCCACATTCATCTATAACTTTCCACACTTCTGGCTCCTGTTCTTTCCGGGATGACGAGGACGGTCTCTGTCGAGGGGACCACGCGACTTGGCGGACACTCCTACGGGTAGGCTTCAACCTGTCCTGTAACCTGTACAGCTCCTCTTTTCCTAATGATAAAAAATCCGTCCTCAGCGACAAGGGCAACAAGGACTCTCCAATGTATGAGCGGAGCTGGCCCACTGAGAGGATGCAAAGTGACGTCACGGATCCTTGGCCACTTCATCGTGTAGGCAAGGTCCAATATCTGCCTCTTGGAGCGGTCGACAATAAGGCAGTCCTTGGGCACGAAAATTGTTGAATCCACATGCTCCACAAGAGCTTCCAAAGTAGCTGCAGGGCCTAACAGCCATCTCGCCAGGGTTTGCAAGCATGACGCACGGAGGCGGTGGTAGTCTGGAGACCACTCCAACTCCCTCCAAGGGTGATCCCAGAAAACTTGTAGGATGTGGCAGTCCCAAACATGATGCTTAAGATGTTTCGACCTTGCGTTGCACCCAGGTACAGGGCAACTTGAATGTAAACCTCTAGTACGTGGCCTCTTACTGGTTGAAGGCTCCTCTTCGTCCTCCTTGAACCATACTGCCCATGCTCTCTGGCATTCTTCTCCTTTATCTTCAATTTCCTCCGACGACAGTCTTGCTCTCTTGTGGGGGATTGCGCGGCGACATTCCGAGTCCGTGCTATCCTCAGAGCTAGAGCTGGACGTCTCATCATCCGTTGAAAAGTCTGATGAACTCTTTAATATAAATGACAACATTTCTTAACTTAATTACTACTTGAAATCTGACATCTAGGACAGATATAGGTCCGCATGGTGTCTGCCACCTCTTTTGTAATTCCAACACAAATTCCGTGATACCAGTTGTCACATGTATCACACTGAATCATCAGGCTACCGTCAGCTGGTTTTTTACAAATGCAAAAAATATCATTAGTTTCGCTTTCCAGTATGTTTTCACCATCCTGAAAACGCTGACTGCAACGACGCAGCCAAGTTGGTATTCGTCTTTCATTACAGTGTTTCAATCGATCATGATTAGTTGTAAAAAAAAATTTTTGAAGTTTCACTTTATAGAGTATTGATGAGATCTTCTGCACGATGATTCCTGGTCCTTTCCAAGGCGAGTCTAACTTCTTGCACCGTCCTTTCACCTTTGCTGTATCCAAGACATATACAAGATCACCTTCTTTGTATGCTCTAGTGTAGAGCTTAACGTCATAATCTCTCTTTGCATGAGCTTGAGAAGTCTTTAAAACATTTCTGGCCACCTCATGTGATAAGCGAATAGATTCTTCGAGTCTAGTGACATAATCATCAAGATTTTTATCTTCATCTGTATTCGGTGGACGAAATACTAAATCTGCTGGTAGGGTAACTTCACGTCCAAGCATGAGCTTGTTTGGTGTGAAACCTGTATTTCTGTTGACAGATGATTTGATAGCACCAGCAAGTTGCGGCAAGTGTTCATCCCAATTGTTCTGTGATTTAACAACGAAACATCGTACCGCATCCATGATGGCTCTGTTGAATCTTTCAACCTGACCGTTGGCAGAAGGCCGGTATGGTGTTGTGCGACTTTTGTGAATTTGGAGCACTTCACATATGGATTTGAAAAGTTTGCTTTCAATGTTTCTGCCTTGGTCCGTGAAGATGTTGAACGGGAAACCAAAACGTGCAAAAAATTCATTCACCGCTGTTCTTGCCGTCACTTCCGCTGTTTGGCTTGGTAGGGGCACACATTCCACACACTTGGTGAATTGATCCACCATTACAAGTATATTAGTGTTTCCTGATGTTGATTCGGGTAGTGGACCCAAAAAGTCTAAATGCACTCTTTCCATCGGTGCTTCTGAGTGATACTTGGACATCGGGCATCTAGCTTTCCTGTTAGCCTTCTTGAGTTTGCTGCATATATCACAAGTTCTGACAAAAAATTTTGTTGCCTGGCTCATACTAAACCAGTAGAATTTCTCTTTGACACGTAAATAAGTTCTTGGTGTCCCATTGCTGGAATGTCATGACATAAATATAATACTTCATCGACCAAATTTTTGGGTACAACTAGTCTGGAAGGTTTCTCATTCTTTGGGATATTTCGCAATATTCCAGCTGTGTCCAGGAAAAACATTTCTTTATTTACCCAATATTTTTAGCGGCTTTACTTCTAATAAAAATTTCATCTTCTGTAGGAATTTCATTTGATCTCAAGTAAGGCAGAATTAATCCAAGGTCTGGATCTATTGTCTGAAATTCTTTTAGTTCTTCAGCTGTATATTCGATTTCTGTAAAATCCCTATCACTGGTTGTACTGCATATGTGTAGGCATTGCTCTGCACACGTTTCAGTGACAACGTATGGATCTTCTTCTGTGAAAGAGATATATATGCGACTGTGGCAGAAGTCATTTGACAGCTCCTGATTTTTTTCAAATAAGGTACATAATGCAGCATAAACTTCTGTTGGTGCTTCCTGTTTCTTTCTACAAAGTGGTATTATATCATCAATGTCATTTGTTAAATTGGACCAATTATGGTGCGCTCTAACACAGTACTTGCAACCACCGCAAGGAAGACAAGTAGGACCAATATCCACCTTCATATCAGGGCATGGTTTGTCAGGGATACGGGAAAGCAGGTCAGCATTCCCATGGTTCTTGCCAGGTCGGTGTGTAACAGTCATATTGTACTGACTTATTACCTCAAGCCATCTGGCTAACTGACCTTGTGGGTTTTTAAAGTTGAGAAGCCAGGTCAGGCTACTGTGATCAGTCCGAACCACAAATTCTCTGCCCAGAAGATAATGACTGAATTGCTTGGTGAAACGTACGATTGCAAGCAGCTCTTTTCTTGTTGTACAAAAACGCTGTTGCTCTGGGGTGAGACTGACACTTCCATAAGCAATAACGCGCTCTTCACCCTCCTGCAACTGTATGAGTTCTACACCTATTGCAAAATCTGAAGCATCCGTGTCTAGGATGAATAAATCCTTAGAATTTGGCAACGCTAGAACCGGAGTGGTTGTTAGTGCCAGCTTCAAATTAGAAAAAGCATCTTGCTGCTCTTGCCCCCACATATACGGCTTCTTTCCTGTGAGCCGGTTAAGGGGGGATGCCATCTAGGCATAGCCTTTAATGGAGTTCTATGGTAATTTGCAAAACCCAGGAATTTTTCGATTTCTTTAACTGTTGCTGGAGTCTTCCAATTTTTTACAGCTTCAATGTACTGGTCTCCTATAGCAAATCCTGTTTTGTTTACTTTCCGGCCAAGGAATTCCACTTCTTTTTGGAATAGAAGGCATTTTGTTGCTTTCAGCTTTAAGCCATACTGTCGAAATCTATCAAAGACTATTTGCAGGTTGTTCCAATGATCCTTAAATGATTTTCCCATTACAAGGATGTCATCCAGGAAGGCTAACACAATGTTCCAAGTCAGTCCACGCAAGCCTATATTCATGACACTAGCGTAGGTTGATGGGGCGTTGCAAAGGCCAAAACTCATTCGGGTAAACTGAAATAACCCATGCTTCGTTATGAAGGCCGTCTTGTCCTTATCAGACTCTTTGACTTTTATCTGATAGTAAGCCGAGTTGGCATCTAGTTTCGAAAACCACTCATTTCCAGACAAAGTGTCAATGCATTCCTCTATAAGCGGTAATGGGTAAACATCCTTCTTCGTCACTGAGTTAAGTTTTTGATAGTCTATACACCATCTGACTTTACCGTCTTTTTTTCGAACAAGTACGGGCGGTGACGCCCACTCTGTGTTTGACGGTTCAATGATTCCTGCCTCCAGCATGGTTTGCAAATGGTTTTCCTCCTCCTGAACAAAATCCAGGGGCGTGCGTCTCATCCTCTGCTTAATTGGAGGTGCAGAGCCAGTGTCAATTGAATGTTCTTTATCTGTGAAACTCCCCAGATCAAATTCATTCTGAGCAAAAACATCCATCCTGGTATTCCTCAAGTAGGTCCATCAATAATGTTCTCTGACTCTGGTCTAAATCTGTGACAGATTTTTGGAATAAGGAATTCAAGTGCTCTTGAAGTTCCTTTAATGGGCCATTAGTCTGGGATTTTGGTTCCGACACAATAGTCACTGGGTGTGCTGACAAAGCTTCTCCAACAACTTTGCCTTTTCGGATGGTAAAATACCGGTCACTGGCATTAACTAAACATAGCCTAGGTGAAGTCTGTTCAGAATACACACATCGTGGCATCATAACTGGAATATCTTCCTGAGGCTCAATAATGTAGCTTCCCTCAATGGGTTGCGTAAGCTTACCATTGACACGTATGGCTGAATTCGGTGGAATTACCGTTTTACCAGGCATTGTTACTTGGGCAATTGTTGGCAGTTCCCTACTTTTACCATATGACATCTGTAAAACTTAAGAGTTAATGGAGAATTGATTGTTACTACAATCTATAACTACATTGTTTCTGTGCAGAAAATCTAGTCCCAACAACATCTCATCATCAATTGGAGCAACATAAATTTCTGATGGATAATTACAAGATCCTATCCTGATATCTACAGGGCCAATAATAAAAGTTTCCATTTTCATGTCCCGACCCGCTCCATGCATGAAAGTGTGTCTCCTAATGGGTGGCTTGATCTTCAAAGATTGGTAAACTTTGTCTGAGATAATAGATGCCTCCGCAGCTGTGTCTACCACTGCAACAGTTGTTCTTGAATTCTTGAATAACATAGATGCTGATCCTAGCTGAAGTATAGTCATAGTTTTGTCACTGTCAGCGACACTTTCATGGCCTCCATGGGATGACGCCTGATGATCATTCACTGGTGAAATATGTATTTCTTTCTTAGTCTTTCTTCTTCGATGTCTCTTTTTAGCTTGCTTGATGGTTTTGGGTGTAGTTTCTGTAGGCTGAGATAAATAGCCTGGCCTGTACGCTTCATCATATCGGCGATCCTCATTTCGGGTCAGAGTTACGCCTGCTGATCCGACCCGTTGTCGTTTAAAGGTTGTTGACAGGTCTGTGTATGACTATTAGAATTGTCTGTTCTGGGTGCGTGGGAATTGTCTTCTTGGCTTCTTACAGTTAATGGCTATGTGACCCTGTCTATTGCAATTATAGCAAGTGCGTGTCTCTGCTTTCTCTTTGGACTTGGACTCAATACTGTTCAACTTCGACTGAAGTAGTTGCATTTTATCAACCAAAATCCTGATCTGGTCTTCCATTGATTTCAATTGATCAGAGTTGTCTGAATGATAATGGTGTCTTCTCTCCTTATTGTTTGTAGCGACTGCATTTATTGACCTCTCGAGCTCTTCTTCATCTGAATCCGAGAAATGTATTCTCTTTCTGACAGACTTGCACTTCAATGTTGTATAGAGACTTTTCCTGCTCACCTGATCTGCAAGTAGCTGGACTAGATGGTTGAATACTGCTTGGTATAGAGTGTTATTGTATGCGTGGTATGCACCACTACATTCACCTGATAATGGAATTCTCCTAGGTACCGACAAAAGGGGTTGCTGTGTGTCGAGGATGAGTAGAATGGCTCTGCTGTGCTGTCATTCTGGTATTCGACGTTTACTGCACCATGATCTTCTTGATCCTGAAATTTCCATACCATCACTTGTGGGTTTGGCATAACTATAATCTATGCACAATAATGGAAGAAAATCTATACATGCATTAATTCTGGAGTGATTCTAAGGTATACTTGCAAATGTTCCTAAGTCAATGGGGCCTTGTTTTCTCAGTTCCCATATACGGTCAGCTATGACCTGACCAACACCTGGTAGGACTCTCATATCTTTATAACCACAAGTATTAATGTTAAATTGAAAGGTTTGTTCTTAGCCAATTTTCTTTTATACCGGATGAGGGTGTGGGGATAAAATTAAGAAATTATTCTGAATAATTCTTCATAATTTAAATTTTCACGAAGTGAAAGCTATTATATCTTATTTCACATATCATTATATGTTTTTATGATATTACTTATCAAAGACATCGTGGAGAAAGCTACTGAACATTTGGTGACCATGTGCTCGACTCAACTTCTGGTGACTAGCATCACCGCGTGTTTTCATCAATATAAGAAAATGTATTCAACAGCATGAATTCTGCAAAAATCAGTACCTAAACTCTAATATTCGTTCAGTTATGAACAAATGATTCCTATTTCTTTCATCAATTACCGAGAGAATACGTAAGTATGGTACGTAGCATTACTGAATACTGACAGTTCCCGCCAAAGAAATTGTCAAAAAACTTCAACATAAATCTTTACCCTTTGCAGGAATTCGAAATGCTCGCAGCGCCAATTAAGTATAAATAGGTCATACAAATTTGTTTATTAATAAACAAATGGTAAATCGTTGACATTCAGTTCACACTTACATGCATCTTTATAGGGTCTAATGCAGCTCCGTCGATCTACGCTCTTTAACTATCGGACGACACACTCTCACTGCGCACGCACTAACACGGTGACACATTCATTCGAACTTAAACTCACTCGTACAACTCTACAACGACCAGATGGACTGCGCGTTTGCACGAAGTGTAGTGTTAACATAGCGTATATGTAAAATCTGTTTAATGGCGGATATTCAATATCCGGAAAGTGCTTAATATCTTAAAAATCAGTTTCTAATAAAAAGATATGTACATAAATAGAAAAATGTTGTTAATTTATACTTTCCCATTATCTAGTGATGAGTTAAGTGAGATAAACGGGTAGTTTAACAATAATAAAGCTAAATGCAAAATTTTCATGATCAATTTTATATTATTGTTCGTTTTGCTTGAAGTAAAGCAAGTTTCTGTGTTCATGGGTTTTTTGGAAGTCTTATCAATTTGAAAAATGCGTCAGCAAAGGATTGAATCAATTGTAAAAAAAAAATAATAATAATAGCTGATGCCTTATTCAGGCTAAGAAGTTGTAAATTGAAGAGTCGCAGTCTTATCCAGGCTAATTGACCATGGCTTATTGAGGACTTCATTTATTCCTTATTCAGGAAACTTGAGCTCTTATTCAGAACCGAGCAAAGTAAAGACTAATCAAATATCATGATAATCAACATTCATATAGACAATGACACGTGACAAATATAAAGCGACATCTATACAATTTCACAAAATACACAAGTAAAGGACGATAATTACATTTACATGGATAATAAAGTCTGTTATTGTTTATAAAAGATAAAGTTTATAACATTTAATCATTACCTAACAGTTCAGCAGCATAACCAGTTTTCTATAAATGTGACAAAAATTAATAATACAAAGTACAAATTAAGTACAAATTAAATCTACATACTTGAAATACAGGACAGGAGACAACGTAAAATTAAGATGTCCGTCGCAAAAGTGATCAGACAAAAACCCTATAGCGTCCCCTGTCCTGGTGTTGAGATATTCTAGCCATTAATTGTTCCAAAAAGTCGTGAGAGAAAATTAATTCATTCTCGACATCAAAGAAACGGAATTACTTGCATTACAATGACTATTGCGTAATTAAGAAAACAGGATTCCTTTGCCAGAAGAATCTTAATAAATTAGTTTTGAGAACTTAAAACGACACTATCTGATTTCCTAACTTTTTACGAAAAATACTTTCAAAAAGCCTAAGACTTTTTCTCTATGTAAATCTGCGTCGACACGATTTGTAAATAATATATATAATCTGGTCAATATATTTAAAAAATATAAAAGTATTTGGAAATCAGCAAAAATAGATACATGTAATTATATTTGAGACGATAATTCCTTCTTAGTCAGAAAAATGTTTCGTCCTCAAAAATAAAAAAAAAATTACCTATACGGACAGTCAATGGCAAGTAATAAATCAAAATTATATCTTTATTGCACCGATATACACAGATAAGTCATGCCCAGAATCAAAATTTAAAAAAGGACGTAAAAACGAACAAAATTTTGAAATATTTGTGATGTGACAGCAGAAAATATGCCATGTAGGGATGTTGTGAATCGTCCTAGCCTAGCTGTGAACGGCGAAATTAAAATTGTAGTCTGGACGTTATAAGAACGATTGGTGAGTGTTATGGATGTTGAAATCAGTGCACTGAATGTGAAGAAAGTGTAAAATGAAGATGAAGTGGTGATATGGATAGATGCGATGTCCTTCTGCAGTCTTTAATCTGGAGATTTATACCGCTAGTAACAACCCCAAAGGCATCAAAGTAAAGGTGATTTACTTTATTGGATTATGCCCAAATGGTAAGAAAACTGAAAATAACAAAACACACTATTACAATTCAATCTCAAATAACAATACCTAAAAAAAACCATGCAGAATTGTGACAGTTATTGGTGACCATACTTTCTAAATTTAAACAGAAATTCCCTACAAAATGAGTTTTTTTATAAACAGGATATATCCCATAAGTATAAAGTATAACTTTCTTAACTTTTATGACTTATCAAAATGTAAAAAGTATGCACTGAATATCATGACACAATTTCACAATAAATATTTGCCACACAAATACATATGTAGGGAAATACAGAAGTTATAAAGTTTACAGATGTATCAAAAATCCAAATGCATGTATATGAAATGTATCAATATATTTAGAATACTAAGTAGTTATGTTAAAAGAGAGGAAAAAATGTATGAATTGTACAAATATGTACCACGAAAAGTTCATTCCAAATTTCCTCTTACTATTTAAATAGTAGCATTGTGTTATATATTTGGACTAGTAAATAACCAATAATTACAAACTTATCATTAAGAAAATATCATGATTAACACTTACGCTGTGTGCAGGGACAGACTCCACTATGAATAAATCCTGCTATATCTGAGACATAAAATGTAAGAATCGTGCTCGGAAGCACATGCTGCAGCTAACGCAAAACGTTTGTATAACGTTTCTATATTATAAAAGAAAAACACAAATCCGGGCAAAATTGAAAATTATTCCGGAGACGGAACAGTCCTGATGGGACATGGCTTCAGCAAGTTGGATGTTGTTGTTCAATGTCTGCATATGGCGTTGTAGAGTGGCAATGTCATTTGACGTCGCTGTACCAAAAGGTGATTTCGAGAATTTTCCCACGAAATTAAAAAGACCCCTTTTTGATCTGGATGAGACAGGGTTTGGCATCTCAGTATTACTATTTGTGGTAAGGAATCTATGCTTAGATAGTGAAAACACAAGGAATTTTGGCTAGAAAACATCAATTCTATTTCTTTTAAATTTTTCACATGTGTTGAGAATATGTCTGAAAAGATAATTTTCAGATGCAAGTGGTTATGCTGGCGTATGTTTTACATGTGAAAGAAATTGTACATTACATGTGGGATGATTTTGAAAAACACAATAGTTCTACTTTGAGAGAATTAAAAACAGTGCAAGTGATTTTATTAAGCCTTGCAGAGGAACTGACATGCAAAGGTAGTATGGTGGACGAGCTGCATCAGCTAGCAATGGGTATTTTCGGTGTATGTGTAAAACATGAAATTTTATGAGAAGTGCAGTGGATACCAGAAATTATATTGACTGTGCTGGTAGTTATAGCAGGATTTTTGACAATGATGATTTGAGTGTATCAGATCATATATTCAGATATTTTGAAAAAGTTGGGGGTCCGTATACTATTGATGTGTTCGCAAACTGTAAAAATAATAAGACCATCAGATTTTATTCTAAATATTGGAATCCAGGTTCGACAGGTGTGGATGCATTTGCATATGACTGATCTGGAGAAAATTGTTGGATAGTACCTTCTCCTGTTATTGTATGTGTGGTAGTATTTATTTATACTCTATAACAATTACCAGGTTCACAGCTTAAGTGGATCACTCGTCTGCTCTGTACCTTGGTTCGTCTCGATCTCTCTGTGTCTCCGTGCTAAACTGGTGCCCGCTCAATCTCTCTCGCACTGCGTTATTAGGTCGTACGTCGGTCTAGTTGGTCGAATAGCTTAACCTACTACATTCCCCCTCCTTTTAAAAAATGCGAATGCCCCTGTATCATTATTTTTTTTATTTTGAGGAGAAATCTTATAAAATAGTTTAAACATTATAATCATATTACCGCGTAACCGGGAAACTACACAGACAAAAAAATTATTAAAGAACTAAGCAGAATTACCTATTAGTACCTGCTTAAAATGGGTAACAAAAAGTACACTGCAATTCCTTCATATGAATGAATGACGGAGGACTTCCCGAGTTGGTTCCAAACCACTTCTCCCTGACAGGGTCCTAGCGTTGCTGGAATGCAACAGGGCATAAGGAAATACCGAACTCTGCACATTGTCTAAACTAGACATAAATGAATGACAAAAGTTGAGGTACTTCAACCTTTGGGCTGCCTCCAGGTTTTCTGCCATCAGTACCTGGTATCTCTAATAAATGAATACACTTGGAGAATTGATAGGCCTCAATTGGAAATTACCTGGATCCACCCATCACATCCATCTTGAGAGGCGCCTCATTTGTTGTTGGAACTGGTCCAGGATTGAGACTGTTCGGGCAGAAGGGGAGATAATACTTCCTCTGCCCTCCGAACGAGATCCTCTACCATCTCTGATCCAACTAATGTTCTGGAGAGGATTAGCAGGAGTTGGTACCTCCCCTCTGTCCATTCCCCTAACTTGTATATAGTATGATATTCTATTGTATGATACTGTATCATATTTGATACTTAATATGATATTGTATCATATGATTCAATATAATTTGATACAACATTTTATCATATCTTCTGATACAATATCATGTAACATAGTAAAATATTATATAATACAATATCATAGTATACATATTATATCATAAAATACAATATTATATATTACAAAATCATATAATACAATTTCATGTGATATGATAATTAATCATACAAACCAATATCATATTATACAATATCGTATGATACGATATAATGTTATATTAAATATCATATAATACAATTTCATGTGATATAATATATTATAGAAACCAATATCATATTATACATTGTTATACTTTCATGTTAAATACTGAAATCTGATTGGTTTAGACGCAGTTCATAATCCATTCTATTACCCTCAGCGTTAGCAACTCACTTAGCAACGGTTAACATTAAAAATTGTTACATGCGCGAAAATTATGCGCGTACGGTTCGCCGTAGAATTCACGCTATTCCTACGTCAAAGCAGTCAAATTTAAAAATTAAGACATTCAATATAACAAAATAAATAGTGCCTGTTTGGTAGGATAAGAGTTGAAATTGACACCCTTCGAAAACCATTGTCAACCTCCGCTTCGCGTCGGTTGACAATGGTTTTGTCGGTTTGTCAATTTCAACTGTTACCCTCCCAAACAGGCACTATTTATATAATATCATATGATACAATATTATGTAATATGCAATATCGTATCATACAATTTAATATTATATATTGCAATATCATATGTAAAAGAATCATGTGATAAAATAATAAATAAATAATACATAATCATATCATACAGTCAGTTTAAGCATATCTTTTACAACATACACCATAGCATAGCATAGCATTGAAATCTCATAGCATAGCATTGAAATCTCATAGCATAGCATTGGAATCTCATACCATAGCATACAATCTCATAGAATCGCATTCGTCATATCATACCATAGCATACCATAGCATAGCATACAACAGTATTTTAACTCGGTTTTAAATTATTTTAGTTGATAAAATAAATGTTAACATGACAGATTTGTGATAAACATTGGCTTCTTATTATTTTACTTCGAAATGTGAGGAACTCTTCTGTGTATGGAGGCGTTTTTGTTCAAATCTCATAGCATACCATAGCATACCATAGCATACAATATCATTAAGCCCTTCATTTCAATTTCTCATAGCATAGCATACAAATCTCATAGCATAGCATACAAATCTCATAGCATATCATTAAAATCGCATACCATAGCATAGCATTAAATTGTAAAAGATATGCATGAAATGACTGTACAATATCATATCATTATATATAGAAAAAAATGATACAATATTATATCGTATCGTATCAAATCATATACTTTTTACAACATAACATATGATTTTCTATTGTATTATATTTAACAATAGTGATTATATTATATAATCATTAGTTAATTATATCATTTAACAACAAACACAAGTATCTCTCAAGCAGGTTTAAGTAAGGTAGGATATTTTTTCAGCATCTTTGATAATAGAGATCAGGCTCTGCATCTGAAGCTACCTCTGAGTTTCTTTAATATTATAGTTCAATCAACTATGCAAGCTATTATCTATAAAACATGTGACCTCATCCAGCATCAAAAACCAATGGCTCAGATTCAGCATTCAAGCCTAGTGGTGCATCAGTATCATAAGACACAGCATTCTTGTAAGTTTGGTGAAGTTAGGACAAGTAATAACTAAGATACCATCATCAGAGGACACCTGTTTCAAAAACTTTAACCAGCTCTAAAAACCTTAACCTCCTCTAGCATCCAAAACTTATAGCTCAAATTCAGCATTCAAGCCTGTCTGGTGCATCAGTATCATAAGATGCACCATTCATGCAAGTTTGGTAAAGTTAGGACCAGCAGTAACTATTGCTCTAAAAACCTTAACCTCCTCCAGCATCTGAAATTTAGGACCCAGATTCAGCATCAAAGTCTTTCAAGTCCATAAGAAGTGTCGTGAAAATAAGACAAGTAATAACTTAGATACGGGATCTGTAACAAAAACTTTAACCAGGTCCGGACGCCGATGTCGACGCCGGGGGTATAAGCATACGCTCCCCCTGACTTCGTCTCGGTGATCTAAAAAGTCAGTCATTCGACCTACCGGAAGATTGCTTTTGCTAACAAGGACGTTGTATCGACCGTAGAACTTACAAAATGATGACTTTAATTGAGACTGTTGATAATCTTGCCCAATCAACTTGTTTGTCAAGAGGAACACAAACTCGAAACAAACAGTTAGCATTCAACATCAGAATACACAGAACAACAATACATATCCGGAATGTACAAGTGAAAGCTTACACAGTAAAACGCGCTCATAGTGAACACGCTCATAGGGAACTGACGCTTACAATAAAATGATTCTCATCCCTCGAGACTAAATTACATGTTGTTAACTTGACGAATATAACAAATTATGCGAAATCGCCCGTCCCTGGCACTTCGTTATTAACGTGTTTTACTGTATGTGTAAACGAGTGCTAATTTAGCTCATTGATTTCATGAATATGATTCTTGTAATCAGACCACATTCCTGTAATCAGACCACATTCTAGTTTATATATGTAACATGTCCCTAAAAAATACTTAAGTTTACTATAAAATGATACTTTGTATGTAAAATTTATGTTTTCCTATCTTGCATGTCAACAGGCAAACAAGTGAAAATGGCATAAAATCTAAAGCAATTAATAGTCCTTTCGATATTGATTTTAAGCTACACTTACCCAGCATAAGTGATCAAATTGCTCTGATGATATGTCAGACCTTGCACGAAAAAAGTCTGAGATCGGGAGGGGGCATATTATTTAACAAACAACACTCTAAAGCTATCTTTTTTCAATTCTAAATGGATTGAGGACACTTGTGCATTCCTATTCACTATTCAACCATTCATGCTTAATGAACGTGATGTAAAAACCCCACAAATTAAAAGCCCAAGGCATGTATAGAAAGTTTAACTTTGTTAAGCATAGTGACTGCCTGACATGAATGACCAACTTGTTCTTATTATTTAACAAAACGCAAGCTTTATTTGTAACCTACGCATGCAGGGATGGTTTGCCAAGGAAATAGGTCAGTTTAAAAATCGGAAGGAATAGGAAAAATCCATAGCTATTCTAATCGGTAAGAAAGTTTTACTTTATTGATCACGTCATTTCATACATATCTTTTACAATTCTATGCTATGCTTTGGTATGCAATCTCAATGGTATGCTATGATATTTCAATCCAATGCTATGAGATTTATATGCTATGCTATGAGAAATCGAAATTAAGGACCTTATGCTATGGTATGCTATGAAATTTCAACAAAATCACCGCCATACACAGAGGAGTTCCACATATTTAGAGGTAAAATGATAAAAAGCCAAAGTTTACCAGTAATCTGCAATTTATATATGAACATTTAATATTTCAAATAAAAACGTTTATATTTAAAATCAAAAATACTTTTTGTATCTTAAAAATATCTTTTTCTGTAACAAATTGATCAAGCACAGTCACGTTTAGAGAAAATTATCAATGTATTTAACAATAATTTAAAAAAAAACAGCATATAGGCGTTCTCATATCGCCAATGGGAGTACTTAAATAGTGTTAATTGTCAACTTGAAATCAAAAATTGATACTATCAGACATACGAAACCAGAGACTTCATAAAAAAAAATCCGTTTAAAAAAGAGACCGATATAAAACTGATCGTGTATTACTTCCTTAAAAATAATTTATCACTTGTAAACATGTGTAAAGATTTTGCACTCCACAAACGTTAGATATATACAGGTAAGTTACATCCGCATTGAATATTAAGGATTTATTCTGCTCATTCACGAATAAAAACCTACATTAAACTTTTTAGATGCTTATGATTTTTTTTTAAAATATTTTTCCTAAGGAATAAATTGAAAACCAGAAAAGTGTATGTTCGTTTTCATTTAAGAGAGATCGGACCCCCAGAACATGGGCCAAAAATAGTACATGGAAATTCTCATAGAAAGTGCAATTTGACCAGAAATTCTGTCTAATTCAGAATATAAAAGAACATTTCACACATTTTCAGTTTTGCTTACCTAAAAACATCTCGGAGTTTATTTTTAGGCAAATCTAAAACTATGAAATAACTTGTTTTGATAAGTTATGCCCGAAAATGTGTGTTCTCCAAGTACAATTTGAGCATGATTTTCGTTGCAAGTATGGTAAATAAACCAAAGTTAGACAGGTTTCTACAATTAAACTTTTTATGAAAGAATTTGTTTACTTTCTTTGCATATAAATAAAAACATTTGTTGGTTATATCTACACCCCCTATTTCAATTGAAGCATTTCATGGTAACAAAATAAGCCATATATGCAGCAAAACATAAACTTTTATTCACCAAAATTTTGAAATTGGTGTATTTATCTTCAATAGCAATTGTAATTATGTAAAGAAAAGTATTTAAAGAATATATAGAATACATACAACCAAAATATCTTCAAAATAATAAAAAAATAGTGCTTATAACCCATCTTCTTGGTGTGACCTTGACCTTGGTGTGAATAACATGGAATGAAATAAGTAATTTCTTGCTAATATGTGTTCTAATTCATCAAAGTTTTTACTTATGAAATTAAAAATTCATTTGATATTTTTAATCCTTTGAAAAAAAAAAGCACCTAGATGCATAAATTTTCATTGACAGTGTTTCTCAATGAATGCAAGCAATGATATGGAATGAAAAAACTGCAAGTTCAGAATTAATTAAAAAAATTATCTGATCCATAAGTTTTAAGATCAATTCTATGTAAGAATCAATGATTTATAAAAGGGTCTGGCCACGCATAGTCACAAATTTCCTTATATTTCATACATGGACACACCTAGACGTAAAACGTTGCCATGGTAATCGAGGCTAAAGATGGGAAAATAGCAAAACTTACCTACTTTGAAGCCCTATTAGAAGGTTTTGCCCACTAATGTAAACTATCAAAGACATAAAACAGCCTTTCTCCTATTTTCAACTATTTAAATATAACAGAAAATTGATGGAGAAACCAACTTCTAAAATGTTACCATGGAAACGGTTACAAATATTTGAAATCAGTTTTCTGCGGTTTTTAATAAGCCAAAAGGGGACACTGTTTAATTTTAACATTTATATCAATGTCCATGCAATATACATTTTATCATGAAAATTGACACCCGTTGCTAGGGCAACAAGGCCAAAAATTAAGAAAAACTGGTAAATTGAAGTTTAATTTGATATGCTTTCATTCCTGATTTTAGAATTTATTTGCAATTATTTTAGTTAGAACTTGTAAAATTATATTTAAATTTTCATTATACACCACAAAAACCTTTGTTATGGAACAGAGAAGTGTTGTTGCTATGGAAAATTAAGTTGCGTAAAAAATCACACAGAAATTCTTACTTTTTGAAAAGTCCATAGCAACGGCACTTATTTTTAGAAAATTTCAGATTTTTTTCAAGTGTCAAAGTTTAGGACACACTTTATTTTTTCTCACCATTTGATTTAATATAATTATTCATGATAAGTGAATAATATCCATTTAAAGATGCCTAAAAATATTATAATTTTCCTTATTTTTAAGCTTGTTACCACAGTCGCGGTTCTCAATTTTCATATTTAAATTTTTAATTGCACAATCATAATAGTGTTTACCAAAAAACCAAGATTTGCACTTTTTATTCAAATTAGATGAAGAAAACAGATTTTAGAATTTGTTTAGTAACCATGGAAACGCTCTAAAAATATGCGTTTCTCCATGAATTTTTTTCTTTCTTTTGAAAAATGACAACTATTTTTCATAATATATTCTACCCTGGAAACTACAAGTTCTGCACATTACTCACAATATGTTCTCAAATAAGCATTAAAATGCCATTTTTTCATCTTTACCCTCGGTTACCATGACAACGGGACCACAAAGCAACAAACAAATGGTGTTAGGCTTTATTAATCAGCAAAGTCGATCAAATTGTCAATTATGAAGAAAATCCGTGACTATGCATGGCCACCGAATTTTGATTCTTACATAGAATTGATCTTAACAAGTATATATGCGTTCTAAGTCAGAGCATATATTGATAGTTTATATACATATATTTTCCATGAATCTAACTTTCGATGCCGTTCATCAGCTCACTAAACATCACTTTCAAAGAATTAATTTGCTGTAAGTACAAAATAAGGGATTGTAGATTTTTACGTGTAATACTTGCTCTCGTAGTTTATACTCATACATGTAATATCATGAGTTCTTCATCTTGACGAAAGCAGAACCCTAGACAGTATATATATGCTGTAGATTTAATAGGCTAATTTGCCCAGTTTTATTTTGCTGTTTGGGATTTTTTCCTTATCGTTTTGCTGTTGAAATATGTTCATGTTTTAAAAATTCATCGCTAGCAAAAATTTTAATTGCAACATTACAGACTACATGTGATACTGGGATGCTGACCAAATCTTGATTCTTGCCATTGCAATGTGAAAGTCACAATTGATTAAGGCTAACCTATTAAATTGATTAAGAAGTTGTGGGAAAAACTGAACAAGTACTTTTTAACAATTGATATTAGGCTAGTTTAGTTTTCATCTGGACTGCTATATATTGTCCTTGCTTTTAAAATGCTAATTTTAAGCAAACATATAAAGATAACTAGCTTGAAAGATCCATCATAAATGTGATAAATAAATTAAGCTTAGTAATAATTTGTAAGGTATATCATCTATTCAACTGTGCCTTATATCAGACATTAAGCAGATTTTATTGATTCACTTCAGACTAATATTTTTTGCTGTAATAACCCCATTATCATTACCTGAGTAAATATGGGGGAAATCCCTACATTAGCATTAAATATGGGGATAAAAACACCATCTGATTTTTTCGGGAATGGTAGTTTTTTTTCCACATATATAATTTCATGGGGGTTTGGGGGGTTTACGGCCAAACCCAAAGGAGTTTCCATGGGGCTTTCTGTCGGGTATTTTTTTTTTATGAATGGAAAGAATGTGGTTGACTTCATTAAAAACACTGGTTTTTTTTCATTTAACAGGTTGTGATGTTGAGATCTAGTCCCTCAATATCATGGAAGCAGCAATCGTTCCATGTCATGTACATCAATTTTCTAAGTGTCCGGGGGACACGGAGTATCATTGTGTATCGTGTACAAGTGATCTGTGTCCACAATGTAAAGAAAACCATGTAAAAGATCTCAAAACAATAGACCATGATGTTGTGTCACACCGTTACAAATTTAACTACATCCCAACACAAGAGATCTGTGTGAGACATCAAAGTAATGTTTATATAAATTACTGTGAAATTTGTCAAGTTCCTGTATGTTACCATTGCACACGGCATAGAAGTCATAGACAACTAGATGTTAGAACATCTTATTAAACAAAGCGACAGCAACACAGGGCAACCATTGACAGCATCAGAAGTGATGCTCTCTTTTACAGACCAGTTCTCCTGCTACGAATCAAAGCTGATTTTAAAACCTGTCGTAAAGAATTATTTACCCTCTATCAATCAGAGATGGTAACAAAGGCCCACACACTGAAACATCTCATTTACTATTTACAAAACGATTTAATGCGCGTTATGTTTTGTGACTTTGATTTCAAACACAGATTGTTAAAACAGAAGTTAGAAATGCTCAGACATATTGGCGGTCTACAGAGATATGTAAACATATATGAACAGAGGAGAGTAATCAGACCGCTACAATTTCTTTCATCCATAAAGAGAGCCCTCTCCCAGATACAGCTCACACTCAACACAAGTAAGCTCTCCATGACCGAGTCACTTAACAAGGTGGATGTGATGGAGTCACTGAGTTCAATCCAAATCACGGAGAGAGGAAACCGACCAGTGTCTGCTGAAACTGATGTATGGTACTGAGTCCCATTAATCTCTCAGACTGACAGGTGTTTGTTGTTGTTATCACATTTCCTGTGTGACATCAGACCGGGTCTGGGTCAGTGATGTGTGGAACAATCTCATCTTGACAGACAAAACAGGTATCCCCCTACATCATGTGGATGATTTATGTGGAGGTTTATATAGAGGTTACCATAGTGATTTTACCGATTTACATGGCGGATTACACACAGTGAACAGTGAGAGTGAACTGATTTATATAGATAGGAGTGATAACATCAACAAACTGTCAAAGGATTTAAAAACAACCACCACATTTATAGAGACAACAAACTTTAAATGGAGACCACGATGTGTGTACTGGTCCCCGTCCACTGGGGATCTACTGGTCGGGATGTATCATATACATACAGAGACAGGCAAGGTTACCCGGTACAACGGAAGTGGACAACTGACACAAACCAAACAGCGGGACAAGTCAGGGCGGCTAGTGTATAGATTACCTAACTATATAACAGAGAACAACAATGGGGATGTCGTGGTGTCTGACTCTATCTATTGGCACGGTGCTGTAGTGGTGACAGAGCGTGGGGGAAGACATCGTTTCTCTTACACAGGACATTCGCCAGGATCAGAACTGATGCCATGTGGAATCTGTACAGACTCGCTGTCACACATCCTGGTGTGTGATTATAAAACCAAAACAGTACATATGTTACATATGGACGGCCAGTTCCTGTTACATTTACTGACAGGATCACAAGAGATGGGTGAACCACGGAGCCTGAGTTATGATGTCAAAAGTCACCGTCTTTGGGTCGGATCATGGGACAACAACAAGGTGTGTGTCTACAGGTATATCATCAGACAGGACACTCTGACAGGTAGGTCTGAGTCATTATCATTGATCAAGTCATATCAAATTGTTAATTAATTCATATCACATTGTTTCATTGTGATTGCAATTCATATATTAGTTATAAATGCATGTAATGTAAATTCATTATTACATGAATGTACATGCAACTATATATAATTAATTACTGTTTTCTATATATGCTCAAACTTATTTAAGTAAAAAAATGCAAACGTTATCATGTTTATGAAAAAAAAATTATACATGAGCAATTCATTTTAAGTAGGTAACTATGTTTGGAAATTGCATTAATCAGAGTAATAAGAGTAATAAGTTAACATTATCTACCCAATGTAACAATACAGAATTAGAACTCTAAGTTTGATGTTTGTAGATCAAAGTCGTGTGATGGAGTCACTGAGTGTAATCCCAACCCCAAGAACAGAAAAGGCACAGTATGGAAACCAGTGTCTACTGAAACAGACGTCTCCTCTCGATTTACTTCATTTTCTCATCGTGAAACCTGTTTGGTTTTGTTGTGATCACATTTCCTGTGTGACATCAGACCGGGTCTGGGTCAGTGATAGATACACTCTCATCTTGACAGACACAACAGGTGCCACTCTACATACTGTGGAGGATTCATATAGTGGTTTATATAGAGGATCACGCACAGTGAACAGTGAGAGTGAACTGATTTATATTGATAGGAAATATAACATCAACAAATTGTCAAAGGATATGAAAACAACCACCACATTTATAGAAAGAACAGACTCTACATGGGTACCATGGTGTGTGTACTGGTCCCCGTCCACTGGGGATCTACTGGTCGGGATGCGTTATATACATACACGGACAAGCAAGGTAACCCGGTACAACCAGAGCGGACAACTGACACAAACCATGCAACGCGACAACACAGGACGGGAACTGTATAAAGTACCTAACTATATAACAGAAAACAACAATGGGGATGTCGTGGTGTCTGACTATAGGTCTGGTGCTGTAGTGGTGACGGAGCGTGGAGGAAGACATCGTTTCTCCTATACAGGACGCTCATCAAGATTACGACTAAAGCCAAGAGGCATATGTACTGACGAGTTGTCACACATCCTGGTGTGTGATGATGAAACCAAACAAATACATATAATACATAAGGACGGTCTGTTCCTGTCATACCTACTGACAAGATCACAAGAGATGGATAGACCATGGAGCCTGAATTATGATTTCAACATTCACCGTCTCTGGGTCGGATCACTGAACAACAGCACTGTGTGTATCTACAGCTATATCATCAGACAGGACGCTCCGACAGGTAAGTGTACGTCAATGTCATTCACATTAATTAGATATAGATACCCAAAACACACAGTCTGTTTTAATTATCAGTCAACAAAATACATGTAAGACATGTTTATCTGTGTGATTGTTTGTCAATATAAACAGACAATTGTTACAGGTTTAGCTTTATCTACCAGTCATTGGGATTAATTGATTATAAAATAAAAAGAAATTAAACGTTTTCCCAATTATGGTGCACAGTCACATGCCACTTTATTTTAATAATATTTACACTTGCAAATGTTTCCCTTATATAACACTGTTTGTGCAATCCGCTGTTATTTCTGCATAACATCATTATGGGTCAAGGGGTCAAAGTAGCGCATGAATAACCTATGTATTATAGGTCACTACTTTGTCCTACACATGTGCTCAACCTAACCGGTGCTGATACACACCTATTAAATATCGTAATGAAAACATAATTAAGGCATTAAAAAAATAACGTATCCGTCTTTTGTCATCCGAAGTTTTATTAATTCATTTTCTAAGAAATATAACATTAATTGCGGGGGATAGATGATTCAGGTAAGATAGACAGAATAGAAACAAAATAATGTTTATGGATTGACATCGAAACGAGGTTTACAATCTCAATTTGTCAAAGGAGTTAATTCAGTTAAATTTATTTCTAACCTTTTTACAAGCCTTGACCAAAATCGCAAACGCAATATCACAGACTATTCGTGTTTTGTCCATTCAGGATCACGGTCAAATTTAACACCTTGTGCTTCTCTTCCGTTTTGTTCCGTAAAAAGAACATAGAAGTTGAAATAGCTTTCCCATATAATGTCGGAGGTAAATCATATTGCTTTTGAATCTGATTGCGATAGAGTTTCCCCTGAAAATGCTTAAGTAGACTCTATCTCAACTTTCCATCGCTTTGTTTTAAAAATTCCAACCGCTCTGCGACTTCAGCCAACAGAAGTGGTACTATTCCGTCAAGCTTCAATCGTTTTTTTTTCAACTGTACAAATGAATTTTCTTTTGTTTCAATAATAAAAAGGGTCGTTTTGTCAAAAGTAATGTCATATTTATTTATCATGATAATCAAATACTTGCAACATTGTTGTACTATTTTTTGATACGTCATCTTAAACGAAGCGGCTTTCTAGGACTAGGTCATCACAAGAGAGAAAGTATGGAGTATTGTTATTGTCATAATTAGCAACAAATGTAAATATAAGAAATAAGGTATCACTTTTGAATGTATATCGTGATATAAATACGGGTTGGTTACGTGATCAAATCCCATAAAGCCCTTTTGGCTTAATTCTTAAATGTATTTTCATTTTCCTTTATTTCAATTGACATAATTGAAATTATTTAATAAATAAATCAACAAATGTATTTATTTGTAGTTGCTAATGTATTATTATATAATCTGTATGATATAGATAAATAAATGGTAAATTAATGGCTTGTTGTAGATGAACATAGACCCCGTACTGATGAGGAGGATATGTTCGGCTTAACACCAGCCAGTGGCGTAGCTGGAGCTAGAATGAAGTATAGGTACCAAATACGGCGAGGGGTCTGGGGGCCGCTAAAGGCCCCCCGCGGGCCCAGGGCAGCGCCCTGGTAGGGGGTTCAGGGGGGCGAAGCCCCCCGACGGAAAACGGATTTCATGTTTTATAGAACACACAGGAACAAATTTCAGGCACTTTTCGCACATAAAGTTTTGTAAAAGATTTTTTCGTAGTAAAAAGTCAAAAAACATTTTTTAATACAATCCAACATTGTTTTCACCAGCAGTCTTTTTTTAAGCGTTATCAAAATGAATGGCTGGAAGAAGGTTAGCTAATGTCTGGTGCTCTAATCTCTGAGCCATTTCACACACAACAAAATAGGTTGTTTAAATATTACAAGGGCCTTGAACTTTGGCCACGAATTTACGGACGAATTATTTTTTCAAAACGTTCAATTGCTGAGATACAAAATGAATTTTTTATTGTATAGTGGGTCATCTCTCCACGTTTTTGTTGATTGAAATCGGTTTGTTTTCCATAAAACCTTATTTAGACTATGAGAAAAATATGGAGCAGAGACTCACTATAAAAAGAAAAGACCTTGAAGTTGTAAAAAAAAATGTCACTATTGGAAGTTTTGATATACGTATACGCCTGTTTGAGTAAACATATTCCAAGTATTGAACATATTTTAAAAAGGTTAAGAATCGAGGATATATTAAGTATTTATTGTTTTGAATATATTTTTTTAAAATATCAGATTTATTGATATTTAAATTTTTCAGTATCTTTTCCATCCGTGCATAAGTTTTACACGCCTTATCCACCCATCTTCTTACACTTAAGCTATTATCGGTCTTTATAGTTTAGTTTACTATTAAAGGGAAACCATTTAGACTTTGTAATTGAATGTCATGATTCAAAAACAGTTGTAATGGTTATTTTAAATTTTGTTAGTAATAAGAAAACAAATATTGCTTTGTTGATTTTTTTAGATCGTACATGATGTTACACGAAGTCAAGACGTCCATTTTATTAGCGCAAATTTGGCAATGATAGTTGAGATCGCAATATGCCTCGATTATGAATATGATTTTAAACATTTCATCCAGTGGTCTTACTTTTGGTTTATTGCCCGACATGTTTTTCACTGATTGACTGCGCAAAATTAGCATCAACGACGTCACTTATTTGTGACCTCAAATAATCAGAGTTTTGAAATAGGGAAAAGAAATATATTTGCTGTGCTCTTTAAAAAAAAAATGTTTTTATACCCCCCGCAAACAAAGTTGGGGGGGGGGGTGTATATAGGAATCACCTTGTCTGTCCGTCTGTCTGTGCAATAGTGTCCGGTCCATATCTTTCTTATGGGGAAATATTGGAAGTTCTTACTTCACACAAAGATTGCTTATGACCTAAGGGTGTGTCATGCCATTGACCCAAGGTCATTCGGACAAGATCAAGGTCACTGGCAGAAAAAGTGCAAAATTCGTGTCCGGTCCATATCTTTCTTATGGGGAAATATTGGAAGTTCTTACTTCACACAAAGATTGCTTATGACCTAAGGGTGTGTCATGACCTTGACCCAAGGTCATTCGGGCAAGGTCAAGGTCACTGGCAGAAAAAGTGCAAAATTCGTGTCCGGTCCATATCTTTCTTATGAGGACACATTGGAAGTTCTTACTTCACACAAAGATTGCTTATGACCTAAGGGTGTGTCATGACCTTGACCCAGGGTCATTTGGTCAAGGTCACTGGCAGAAAAAGTGCAAAATTCGTGTCCGGTCCATATCTTTCTTATGGAGAAACATTGGAAGTTCTTAATTCACACAAAGATTGCTTATGATTAAAGGGTGTGTCATGACCTTGATCCAAGGTCAATTGAGAAAGTTCAAGGTCATTGTTTCAAAAAAGCTTAATTCTCTCTGTGTCATGTTTTGTATTAATGGAAATATTAGAAGCTAAAAATTAACAGTTTTCAAAAATAAAGCAGTTGTTATTTATAGAAAATGGACAGTGAAATAGATTCATCCAATATTTTCTATAATAGCAGAAATACACGCGTTATGATTGTTTTCTTAGCGGGGGGTATCAATTGTGAGCTTGCTCACAGTATCTCTAGTTTAAAATTAAATGTGATATTTTAACATTTTTAATTTTTGGTCTTAAAATGATGTGTAGGCACGTGCCTTAAGTGCCTAACGGCAGCTACGCCACTGCCAGCCGTTTAAGGATATAGCTTGGATATTGACAGGTTGTAAATGTTTCTGTACAAATCTAGTCAGCTCTCAAAACCACACATGTTGTTTTTCAACATCTGCAGCTGAAATTGTCCTGTGTATAATTCACATAAACTGTTTACTGTCTTTACTAAGCGCTGAACTCGCAACAATCAGTACTCAAATTCAAGACATCGTAAAAGCTGAAGTTCACAAAGCCACTCAGCCACTGAAGGAAAAAGTTAACGTTTTAGAAAAACAAATGAAAGACCTCTTTCAAAAAATCGATGAGCTTGAACAATACGGTCGAAGACCTTTGGTTCGAGTGGCTGGTATACCAGAAACCGCTGACGAAAACACCAGTGACAAAATTCTAGAGGCAGTCTCGGCAGTTGGTATTCCTCTACAGAGAGAAGATATAATTGTGTAACACCGAGTAGGCAAACCATATCGAAATCGAACACGCCCAAGACAAGTTATTGACAGACTAAAGTCGGTTGATCTTAAATTTCATCTCGTCAAAAACTCGAAAAAATTCAAAAACAACCCAAGCCCTAGAAATGTGGCCATCAATGAGGACCTGACCAACTACCGGGATAGACTCTTGTTCCTTGGCAGGCAATTGTGCAGAAATCACAACCTGAAATTGGTTTCTTCCTCCAATGGCAAAATTAAAGTTGACGATCTCAACAATCGCGCCCATTACATTCGGGAGGAGGCAGATCTAATTTAATTCGCTCACGTGATAAAACTCTGATTAAACATCACCATGTGTATTACAGCTACCTTCCACACCTGTATATTTGTGTAACCAATGATCGGCATATTGCAGTTCTGTTGACTCACGTCCACACGCTCGACACTCAATGTTGGGTGTATAAATACTCTGTAAATATTTACTACATGCTAAACGCAGCTTTTGTCTTCAATAACAGTGTCTCGTTTCTTAATTAGTTAGGTCATTTAAACTACTTTGTTCACGATTTTGATATACTATGTTTCACCGAAACCCACTTAGATCCGAGTTTTAGTAACGATAACATTATTTTAGACGGTTTCAGTCAAATATTGCGTAAAAATAGAAATTGTTTTGGTGGTGGTGTAATGATTTGGGTATAGTCCAGTAATGCATTTTTCATAGGCGGTTATGTTAACGTTATGGTTCATAGCTCCGGTCCTAATTTTCGTTCAGCAACGAGGGACCTCTTGAACGAAAGCTCATCAAATTGTCTCTTTCCTGTTAAAGTTTCGTTTGAAGTCAGATTCGTTTTTCGGCAAAATGCGTCTGTATTGAAAAACTCTGAAAATGAAAGTAAAAGTGAGAATTTCTCAGTTTTGGAAAGGGTGTACATCAAGCAATTTCATTTCTTTTCTTCAAATGATAATTCAATTTTGACACTTGTTATAAAAATTGCAAATCCTCTTTTCTGACATGTGTCAAGCAGTCTGATTTAAAATGTCCCAATAAATGTATATACACTCTGCAAGTACAGGGACTATTTTGCTTAAAGGCACTACTTTGTTGTCCTACCGATTCTAAAAATAGTTAGAGGGATATACCCATTTACCTTTCGGATCAAATACGTGCTACTAGACGTCCTGAATTTGAGCCCGCTGACGTTGAATGTATATGGGTAGAAATAGACAACCATACCTTTAAATATTTTCTTTCCTGTCTATATCGCCGACCAAATTCCGATAGCAGTTTTTGGACTAAACTTTCTTTGAGCATAGACCAAGTATAGGCGAGCACTCAGATAAAATAATAACTGCTGGCGATATCAATGTAGATCTCTTTACAGTTCCACGAACGCACATTATCCTTCAAATTTCTTCTACGTACAACCTTGTTAACAATATCCATGAACCGACCAGAATTTCACACAGACCCACCGCCATTTAGGACTTTTATTGTCACAAAATCTCAGCTGGTCTGAATACATTGATGGTATTGTAAACTTCTGCATACAAAAAATTAGGACTTTTAAAAGCATCTCTCTAATTTATACATTTCATTCATTATACCTACCCTTGAATATGCTTTGATTGTGTGGGATGGCTGTTCTGTGCATGATGCAGACAAACTTTAAAAGGTTCAATTGTGTGCTGCACGAACTGTCACTGGGTTTCCAATTTGAGTACCAAGGGAAGCGCTTTACTTAGAAACAGGGTGGGAAATTTTACAAACCAGACGATGCATTGCCAAGATGAAAGCTATGTTCAAATTTAACATGGGGAGTCTGCCTGAATATTTATGTGATATTATTCCTAACTAGCGGGAAAACATATAGCGATTAAACTATGATCTTTGTAAACGTAATATTATAAATAATCCGTTGTGTTTATGTGGTCAAACAGAAGATGTGTATCATTTCTTTTTTTCTTGTAAAAAAATACTCTAGAGCGAGAAACAACATGTTTGATCAATTGTTTATGTTAGATTTAGTCAATGTTGATACTAATTTACTTTTACATGGCAACAACAACCTACCTTTACATATCAACAAAAGCATTTTTGCTTCTGTATTAAAGTTTATAGACGAATCCTTGAGATTTAAATAATATTTCTTTGTGTATATCAATATTATATTTTCTTTTGTTCTATATTCATATGAATGACTACTGTTATATTTAAGGAGAGAAACTTGTAAGTTGTCAGAACTTGTTTGTGATCCTTTTGTTTAGTGAATAAAATATGTTCAAAACAAATATATACACTGTTATACTGACTCCTGTTTATTTCACACTTTGGACAGATCATCCAAACATGGCTGCTTGTTGCTTTACGGAGAATTCATTGTAATAGAAATAAATCGCAGATATAAACTAAATAATAACTAGAACTGTCCTAATGGGACTAATACCCCCGCAAGGCTAATTTCAAATGGGACAAATAATTGAATTGAATAATAAAGGTTTGGAACACATACAAAAAAAAAAAATTCTAGAATTGTAAAAAAAAAAAAATATTTAACAAGAAAAACTAGTGGGTATTGTTTTTTTTTTACAAAAAAACACATGTCTCCCCTTCTCCCCAAGGATTGTAATATGGGGCAAATTTAACAATTGAAAAAGAATGATGTCAGCTATATGTTACATGTACCCAGACCCAGACAAAATTTTATTATCTTTTTCTTAATTTGACCTTGAGTAAAACATAGTCAAGGTCATATATAATTCAATAGTACATCTAAGTGTATTATAATTGCTCTTTGTTTAAAGTTTGAAGCCCTTCTGTCAAAGTATATTCAGGAGTTGAACAATGAAGTTTTTTCTAATATGACCTTGAAATAAAAATTCTAGGTCAAGGTCAAAAATTTTGGTAAGATTCAACTAGGTTATATACCATCTATCTATGATACAAGTAAAAAGTCTGTATGTTAAAGGAGTCTTGTGTTATGGTCCGGACAATATTTTTTATGAAAAGCTTGACCTTGAAGTACAAATTAGATCAAGGTCAAAACTTTTGATGGCATGCACTCCTCCTCAATACCATCTACCTATGTTCCAAGTTTGAAGTCTTAATGTCAAAGGGTATTAAAGTTACGACCCAGGCAAAATTTTATTATTTTTTTCTGAATTTGACCTTGAGTAAAACAAGGTCAAGGTCAAATATTATTCAATAGTACACCTAAGCGTATTATTATTGATCTTTGTTTAAAGTTTGAAGTCCTTCTGTCAAAGTATATTCAGGACTTGAACAATGAAGTTTTTTCTAATATGACCTTGAAATAAAAATTCTAGGTCAAGGTCAAAAATTTTGGTAAGGTTCAACTAGGTTATATACCATCTATCCATGATACAAGTTAAAAGTCTGTATGTTAAAGGAGTCTTGTGTTATGGTCCAGACAATATTTTTTATGAAAAGCTTGACCTTGAAGTACAAAATAGGTCAAGGTCAAAACTTTTGGTGGCGAGCACTTCTTCTCAATACCATCTACCAATGTTCCAAGTTTGAAGTCTTAATGTCAAAGGGTATTTAAGTTACGGCCTCGACAAATTTGGATGAAGAAGAATAAGAAGAAGAACTAGAGCAAAGCTCGTTGCAAAGCAACGAGTGGGTCTTCCGTTAATGTCGAAAGTAAAGCTTGAAGTTCCTGTAAGAAGCAGAGCTCTTAAAACAATAACAAGAGTAACTAAAATAAAAAGATGAAAAAAATCGAATATTCCTGGTACGACTTGACAAAATACGAATGATTTTAAGTACGACTTAACAAAAACCTTTCTGATTTCAAGAACGACTGAACAAAAAAAATCCGAATGTGTTCAGGTACGACTTAACAATTATTTTTTGGTACGAGTTAATTTTACTTTGAACATTACGCTATTTTTCAAACCAAGGACGCGGAATCAAAATTTCCGGAAAAATCAATTTTTAACCCCCGATATCTCTGTAATGCATCGTCCGATTTTCAAACGGATTTCAGATTCGTGTTCAGCATAACAAACTCTACAAACCTCGTAAACATTTTAAATTAAAACGAAAAATTCGAAAATTCGAAAATTTTAAAACACTTCCGGTTTAGACCGGAAGTGACGGAAACTAATTTCCAGTCTTATGTCTAAATAAAAACGATCATTGCTTCAACACAGAAAATTCCAAGTCTTTATCTTGAACCGTTTTTGAAAAACGCCCTGGACAAAGTTACTTTTTTAAAATTTAAAAATTGACGTAACGTAAAAACGGAGGTGACGTTGTAGTTGAAAATTTTAAAACTTAGAGGCACAATAATGCTTCATAATCCCTGAAAGTTTCATGTAAATCTGTTGAAAACTTTTTGAGATATTAAGCTTTGAAAAAGTCAGAAAAATAAAGAAAAAGAAAAATAATAATAACTAGAGCAAAGCTCGTTGCAAAGCAACGAGTGGGTCTTCCTTTAATGTCGGAAGTAAAGCTGGAAGTTCCTGTAAGATGCAGAGCTCTTAAACCAATAACAAGAGTAACTAAAATAAATAAGATGAAAAAATCGAATTATTCCTGGTACGACTTAACAAAATACGAATGATTTTAAGTACGACTTAACAACAACCTTTCCGATTTTAAGAACGACTTAACAAAAAAATCCGAATGTGTTCAAGTACGACTTAGCAATTATTTTTGGTACGAGTTAATTTTACTTTGAACATTACGCTATTTCTTAAACCAAGGACGCGGAATCAAATTTTCCGGAAAAATCAATTTTTAAACCCCGATATCTCTGTAATGCATCGTCTGATTTTCAAACGGATTTCAGTTTCGTATTCAGCATGACCAACTTTACAAACCTCGTAAACATTTGAAATTCAAATGAAAAATTCGAAAATTCAAAATTTTTAAAACACTTCCGGTTTTGACCGGAAGTAACGGAAACTAAATTCCAGCCTTATGTCCAAATAAAAACGATCAATGCTTCAACACAGAAAATTTCAAGTCTCTATCTTCAAGCGTTTTTGAAAAACGCCCTGGACAAAATCACGTTTTTAAAATTTAAAAATTGACGTAACGTAAAAACGGAAGTGACGTTGTAATTCAAAATTTAACATCTTTGAGGCACGATAATGCAACATAATTTCTGAAAGTTTTATGTAAATCTGTTGAAAACTTTTTGAGATATTAAGCTTTAAAAAAGTCAGAAAAATAAAGAAAAAGAAAAATAATAATAATAAAAAGAAACAATAGAATAACAAGAGGGTCTTCCGTTGGAAACGGAAGACCCTAATGAAAAAGAAACAATAGAATAACAAGAGGGTCTTCCGTTGAAAACGGAAGACCCTAACTAGATTCGATCTCGTTGCGAGCAACGAGTGGGTCTTCCGTCCGATTTTTGAAAAGATAAGATTAAACTTATCAATTCAAAGATAAAATGGTAGATCTAAGCGAAAAAAAGAGAAAAAAAATTTGCGGCACTCGAGGCTTGAACCCGGGTCGCCTGGGCCATGTCCACGACTATAACGACTGAGCTACTCGGACTCCGCTTCAGAACTTTGAAGCTCAATTTCTCGAGAATGCCTTGATCGATTTTAAATCTAATTACATATTCTGAATCAGTAAAAGGGTCACTATAAGGTATAAAAATTTCAAAGAAAAATATTAAAAAATAAAAAAGTCAAAAAAATCAATTTTTGAATTTTTTTTTCAAAAACGACAGAAAGTGACGGCGGACATTTTGGTGAGTGTGTTGCACCAGAAAAACGGTAGATCTATCTTCTCTGAAAATTTCAGACCACTATCTTTTCTCGTTTTTGAGAAACGTCGCCGACAAAATTGACTTTTTAAAATCGTAAACGGACGATAACTTCCGATTGGAAGTGTATTTTCAGAAATGGATAAAAAACAATAAACTTCAGATAAAAACACGTTAATCTTGAAAATTTGAATGAAATCTATCAAGCCATCTCTGAGAAATCGTCTGCACAAAATCGGTAAGAAAAAAAAAGAATAATAATAAGAACTAAAGCAAAGCTCGTTGCAAAGCAACGAGTGGGTCTTCCGTTAATGTCGGAAGAAAAGCTGGAAGTTCCTGTAAGAAGCAGAGCTCTTAAACCAATAACAAGAGTAACTAAAACAAAAAGATTAAAAAATCGAAAATTCTTGGTACGACTTAATAAAATCCGAATGATTTTAAGTACGACTTAACAAAAACCTTCACAACTTCATGAACAACTCAACAAAAAAAATCCGAATGTGTTTCAGTACGACTTAACAATTATTTTTGGTACGAGTTAATTTTACTTTGAACATTATGCTATTTTTAAAACCAAGGACGCGGAAACAAAATTTCCGGAAAAATCAATTTTTAAACCCCGATATCTCTGTAATGCATCGTCTGATTTTCAAACGGATTTCAGTATTAGGTTCAGCTTATTAAGCTCTACAAAATACGTTTACGTTTTTTATTTGATCAAAAAAATTATTTTTTCGAAAAATTTGAATCACTTCCGGTTTCGACTGGAAGTGACGGATTTTTATTTCCAGCCTTATTGCACATGTAAATTGCCAAATTCATAACCACGGAAAATTTCAAGACTTTATCTTAAAGCGTTTTTGAGAAATGCCGCGGACAAAATGACTTTTTTAAAACTTTAAAAATGACGTAACGTAAAACCGGAAGTGACGTTGTTATGGAAACTTTAATATCATTGAGGAATTTTAATTGCACATAATCTCTGGAAGTTTCATTGAAATTGGTTGAAAACTTTTTGAGTTATGAAGCTGAAAAGGAGTCAGAAAAAAAAGAAAAAGAAAAAAAATAATAACTAGAGCAAAGCTCGTTGCAAAGCAACGAGTGGGTCTTCCGTTAATGTCGGAAGTAAAGCTGGAAGTTCCTGTAAGAAGCAGAGCTCTTGAACCAATAACAATAGTAACTAAAATAAAAAGATGAAAAAATCGAATTATTCCTGGTACGACTTAACAAATTCCGAATGATTTTAAGAACGACTTAACAAAACCCTTCCTGATTTCAAGAACGACTTAACAAAAAAAATCCGAATGTGTTCAAGTACGACTTAACAATTATTTTTGGTACAAGTTAACTTTACTTTGAACATTACGCTATTTTTTAAACCAAGGACGCGGAAACAAAATTTCCGGAAAAATCAATTTTTAAATCCCGATATCTCTTTAATGCATTGTCCGATTATAAAACGGATTTCAGTGTTAGATTCAGCTTGATAAGCTCTATAAAACACATATTCATTTTTGATTTGATCAGAAAATTCATTTTTTCGAAAAATTTGTTTCACTTCCGGTTTCGACCGGAACCGACGGATTTTTATTTCCAGCCTTATTGCACATGTAAATTGCCAAATTCATAACCACAGAAAATTTCAAGACTCTATCTTAAAGCGTTTTTGAGAAATGTCGCGGACAAAATGACTTTTTTTAAAGTTTAAAAATGACGTAACGTCAAAACGGAAGTGACGTTGTTATGGAAACTTTACCATCTTTGAGGCAATATTATTGCACATAAACCCTGAAAGTTTCCCTAAAATAAGTTGAAAACTTTTTGAGTTATGAAGCCGAAAAGGAGTCAGAAAAAAAAGAAAAAGAAAAAAAATAATAATAAAAAGAAACCGAAGAATAACAAGAGGGTCTTCCGTTGGAAACGGAAGACCCTAATAAAAAGAAACCGAAGAATAACAAGAGGGTCTTCCGTTGAAAACGGAAGACCCTAACTAGATACGACCTCGTTACGAGTAACGAGTAGGTCTTCCGTCCGATTTTTTTTTTTGTTATTTTAAATGATACCATGAAATATTGATACAATTTCATATTTAACACCCCCCCCCCCCCCGCCCCACCAAAAAAAAAAAATTAATTAAAATATTGGATAAAAATCTCTAATTACGTCAAACATGGGCCTGACGATGATTTTTTTTCAAACCGATAATGTAGTGTTCAACAACTTTGATTCTATAATGCATAACAAAATATTTATCGTTTTTAAGTTATTCGTAATAGACTTTACGAGTCTCTTGGTCCCTAATTAAAGGGGCCAGCCCCTTTTTCTTGATTTTATTGGAAAGAACTTTTGATTATCTACCACTTTTGTTATATATTATTTAACAAAATGTCAACTGATAAAAAGATACAGATCAAAACGTATGACAATTTTGAATGAAAATTCGTACCCAATTTTTGTGCCTAGGCGAGCTCCATGAAATGGCGCCACTGGCGTCAAACAATATAATAGTGCACAACTTCAAACTATAGACTACCTATCCTGAAAATTTCGTATTCATATCTTTAATAGTTTCTGAGATCAGCTCTGCACAAAATAGGTCGTAAAAAGATAGAAAATCCGCCGTAACTCGGTACCGGAAGTGACGATTTCAAAATTTCAAAAAAGGTCTAGAATTATGACCTCTGGCAATCATCTGTGAAAAAATGGTCCAAATCGGCTAAATAGTTTCGGAGAAATCGCGTGCACAAAATTTGTGGAAAAAAATAATAATAAGAAACAGTACGAAAACAATAAGGTCTTCCGTTGGAAACGGAAGACCTTAATTAGAAACAATTTGAATTCACGCGTATTTCGTTTTCTCGTACAGTTTAAAAGTGAAGCTTTCGATATTTCATCTATATAATGATTAACGTAATGTGCAGACCTAGAAAGGGTCTTGGGAATGAAACTGCCAAAAATTAGGGGTTGTGAGGGGGCCAACCCCCACCCCCCCCCCCCCCCCATTTTGTAACTTTTATACTTTTCATCTGATTTTTAAATTTTTTTCGGTTTATTGTTCAGAGGAGAGAGTACAATTTTAAAAATGTGGTCCGATGGGCTACTTTTTGACACCTTTTAGGAGTTTTAGGGGACTAAAAATGACTATTGAATCTTCAGTTGCCGTATATGGCTTGTTCTGAATGGACATAAAAATTGGAACTCCCGATTCTTTCACTCAATTCTTATCAAAACTCATCTAAATGTACATCGGACCACATTCTTATTGTCGGCCAAATCTTAAGCAGAATGAACAATTTATAGTTAAAATCCTGAAATCAAACAGCACATAGTGACTGTACGGGGAATTAAAAGTGTACAGAGTGCACGGGATGTAAGCAAACGTATCACTAATCAGATGCATGATATTTTTTGGTATTCTGTTAAATCTAGACCTCAAAAAGCATATGCATTATTTCTGAATGTTGGAACTTTGAAAATTACAGTCATCGATTTTATACTGAATAAATTTACATGTTACGTGTTTCGTCATTTCTTCATTTATCAAGCATATATCAATCCCATTTAATTCAAACAGTAGACTATTCTTGTAAACGACGTGACAAAAACTTTTAAGGCAGAAATGCATGTACAGAATGCATAACTCATTGTTTATGGACTTCCTTGCGTTGGTGTAAACTGAACCCGCGATTTCTGCTTTCGGTTTGTTTTCCGATTGCATCTTTTGAAACTGACATTTTCCCCACTATTCAAGCGATTACAAACATTATTTGGACCTGGCCTTTCTATTTATGTACTTAACGTAGCATCAACACACTCTCACGTCCACGAATTAAGTGTTTTCGATGGCACTCTTTGCGTGGGCAATGGAATTCGTACGCCCGAACCCAAAGGTGCGTTCTAATCCCACCTCTGACAACATTATTTTAACTTATTGTCTACCACTCTTAAACGCCATGGACATAACGATTTCTGCAGAAGATTGTGCAGTATTTAGTATCACTAGATACGACCTCGTTACGAGTAACGAGTAGGTCTTCCGTCCGATTTTTTTTTTGTTATTTTAAATGATACCATGAAATATTGATACAATTTCATATTTAACACCCCCCCCCCCCGCCCCACCAAAAAAAAATTAATTAAAATATTGGATAAAAATCTCTAATTACGTCAAACATGGGCCTGACGATGATTTTTTTTCAAACCGATAATGTAGTGTTCAACAACTTTGATAACTTTGATTCTATAATGCATAACAAAATATTTATCGTTTTTAAGTTATTCGTAATAGACTTTACGAGTCTCTTGGTCCCTAATTAAAGGAGCCAGCCCCTTTTTCTTGATTTTATTGGAAAGATCTTTTGATTATCTACCACTTTTGTTATATATTATTTAACAAAATGTCAACTGATAAAAAGATACAGATCAAAACGTATGACAATTTTGAATGAAAATTCGTACCCAATTTTTGTGCCTAGGCGAGCTCCATGAAATGGCGCCACTGGCGTCAAACAATATAATAGTGCACAACTTCAAACTATAGACTACCTATCCTGAAAATTTCGTATTCATATCTTTAATAGTTTCTGAGATCAGCTCTGCACAAAATAGGTCGTAAAAAGATAGAAAATCCGCCGTAACTCGGTACCGGAAGTGACGATTTCAAAATTTCAAAAAACGTCTAGAATTATGACCTCTGGCAATCATCTGTGAAAAAAATGGTCCAAATCGGCTGAATAGTTTCGGAGAAATCGCGTGCACAAAATTTGTGGAAAAAAATAATAATAAGAAACAGTACGAAAACAATAAGGTCTTCCGTTGGAAACGGAAGACCTTAATAAGAAAAGTGAAAAAGAAACAATAGAATAATAGAAGGGTCTTCCGCTGAAGACGGAAGACCCTAACTAGACACGATCTCGTTGCGAGCAACGAGGAGGTCTTTCGTCTGATTTTAGAATTTCAGATATATGTTCGATCTTGATTTTGCTGTGAACAGCTAATCATGTTTAAGAATAGAAAAGCAGGGTGTACATTCTAAAGGCCAGATACTATTTTGTTTCAGGTGTAAGAGCTTTGTTCAACAAGTTTTCCGAAATTCGTCAGCATTCTTGAGATATCTGAGAAAAAACGTTTTAAGGGCGGGTCCATTATCTCCTTATTAGGGCCACTGTACCAAAGTTTGAAGGTTGCAAGATTAAGGTTGTAAAATAAATATATTTGCTTCTATAATACATAACAAAATATACCTCGGTAAAGAGCTATAGAAAAAAAGACTTTAGTGCCCTTTGAGGTCCCTAATATTAGGGGCCAGCCCCTTTTTCTTGGTATCAAATGAAAGGTCATTTAATTTTAAAGACATTTTGCTCAACAGTTGTTAAGAAATGTGTTACCGTTTTTGAGATATCTGAGAAAAACGCTTTAGGGGCTGGTCCCTTGTCTCCTTTTTGTGGCCGCTGAACCAAATTTTAAAGGTTGCATGTTGTAAGTTTCATTATTTTGAGCATCTTTTATTCTATACTGCATTTCAAAATATTTTTACTTTTTGAGATATAGGTGGTCAAAGTTTTGGACTTTTGAACCCCTTAAACCCCTAATTACGTAACACATGAGAAAATCTTTTTTGATTTTGGGCCTCATAACTGTAAGATAAACATATTTGCTTCTATAATCCATTACAAAATATACCTCAGTCAAGAGCTATAGATAAAAGATTTTAGAGCCCTCTAGGTCCCTAATAAGAGGGGCCAGCCCCTTTTTCTTGGTATCAAATGAAAGGTCTTGTAAATATAAACCTTTTCTACATTACATGTTTTAATAGAATATTTTCCAGAAAAGAGATAAAGAAAGAAAAGTACGAAAATTCACGACGTTTTTTAAATCTCAATTTTCGGGTCCAGGCGAGCGTCGGCGCTTTTCGAGATCAAAATGATTTAAGACCTTCATGCACAACTTTAGTCTTTTGTCTACCAACCCTGAAAATTTCAACTTTATATCTGCAATAGTTAAAGAGGAGTTCCACCGACCAAATACCCCTATAAAAATCTTAAAATTGACAATATCTCAAAAACGGAAGTGACGTCATCAATGAAAAAAATTTCCAACAAGGTTCAGATCAATACCTATCAGATCTTAAAGTTTCATAAAAATTAAATGAGCCGTTGCTGAGAAATGGTGTGCACAAAATTTGTAAGAAAAAAATAATAACTAGACACGATCTCGTTGCGAGCAACGAGGAGGTCTTCCGTCCGATTTTTAGAATATGCAATGACCTTACTCTTGACCTTCATCAACGAAACGTAATCGGAAAAGGGGGCGGGATCCATGAGTAATGGGTGAAAGACTATCTATCCCTTTGGTGTCCCTTATTTGAGGGATCAGCTCCTTTTCATTCATTTTAGTCAAAAGGTATTTTTGTGTACCACTAATAAGTTTTTAGAAATTGGTTACCGTTTTTGAGATATTCGGGGAAAATCGTTTTGATATCCGGTCATAAAACTCCTTTTAGGGTCCAGATAAAATCAATATATATGGTTGTACATTGTTAAGCTCAATATTTTGAGCATCTTTTGTTAAATATTGCTTTCCAAAGTTTTCCTCTATTTTGAGATATTAAACATCAAAGCTTTAGACCTCTGGTCCCTTAAAATCCCTAATTACGTAACATAAGTGTAAATGATTGCCATGTACAGGTACATAACATTAGAATGAACATAATTGCTTCTATAACGTATCACCAAATATTTAACAGTAAAAAGTTATCATTAATAGACTTAAGAGCCCCCTCAGCCCCTTATTAGAAGGGCCAGCACCTTTTTCATGATTTCAAATGAAAGCTATTGTCAATTCTAACACTTTTTGTTCAACAAGTAATTACAAATTTTGTACCGTTCTCGAGATATCTTGAGGGGGTCGTGTTAGGGGCCAACCCTGTATCTCCTTTTAGGGACCGCATAACAAAGAAATTATAGTTGATTATTGTTAAGCTCTATATTTTGAGCATCTTTTGTTAAATATTGCTTATCCAAATGTTTCTTCATTTTGAGATATTATGCATTAAAGTTTTGGACTTCTGGCCCCTTAAAAATTACTAATTACGTAACATAGGAGTAAATGATTGCCATGTATAGGTAAATAACCTTAGAATGAACATAATTGCTTCTATAACGCATCACAAAATATTTCACGGTAAAAGGTTATCATTAAAAGACTTCAGAGCTCCCTCAGCCCCTAATTTGAAGGGCCAGCCCCTTTTTTCTTGATTTCAAATGAAAGCTTTTGTCAATTCAAACACATTTTGTTCAAAAAGTGTTTACAAATTATGTACCGTTCTCGAGATATCTTGAGAGGGTCGTTTTAGGGGCCGACCCTGTAACTCCTTTTAGGGACCGCATAACAAGGAAATTATGGTTTCAGGTTGTTAAGCTCTATATTTTGAGCATCTTTTGTTAAATATTGCTTATCCAAATGTTTCTTCATTTTGAGATATTGAGCATCAAAGTTTTGGACTTCTGGCCCCTTAAAATCCCTAATTACGTAACATAGAAGTAAATGATTGCCATGTATAGGTACATAACCTAAGAATAAACATAATTGCTTCTATAACGCATCACAAAGTATTTCACGGTAAAAGGTTATCATTTAAAGACTTCAGAGCTCCCTCAGCCCCTAATTTGAAGGGCCAGCCCCTTTTTCTTGATTTCAAATGAAAGCTTTTGTCAATTCAAACACATTTTGTTCAAAAAGTGTTTACAAATTATGTACCGTTCTCGAGATATCTTGAGAGGGTCGTTTTAGGGGCCGACCCTGTAACTCCTTTTAGGGACCGCATAACAAGGAAATTATGGTTTCAGGTTGTTAAGCTCTATATTTTGAGCATCTTTTGTTAAATATTGCTTATCCAAATGTTTCTTCATTTTGAGATATTGAGCATCAAAGTTTTGGACTTCTGGCCCCTTAAAATCCCTAATTACGTAACATAGAAGTAAATGATTGCCATGTGTAGGTAAATAACCTAAGAATAAACATAATTGCTTCTATAACGCATCACAAAATATTTCACGGTAAAAAGTTATCATTAAAATACTTTAGAGCCCCCTCAGCCCCTTATTTGAAGGGCCAGCCCCTTTTTCATGATCTTAAATGAAAGCTCTTGATTTAATTAAGTTTTTTTGTTCTACATGTTTTAACAAAATGTTTTCATGAAAAGAGATATTCAAAGAAAACCAAGAAAAATCACGACGCCTTTTTTATCCTAATTTCAAGCTCGGGCGAGCTTCGACGCTCTTTGAGATAAAGATGATTAATGACCATTAGACACTATTTCAGTCTTTCGTCTATCAGCCCTGAAAAGTTCAACATCATATCTTAAATGGTAAAAGAGGAGTTCTCGTGACAAAATACCCCTATAAAAACCGATAAATCCATAATATCTCAAGACAGGAAGTGACGTCATAAACAAAAAAAATTTCCAACAAGGTTCAGATCAATACCTATCAGAACTGAAAATTTGACGTAAATCAGTTGAGCCGTTTCCGAGAAATCGCGTGCAGAAAATCGGTAAGAAAAAAAAAATAATAATAACTAGACACGATCTCGTTGCGAGCAACGAGGAGGTCTTCCGTCCGATTTTTAGAAGGAAATTTAACATCATCGACTTTGATTTTCGACAAAAAAACATGATATGGAAAAAAAGAGTGGAGAACTAATGCTTTTTTGTATCACATTTTATAACTTCTTATATTGTTTTTTTAAATACTTGCATTTCTTCAAATTAAGGTAGAAAAGATAAAACTTGTTTACCTCTGGCTCCTAAAAAACCCTTATTAGGTAACACAAGAGAAAATCATTATATTGTTAGGATATATAAACGTATTATACCTAATTCAGCTTGAATAACCTTTCACAAAATAGCTCTTAGTAAAACGCTATAGATTAAAGACTTTAGAGCCCTTTGATCCCCTAATTTAAGGGTCAAGCCCCTTTTTCTTGAAATCAAATGGAAGGCCATTTCATTCTGAACACATTTTCTCAACAAATATTTAGAAATTCGTTACCGTTCTTGAGATATATGGGAAAGAAGGTTTTAGGGGCCGATCCCTAAAATCCATGTAGGGGCCGTTTAATGAAATTTTGAAGGTTGCATATTATTAAGAACATCATTTTGAACAAATTTTCTTCTGTGCTGCATTTCAAAATATTTTTCCTTTCTGAGATATGGGTGATCAGAATTTTGGACTTTTGGTCCCTAAAAACCCTTAATTACGTAACACATGATAAAATCATTACATCGCTTAGATACATAACTGTGAGATAAACATATTTGCTTCTATAACATTTTACAAAATATCCCTCAGTAAAGGGCTATAGATAAAAGACTTTAGAGCCCTTTGATCCCCTAATTTAAGGGGCCAGCCCCTTTTTCTTGATATTGAATAAAAGGTCACTTAATTCTGAACACATTTTGTCCAACAAGATTTTAGAAATTTGTTACCGTTCTGGAGATATATGAGAAAGAAGGTTTTAGGGGCCGATCCCTTATCTCCTTATAGGGGCCGTTTAACGAAATTTTGAAGGTTGCATATTGTTAAAAACATCATTTTGAACAACTTTTCTTCTGTACTGCATTTCAAAATATTTTTCCTTTCTGAGATATGGGTGATCAGAATTTTGGACTTTTGGCCCCTTAAATCCCCAAATTGCGTAACACATGATAAAATCATTACATCGCTTAGATACATAACTGTGAGATAAACATATTTGCTTCTGTAACATTTTACAAAATATCCCTCAGTAAAGAGCTATAGATAAAAGACTTTAGAGCCCTTTGGTTCCCTAATTTAAGGGGCCAGCCCCTTTTTCTTGATATTGAATAAAAGGTCACTTAATTCTGAACACATTTTGTCCAACAAGATTTTAGAAATTTGTTACCGTTCTGGAGATATATGAGAAAGAAGGTTTTAGGGGCCGATCCCTTATCTCCTTATAGGGGCCGTTTAACGAAATTTTGAAGGTTGCATATTGTTAAAAACATCATTTTGAACAACTTTTCTTCTGTACTGCATTTCAAAATATTTTTCCTTTCTGAGATATGGGTGATCAGAATTTTGGACTTTTGGCCCCTTAAATCCCCAAATTGCGTAACACATGATAAAACCATTACATCGCTTAGATACATAACTGTGAGATAAACATATTTGCTTCTGTAACATTTTACAAAATATCCCTCAGTAAAGAGCTATAGATAAAAGACTTTAGAGCCCTTTGGTTCCCTAACTTAAGAGGCCAGTCCCTTTTTGTTGATATCAAATAAAAGGTCACTTAATTCTAAACACATTTTGTTCAACAAGTGTTTACAAATTCGTTACCGTTCTAGAGATATATGAGAAAGAAGGTTTTAGGGGCCGATCCCTTATCTCCTTATAGGGGCCGTTTAACGAAATTTTGAAGGTTGCATATTGTTAAGAACATCATTTTGAACAACTTTTCTTCTATACTGCATTTCAAAATATTTTTCCTTTCTGAGATATGGGTGATAAAATTTTTGGACATTTGGCCCCTAAAATCCCTTAATTACGTAACACATTGAAAAATCATTACATTGCCTGGATACATAACTGTGAGATGAACATATTTGCTTCTATAACATTTCACAAAATATCGTTTAGTAAAGGGCTACAGATTAAAGACTTTAGAGCCGTTTTGTCCCCTTATTTGAGGGGCCAGCCCCTTTTTCGTGATTTTAAAAGAAAGGTCTTGTAAATAGAAACTATTTTTACATTACATGTTTTAACAAAATATTTTTCAGAAATTAGATAATTAAAGAAAACCACATAAAATTACAACGTTTTTTAATCCCAATTTTCGGGTCCAGGCGAGCTTCAAGGAAAATGGCTTCTCGACAAATCTAAAACAAGCAAGCATATCTACCATAACCACTCTGTCTTGCATATAAATTTCAAGTCTCTAACTATAACGGTTCCTGGGGAGATGCGTGGACAACATCATGCTCCAAAATACAGGAAAAAGGGAGATAATTCAAAAGCGGAAGTGAATTTTCAGACAGGAAGTGGGATGCAAAGAGACATTCACCAAAGACATTATCCCTGTAAAAATAATTAAAATCGATTAAGAAATGCCTGAGAAATTAAGGGTGTCTACCAAGGAGAAAAATAATAATAATATAGAAGAATGAGAACCCGTAGAAAAACAGTAAGGTCTTCCGCTGAAGACGGAAGACCTTAATAATAGGGAAAAAGAAACCTAAGAAAAACAATAAGGTCTTCCGTTGGAAACGGAAGACCTTAATAATAGGGAAGAAGAAACAAAGCAATAACAATAAGGTCTTCCGTTGGAAACGGAAGACCTTAATAAGAAGAATAAGAAAGTCGACAAAAACAATATGTCTCCCCTTTGAAAGGGGAGACATAATTAAAATCAAAATTGTCAGAATTTCACTGTACATACATATCTACAACAGTAATACATTTACAAATGTATGTATCTGATGATATATATTTTTCAATTTAATTGATTTAAAGAAAAACGAACAAAATGACAATAACCCCTCCCTTTGCAGTAAATGGAAATACCGGTGGCCAAGCAATGCTGTGTAACAAAATAGCCCTTGTTACTCTTCTGTTGATAAAACTTTCAATATCTTTGTAATAAGAATCTTGACAGATGCAATTAGTTGTTTCAAATTTTCCTCACTTTCTCCTATGGCACAATGGAACTCCATATCAGAAAATTGATCCCATAGAACTATGATTTTCTTTGATGAGCTTGTTAAATTTAATAAACTCCCAAAACATTACCATAATTACCATACCATGTAAAAATATGTAAAAAAGAAAATTTAATATTTCAAACAATTTTAAAATTGCCAAAACACTACAATCATATCAGTAATTTTGAATTTTATTTAAATTAATGCCCAATAGGGTCACTTCATCAATTTACTTGACAAATAAATTTAAACAACCTCTAAAAATAGTTTAACTTCTTTATAAATAATGATATTATTTATTTCCTTATAATGATAGAACTTTTGGTTTACATGAAACGGTTTTAAAATAGCCCCAAAACCATCACCCATTTTACAGATTATCAATTTCCCCTAAACACATGCTCGATCTGAACCATGGCTCAGATAATGGCTCCCTTGGGACAAATGAATTCAGCCACACTTGTCTTTGATGTTCTTATTAGCTCCTAAGAATTTATCATTGACAAACAAAAACTTTGCATTGTCAGTTGATAGAATACTTATAAAAAATATTTTTTTTTATTAATTAAGACATAAAGACAAAAAACCTCCATCTGGATGTATTTATATAAATATATTTTAGAGTGTTTTCTGTTAATTAATTAATAAAATCTGTAAGGATTACCTCCCTTATTTTTCAACATTAGTGTACAATATATAGAATAAGGAAAATGAAAACTGTCATAAAATCATTAAATCTTGTCTGATCTTAAAAAAAATTGCAGGTGCACATCTTCAGATAGTGTTCAACATATGTACAAATTTTCAAACTGTTCCATGCAGTAATAAAAAATTCTATAGGGGGGACAAAGTTGCGTCTACGGACAGACGGACGGACAGACGAACAGGGTGAAACCAATATACCCCCCTAAACTTCGTTTGCGGGGGTATAATTAATATGACTTGGTGTTTAGATTTATACCTTTTTTCCACCATTACATATGAAGAATGTTATTGGATACAACCATTGTCGATTCACAGCCATCTAACACAGTTCACTGCGGAATTAGACAAAATGTTACCCCAAAGAGGAATAAACTCTTATTTTATTCACTGATGTAACGGACCGTGTGTTTCTAGCTCTACACAATCTTATATTAACTTTATTTTAATTTTTTTCTTACAGATACTATGTCTGACATTAAGACCTCAAAATGATCGACACAAACATTTCTGTGGTAAATAGAGTTTCACTGTCATAGAATCTACCTTGCATCTTAGAATTTATATTACTTGAATAGGTGTGAATATTGATTTCTGGATATTTATCATAAAACCCAAACTTTCAAAAATCTCTCTCACTTTTATACCATCTAACACTGCATCTTCCCTTGTCTTGTTAAATACTAGTATGTGGTCCAAGTAAATCACCATTTTTAACCCTATTCGGCAAAGATAGTTTATTGGGATCTTCATCAATTTTGTGAAAATCCAGGGAGCTACAATTATTCCAAAGGGCAGACACTGTCACAGACAGAGGAATTACATATTCGCTTGCCAAGGGTTTTCGGTCCACTTTGCTCCCCATAAACCCTTGGCGGATTTCATTACGAAAACTCGGTGATGTGGTGGCGCTATCTAGCGAGCAACTTGAGATGCACCCCTTGCATATTTTCAAATTTAATCGAATTAAACAACGGGTTATATACACATAATGGCATTAATACAACTTGAAAAGATGTTGACTATCGGATTCGAATATCGGAACATAATTAACGATGTTATTAAATACGAATTAAGTTATAACCTATGGAAAGCACGGGATGTTTTATTCATAGTGTTTGTAAGGACCTGTACCGGGAGTGAAAAAGTCGCCGATTCATATGAAAGCTTTCATGCCACAAAACCAGGTATCGATGTCGTAAGTATTGCGGAACAAAGAAATTAAATAAAACGCAGCTCATTGAACCGTTAAAACCAATAACCATAAGCAGGAACATATATATATATATATATATATATATACATGTACTAACGGGATAGGCAACTTCAACATTTACCATGTTTACATCCCATGCTATCACGCGAGCCTTGACAATTTTGTAGAACTATGTTAAATCCCAGTAAAATATATAGCTTTTTAAAGCGATCTGGTTAAACCATCGTTGGGGAGGCACTGTACTCGAGAACTTGTGTCTCAACTTGTTAAAAGCATCGAATGTTTTACCAAAGATCACGCATATTTACAAGCTCTGCGATTGAATCAGCTACTCGCAGCTGCAGCCAATCATAAAACGGAGCTTGTCACCGAGTTATCGGAATGAAATCCGCCAAGGGTTTATGGGGACCGAAAACCCTTGGCTAGCGAAGATGGAGAAATTAGTAAATCTTTTTCAGGCGCGAAGCTAGTGCAAGTGCAAGTGCTTCCACTTCGTTTTCACAAAAAAAATAAGGATGAATAAATAATAAACACATTGTAATAAAGATAAATTAAACTTTAATAATGCTGGTTGATTAAAACTTTGCTTTATGAATTAAAATTTAACTAAACTAAAAAATAATTCTGGAATTTTATATACTCTATCGATTAGTTTTACAATATTCTTGGTTCATCATATCCGGTATAACTTTAATTGGAAGAGTACATGTTTCAAAAACAAAAAAAAAAATACAGATTTGTTCGGAAAGACTAAAACATCCGAAGAATCTATGATTCGATTGTGTGTTTATGATTATTTTTCTTTCTGTTTAATATTGTGGTAATTAATTTATTTCTAAAGAGTTTTTTTTTGATAATCGATCTGTTTCTATTGTTCGTTAGCCGTTTTTAGTGCTTTATATATTCAATTTACTGGCTTTAGTTAGTATCTATATAGTAGATCCGACACTTTAAAGACGCTTAGCGTTGTTGATTCTATTCAGTGCTTTATATATATATATATATATATATATATATATATATATATATATATATATATATATATATGTGTGTGTGTGTAATGTCTTGTCTTATTGTTTTAGAGATGTCATCGTTAGCAAATTTTTGCTAAGGACTAAGGAATCATTGACAGAATTCGTAAAAGAACACGCATTCGCACCAACTAAGTACGAGAATGGGTATCATTCTTTTCCTTCATGTTTTTTATTCTCCTACTATCTGGTGATATTGAGACAAACCCAGGTCCTTTTGTTGAAAAATCCCTTGATATATTACATCTTAATATTCGAAGCATTAGGAACAAGATTGACTCTCTACTGTATTTAGTGCATGATTTTGATATTTTATGTTTTACAGAAACTCATTTAGACTCAAATGCTTCAAATGAAAATCTGTTCATAGAGGGCTTTAATAATATGTTAAGAAAAGATCGCAACTGCTATGGTGGTGGGATAAAGATTTTTGTTTCAAACTTAATGAAGGGGAACCGTAGAGAAAATTTAGAACCTTCTGATACTAAAATTATTTGGATAGAAATACCACAAGTGAAAGGGATTCTTCTAGTATGCTGTATTCATCGTCCACCACACTCTAGTAGTGCTTTTTGGCAAAAATTGTCTTGGTCTTTTGAAAAGGCTACAGATATACTCACATGAGATACATACAATTATGAACAACTATAGACTGACAAATATTATACATGAACCCACAAGAAGTACACACAACACAAATACCCTCATAGATCCCATTATAATTAGTGAAAATATATGTGTACACGATTCTGGTACTTAAAGTGTATGTAACGTTCTTAGTGATCATCGTGCAACTTACATCTATTATTCATCAGAAAAAAAAATACAAACATGGCATATAAACGCAAAATTTGGGATTACAAGCATGCAAATATGGAACTTTTAAAGAAACTCATACTTGAATGTGATTGGTGGAGAATCATTGATGACACAGATAACATAGATAAGGCCACAACAAATTTTTACAAACAAACTCCTTTCTTTTATTCATCAATGCATTCCTGAAAAAAAAACTGTAAGTATAAGGCCGAATGATAAACCATGGATGGATTCTCTTCTTAGGAAAACCTTGCGAGTTCGTAATAGGTTAAGAAAAAAGGCACAAAAAACAAGAAGAGAATCTGATTTGGTTATTTTTCGGAGAATAAGGAACGATGTTAATAACATGAAAAAACATGCAAATGCAAACTACTATGACAATATAAGTTCTTATCTTAAGGATACTAGCTTAAACAATCAAAAATGTTTAACATATCTATCATTCCAGTTCATAAGGCAGTTCGTCCTGATTGCATCAGTCACAAAATGTTAAAATCATGTAAAGATACCATCTCAAAACCACAATGCATATTATTTAACAAATCATTATCATTCAAAAATTTTCCAGAATGTTGGAAATTAGCACATGTTCTTCCATTATTTAAGATGGATGACCCTTCTATCACTTCAAACTATACGCCAGTTTCTCTTTTGTCTTGCATAACAAGTAGTTACATAACAATGTACATTTCACTACAATTTTAATACATCTATACTACTAAACTGACCAGTCAGGAAGGGCCCCGCTATGACAATTAATATAGAGAAGTGAAAAACTTTGAATTCCATCCTCTTTATATTAACAATGATGAAAAATAAATGCCCGGCAGAAGATGTAAAGAACTGGAATATATAGGATCTCGTGATTTGTCGTTGGATATGATTTTCATCCAACAATTAAAGTGTTTTTTTCTTGAGCCTTAGTGAGGGGATAAAACACACAAGTTGGATAAAAATCATATTATACTACAAATCATTAGATTCTATTTATCCCATATTTTATACACCGCAATCAATGTTTACACTGTTTATAAAACTCTACATTATTTTTACTTCATTATGCCTAGGCAAATCCCATTGTAAAGTCACAACTGTGGAATATCAAAAAAATATCCAATGAGTCATATCCACGGGATAAAGTGGGTTAACATGGGATGAAATAAAATTTGTTAAAAAAACAAAGAATTGATACCAATGCTATGATACCTAGGCTTTGCCTCTATTCAATAAAACTATCATAAATCATTGTGTACGGTATTTTAACCAAAAAAAATATGAATATTATATTTCAAATCCATATTTCAAAGAATGTACACAATACTACACATCATTCAAAATTGACCTTAACTTCAAAACAAAGTTCATTTGCAGACACAGGCAGTGCAGTAATTAATCTCAATGTGACAGATAAAGATAAAGCTTAGGATTTTCTTCCTGTGGAAGGTTAATTAATCCCAAAGGACAAATATTGCAAGCGGCACCAGACAGGATCTTCTGGTGTTCTACCAGTAAGATCATTGTCCACGGCTTTGACAAACTTATATACCACCGATCATGACATGATCGAGTGCGTTACTGTGCAACAAATCTAATCCAAGACTTAAGGGCATCGCCATTCACTATGGCTTATGCACTAAAGGCCTAACTGGAGCTGGCAAGCGCGGGGAGTCTGTGCCTGAGACCATCGGCGATGCGAGAAACATCTACGTCAGTCTCGAAAATATCACAGACCCAGACGCCGCCAGTAGTGCCCCACAAGCAACCGGGGACCCAGAACTAACCACCCGGGACGACAATGATCTGCCTGTGACTATCGCGGCGCTCCATGAGTGTAGCGAGTGTCACGAAAAATTCAGAACAAAGTCCGGTCTCGGCCAACACATCCGACATAGACATCCTTGTCTGTCAAACGAACGGCGAATCCAAGCAGCGAAAGCTGACATCGAGCGAAAACGAGCAGCTCGACCCAGCTCCAAGCCCATAGCCGCATTCTCTTCTGCTACAAATGGCAATAGAAGATGGACTGATGAAGAGGTAGGCCTGCTCTTCGAAGTAGAGAGCAAATTCGAGGGGGTAAAATTCATAAACAAGGCTATCTCTGAGCACTTGAAGAGTAAGACCCTGAAACAGATAAGCGACAAAAGGCGCGCTCTGGCGACGACTGCCCAAAGATCTAGACCGCCAGTGAAAGGGAAATCTGCCACGGAGCAAACTGCGACACCGACTCAAGGTTCGCAACATGGCCCCAGTCACGAGACTGGAGGGCTGCAATTAATCTAGAGGGCGGAACACTCGTCGGGGAGAGTGCTGAAGTACTCCTGCGTCTCGTGGAGGGGGAAGACCCGGAGAGCTGTTATTCATCACTCCTTGACAAGATTGCGCGGCTCCTTGCTAGCCCTGTTCGTAAGGGCAGCTCGAAGAAACGTCAAGGAGGCAGGGCTAGGGCTTCTGGCAGACCGGTTGGTAAACGGGCTAGCCAGAAGGCCGATATGTACAGGAAGCACCAGCAACTATATCGGAAAGATAAAAAGGCGCTGACTTCCCTGTTACTAGATGGAAAAGAGACTGGGAGCAAATGTGAACTAGACCCCACTCTTGTAGAGGCCACCTACATGGAGCGGTTTGGGGGAGTATCACAAAAAGTGGATTTGAGTTCGTATCCACCAGCTGATCAAGTCGACCCGCTCGCATTGCTGAAGCCCTTCACCACGGGTGAAATCCGTGCGGCATTCAAACGAGTTAAGAAGGACTCAGCAGCTAGGCCAGATGAAATCGAGCTAAGAACTGTAATGGCGAAAGACCCCAAAGACCAAATTTTGGTGAATCTATTCAACTCGTTTTTGTATAGAAAGAAGGTCCCAGAGATATTCAAGGGAAATAGGAGCATTCTGCTACCAAAAGGTAACGATGGGCTGGAGGACGCCAACAACTGGCGGCCCCTGACAATCTCGTCGTCCGTGCTACGACTTTACACTAGCCTGTTGGCAAGGCGAGTGCTAGACATTTGTGCCCTAAACCCGCGACATAAGGGTCTTATAGCCGCAAGCGGATGTTCTGAAAACTCCTTCTTACTAAGCGAGATGATTAACCACGCCAAGAAAATTTACGCATTTTTTCCAAGACAAGATACAACCAACATCAAACAAACATTTCAATGCATTATAACACTCTCATAAAACAGACAAAAATAAGCAATCCATAAAAATCAAGGAAAGCCACGAGTTGCGGATGTAACAAAATCGGAAAGGTTTATATACTCGATACAGTGCCTATTTATGAGCGGTGTTCAGAATTGAGAGAGTTATTTTCAGAACAAGGTAACCGCTCCTATATACCAGTAATATTTTTCTGAAGGAAGAGATTAACGATTATGATAGACAATATTTACACATCTTCAAATAAAGCATGTTTTTGTGACCATTTTTAACATTGCAGAAAATAAGTCAACTGTTCGCAGATGATGTTATATATAGTAGGTTTGTATAATAGAATATTCTGGAGTGGTCAGTTATTTTTTTCTAGATTATTCTTGAGTGTCCAGGTATTCGTGTAACTTCTGGTACATATAATTTCTAGAATTTGCTACATTTATATTTTAGTATAAATAACCTGTAAACAATGCTCATCAGAGTCTCTCGTTCGAAGACATTCAACTGAGAACAATTATCTACTTACTGGGACATTGTGATTTGATCCGTTCGGCAGATTGTAACGGACACTCTTTAGTTAGGATTATTAGTGTAAGTTGTATTTTTGTATCTTTATATATATATTAAGTTTGCTCTGCGATTGATTTTTGCTGGAATTAAGGGTTATTCTGACCCATTACAATGTCAACACTGTTATGTTTCAAGGGCATTTCCTACACACCAATCAATTTCTTTACACAGTAATTTCCCAGATTTAGATAATTGCCTTACCATTGATGAAATACCAAATAGACCAACCAACTTCATGGGCAAAACCCCTGTTTCCTTTCAGGTTAATATTTAAACCCTAGCATTTTTATATTTCAGATTTTTTCGTTTGAATATTTTAGTTTCCTTAACAAAATTAATAAAAAGACAACAGATTCATGTAACAAAAATTGATAGACACCATAAAAAAAATAACAGAGGCCATGGGGAGATTAGATGATTGCACCACAACCATCATAAATGAAGATGCAAATTATCATCGTTTTGTCTCACATGCTAGAGATGCTAATTGTTTTCCGGATCAGGACAAGAAAGCATTGCCATTTTCTTCCTTGCAAATATAATTGTTGGCGTTGATAGTTGTCCTTCATCGACATCAGCCAAATATGCCAGCACTAAAGACATAAGTTCTGGAACTAAAAAGCATCGTCAAAATCTGGTAGTTCCAGAGTTTACAATCTAAGAAAATAACGACCAGCAAAACCCTTTTCTAACAGCTGGGAAACAAGTTTAGAACTGTCAGGCCGCACAAAGAAAAAAATGTAAGTCTCAGCAAATATCGACTTGTTTTCTTCTAGACACGATCATCCTGTCTAAAGTTTCGCAGTATGAAGCTCATACTAGAGCAATTGCTTTGGTTTATTGTAGTTAGAATTCAGTTGTACCAATTTGCGAGAGAACAAGATATCTGTGAGCCAATGCTCACTAGTGATACCCCCGCTCTGATGTGAATATGCAAAATAAGCAAAGTCGACATTTAACAGAAAGCTGGCATCCGATTGGTACAGAAATATATCACACAATATGGCATGCCTTAACAAATAGTGTGTTAAAATTTCAAGCATCTGCGATATATAGTTGCTGAGATAAATGCGACAGAAATTTTTGTTACGGACAGACAGACACAAGGGTAAAACAGTATACCCCCACTCCTTCGGAGCGGGGGTATAATTAGATCGAATTCCTGTCTTAAGTTTATGCTGGCCACTGCCAAAAACTAAAATCTAAGAGACTGAAAGTTTGCAACTGTTCAGTCACAAGTTTACCCCATTTTTTTCTTCAGCCAATCACAAAAGAGTAGTTTGATGACCATTCTTCTTATCCAATATCACGTACCTTACACTACATCAGCTTTTCTAGATGACTTAACAAAAACGTTTGATTTTATTATATTGAAGGTTGGCATTAGGACTACTCGAGATAAGTTTGATTTTAAACAAGTCACAGAATAATTTGATTTCAGATTAAGTATACATATGGCACTTTAAAAAAGGCAGCTCATGTAGCATATTAAAAATATTTTTCAGAGTCCAGACATTTTATGTGTTAAGTAATCACTAGAAATCAGGTACATTCCATGTACGTCAGAGGCGAGTTACCCATCGTCGAAAGCTTGTCCAGCACATGGTTGCTAAACACAAGATAGCCATCATCGAGTTCTCTTGCTCAATTTGCAATAGGTCAAACACGAGACTGAGGGGCGTAAGTTCCAAAGGCTTAACTTGGCGAAGAAGTAAGAATGAAGCTGGAAAGTGAGTTACGAAATTCTAACAGACTCCACCAGTAGTGCCCCCATCGTCTCAGACCTAACCACTCGGGACGAAATGGACTTGCCTGTAACCATCACGGCGCTTCATTGGTGCAGAGTGCGTCACGAACAATTCAAGACGAAGCCGGTCTTAGCCAAAACATTCGTCACAAACATCCATGTCTGGCAAACCAACGGCATCCAGGCAACAAAAGCTTTCACCGAGAGAAAACGAACAGTGCGATCGAGCTCCAAAGCCATCCAACTTCGCGGGACAGGGCCATAGGGCATGGAGTGATAACAAGGACAATTTTCTTATTGAACTACAGAGCAAGTTTAAAGGTGTCAAATTCACCATGAAGGCAATCTTAAGCACTTTACGAGTAAAACCTCAAAACAGTTCTCGGGTAAAAGGCGTATTCTCACTCCTCGACAAGGTGGAGTAGTTCTGTGGAAGCCCCGTTCGTAAGGGCAGTACGAAGAATCGTCAGGGCTAGTACTAGTTGCAGACCAGTCGGAAAACGGGCTAGCAATAACTGGTGTATCAACAGCACCAGCACCTATATTGTAAAGATCAAACGTTGACTGCCCTAATACTGGATGGCAAGGGGACTGGAAGTACCCTCTCTTGTAGAGGCCACCCACTTAAAAAGGTGTGTTTTTATCAGAGCAATTGTAGATTTCTACGGCTTTTGACAAGTTTAATAGCACCGACCATGACATGACCGAGTGTATCGATGAAACGAGCTTCTTTATTTGCACACTCTGTCATGTCATTTGAAGTAGAGTGGTTTGTAGTTAGTGGTATGACAGACTTCCAACCCTCCAAAAACCACTTGTTTGGGTGGTAACGACCTTTCCAGGGGAGCAGAGCCGTCTACTGACATCGATCTGGATGTTAAAACTATTTATTAGGTATTCCTAGAATTATTACCGTTCTGTAAGATGTGTTAATGACAATGTATTTTTTCCTGGCCACTGCCTTTTTTAAAAATAAATATCCTTGAATGTAAATGATTATACTATGCTATAGACTAAAAATAGGGAGTGAAAATTAAAGATTATATAGATTGCCTTGTCATCTAACTCCTGACGCGCATGAATGGGTAAACAAGTCCCAAGAGGAAAAACAAAGAACAAAAGGGCTCATATACGATAGCCAAAGGTCTTCTCATCTAATTAGTGTCACGAATGAATTGGACATTCACTCTACAAGAGCAGAGACTAGCCCCTGACACCATCCCTGACGTTGAGAAAGCTCGAAAGAGACAGACAATAAAACCCACATCATACTTTATGGCGAACCTTATTGTTCTTCTCTTCGTAATGCCAAGCAATAAGGTTGGCTAAGAAAAGAAATTGCACCATAAATATTTATACATTCTATTTACTTATAAAAAAATGTTTAAAAAATTGTTGGTAACATGAATGCATAAAATTAAAAGAATTTAAATTAAGTTGAAAATATGTTGCTCATTTAAAGAATTAAAACCAGATTATTCCGATACGGTTAATTGATTTTCTCAGTCATCTGACGATACCATATATAGGATTCAAATAGTTTAGGCTAAGTAACTTATTGAAAAGTTAGTCAAAATAGCAATGTTATTAATTCTCGTATTTCAAGTACACTTAACAATTAAAAAGACCAGCAGGTGTGTAATGGACCTATTAAAGAAGACTGTAAGCTCTTCATAAAGTTTGCGATGCGGTTTTTAGATTCATTTGTCGATGAACAAAAAAATTTATACAGTCATTCCTAATAATGACTTATCTATATTGCTATCTTCTTTCAAATACTTTATTCTTTCAAACGACTTGCATCTATATCAGTTCGAAGCAATTAGATGAAGTATGAGAAAAGGTAGAGTCTGTTTAATCTGGTTCTCAAACCTTAACGGAGTGTTGCATACAATTCCTCTGCATACAGTAAGTTTGGTATCATTTTTAACAAAGTGTTGAAAGATGTTTGAAATAATTTTTAATTAACGTAAAATTACACTCTAATCATAATTATTTACAGTACATATTTTAAATAATCCAAGGAAGTAGGTTTTGGACACGGCTATTTTTTCGGCAGTCATCTTGGACTGTAAAACTGAAGATGTTGTATACACTTCACGTAACTGAACTCTGCACCACGTTGTAAACAGAATAGCAAAGATGCTTACAAAGAAGTGACCTTTTTTAATTGTTTCGTTAGTGTTTTGTTTTTTACAAAATTGATAGAAGCACCTTCAAACACAATCATCATATGATTTATCACCATGTTGATATAATAAATCACCATCTTCAAAATAAAGCATCATATTCATATAATAATAACCTAATCTTCATATAACAAGGCACCGTTTTCAAAGGAAACTAGTAGACTAATTGTTCTCGAACAATTAGAGGTCTTTCCACCTCAGTGTGTTTTATGTTTGAAATAAGATTGCTTCAACAGAATAAAGTATTTTTTTCTTAGTTACTTCATAAAAAATTGTCAAACGATTAAGTTTGCAATTTGTTATTGCTTGACCTTGACCTTTATGTCATTTTGATCTGACAAGGTAGACGCTTCAATACCAAGTCGTCCGCTGTATCTATGATTATTAATTCAAAGGTTATTTGTGTTTTTTATTGAATGTTCGAAACGTTCAGGGGCAATAACTGCTGGAAAGGGACTTTGGACCCTTTCGATATGAATAGATTGAAGAAATATCTTAGTGTACTGAATACATTAGTAAAAGTTTTAAGTCTCTATCTCTAACGGTTAATGAGGAGTAGCGATAACAAGCTTTTCGTAAATAGGGGCAGTAACTCTATAATTGTAACATGGTAAGGGTCAAAGGGTTATATTTTGAAATTTCATATGATGTCTTACTACATCCTTGAAAAAGTTTTTTTCTACCACCCTAAACAAAAGAGATCTTAAAACTCATTAGTTTATAGATTTCCCAATGACGTTGACCTTTGACCTTTATGTTATTTTGTTCGGCCAAGGGCGACGCTTCCATCCCAAGTGGTCCGAAGTCTCTATGACAAATAATAAAAAAGTTGGAAGTGATTTTATAGATATGTAAATACTTTCAGGGGCAAAAATTACTAGAAGGGGGCCTCAGATCCTTTTGGTATGAATAGGTTGAAGAACCCTCAAAGTGTTCTGAAGACATTGGTAAAAGTTCCAAGTTTCTATCTCTTATGGTTTCAGAGGAGTAGCGATAACAAACTTAACTTTGTAAGTTCTGGGGGTTATCAGGAACAGGGTCATTTGGTACCATAATTTTAAATGGTCAATTACATGAAGAAAAAAGAAAAAATTGTTTCAATATGTCTTATAATAAAAAAGCTCTCCCTTGGAAAAAAGAAAAGAAAAATAATAAGAATAATAAAAAACATAAAGAAAACAAAAGGTCTTTCACCTGAAAGGTGGAAAGACCTAATAACCACAGCATAATATTATAAAGCTCCATATCGATAACATATTGATCATGCAGCAGAAACAAGTAACTTTCCAAATTCCAAGCCTCATTGGAGATTACGGCTTCATAGTTCATGAAGATTGGTAAACGATAACTGAACTCAAAATTATATCTTGGACAACAGGTAAGAGACTGATGAAACATACGTCATCCCACGTGCGAGGTTAGTCCAGTCGGTAGCTAGGCAACTCGTCCCTGTCACTACAAGACCATAACATTGGTAACTTCATTTTGTAAATTAAATAAAAAGGTAAAAAAAAACTCAACAAAACTTTTAAGTGTTTACACCAATAAATAAGATAATTTTGAAATTACAAAGTAAACTGATGTCTTCTCATCAATAGCACAGATAAAATAAAACCACATCGATTGAAATTATTTACCCGTGACGAATCCTAAAATATAAAAATTGGTATTTTCTGCGCATGCTAAATGTGACTGTTATTATTTTGTGATTAATTCTATCGTCTGGTGATTGTTTTAAAAAGAAAACCACATTACATGGCCAAAATGATCACTGCAAACACAGCCAGAGCCGTTTGAATATTGATGTCTGCATTGTTTCCAAAACAGATCGTATTCACTGTAAATTTGCTGTTTGTTTTGCCACGACATTGTTCTAAACTCTAAGCAATATGAAGGAAACGTTATTTTGATATAATTTGTCTGTCTAAGGCGTAACATCATTTCCATCAGCAACTCAAAACGATGAAAAATCTCTATGAAATACATTATACTGGGTGAACATGAGTGTATAGTCCGTCGTGCTGGCACCTACAATCCCAATATTCAAACTAGCGGCATTGAAGTCTTCAGATCTCTGCCTAGTTGTAAGTGGCAAGATTCTGGCTGTAATTGTTGAATGATATGTCAAGCCACATTATCTGTTAACGAACAGTCATCAGTCAAATTTATAGGTTGAGACACTACATGAGCAATGTCAACAGCCAAGGGGTGTTAAAATGGGACCATATTACGCTGTATATCATAAGTGCGATCAACCCTCACAATCAACAGAGCTTATTTGGGCAGGGGTTCAGGCTCTAGGGTGGGGCCAAGATGGCTAAATAGTAAAAATGTATTAAATCTTAGAAAATCTTCTTCTCTACTCCCGTACATATTTGTTAAAAACTAAATGCATGATTATGATGTCCATGAGGCCCCCTATCAAAATTGTGAAATTCATGACCCCTGGGTCAGGGATTCAGGCTCTAGGGTTGGGCCAATATGGCCATATAGTAAAAATGTTTTAAATCTTAAAAAATCTTCTTCTATACTCCCACACATGTGAGCAAAAAACTGAATACATGGTTATGATGTCCATGTGGGCCTCTAATAAAATTGTGAAATTCATGACCCATTTGTTAGGTGTTCAGGCTCTAGGGTAGAGCTATTATGGCCATATAGTAAAAATACTAATAAATCTTCCGCTCTACTCCCACGCAATCTCCTTTACCTAAATTTTAAAATTCATGGCCCCTGGGTCAGGGGTTCAGGACATGAGAGGGGGGGGGGGGGGGCAAAATAGCGTTAATGCATATCATGTTTAAAAATCTTCTCTATTCTCACACATTTGTATAAAAAAGCAGACTAATAATTATGTTTTTAGGAAGTCCTCTACGAAATTTAATTTTCATGTCCCCTCAAGGATGGGTTTTGACTCTAGGGCAGGGGCAAAATGGATGTATAGATGTTAATGCATATAACGTTAAACAAGCATCTTCTTTACTACTACACACCTGAAAGGAAAACTGAATTCATGATTTTGTAGACCATATCTTTTAGTTTTTCACCAAAATTAAAGGTTTCACAGTTCTTTTTGAAATGTGGTCGTCATTACAAGTTTATAATTTTTCTACTCCAATATGAAACCTAATCAATTAGATGCATATATGAGACTCCATGACAAGTTTGTGTATGGGATATATGCTACTCAGGGGACCGTTAAGGCCAATTGGCCTCTTGTCTGAAAAAAGGCAAGGGTATTATGATCTCAACTCAAATACGATACGACTAAACAATGAGGAATATCGCATTTCTTGTTAGGGGATCATAGGTTGTTTTCGTATCGTTGCGGCCGACGATATTTTTATCCCTCCTAGGAGTGAAATTATTGTAGAGGTTAAAATTCCAGGACAGAATACATTTGGAGCCTCAGATTATATTGTCAAGCCAGAAGAGCGATTTCTTGAGAAGGGGCGTGCTTTCGTAGGTAGGACATTGGTTAAGGGCAGTGAAACGGTGCCTGTATGTCTGATGAAAGTAACAGACGTTGCTCAGCAAATATACAAGGGGACTTTGCTGGCAAAGATGTCGGCTGCTGATGAAGGGAATCCACTAGAAACAGCGGTAGTATATAGTTCAAAACTTCGACCTGATTTGCCAGAATTGCTTGTTCGATGTAAGGAAAATCTATCTAATGCTCAAGTTATGCAAGCCGATAAATTCCTACAAAGGTGTAAACACCAAATCAACACTGGGCCTATAGGGAAACCAATTAAACAAAGGGCAAGAAGAATTCCTTCGCATCTAATGCAAGAAGTTGATAAACAGGTGAACAAAATGTTGGAGAAAGGGGTAATTGAGCCCTGGGCTTCACCTGTGGTTCTTGAATGAAGTCACAGTTAAGGACGCGTATCCCCTTCCAAACATAGAAGAAGCATTTGATCATCTGTCAGGGCATGCTTTATTCTCTACGCTTGACCTCAACAGCGGCTACTGGCAGGTTGCAATGGAAGGGGATGACAAGAGTAAAACTGCTTTTGTAACGCGCATAGGTTTATTCCAGTTCAAAGTAATGCCTTTTGGTCTTACCTGTGCGCCCGCGACATTTGTACGCCTAATGGAGACGGTCCTTGCAGGTCTACAATGGGACACATGTCTTGAAAATCTCGATGACATTCTAGTTATTGGTAAGTCATTCGACGACATGCTTTGCAACCTTGAAAGGGTATTTGATAAACTGCTGAGAGTGGGGCTTAAATTAAAGTAAAGTCACCCTCCTGTGACGTCATACATTTTACATAAACCATAAATTCATTAAAATTCTTGCAAGTAAATTTGTAATTTCTACCTTATGATAGGTGCACATCAAAAACTCAAATCATTGTTTACTTGGAGATATTTAATAAGCGTTTTTCATCCTTCGACATAATTCAATAATGACAAAGGGAAATAACTCTTTTCTACTTTTCTCTAAGTGATATATCTAAATACTATAATTTTTCTAATGTAAACAATTTCTTTTCTTTTTTTTAATTAATTTTAGTTTTCTGGCAAAGTAAGCAATGAAATTTAGATAGACAAACAAGTATCCATCCACTTATATTTAATTTTTAAACAAAAAAAAGTGTGATTTTCAGATGATAATTCAGCCTTTGGTTTTTATTACCTTACATCTTAAATAGTATGGGTACATATATATTTTATTTTTTGATGAAATTCAAGTCCAATAAGTAAAAAAAAAAGTTTTTATTTTTGAACCCATGATATTATAGGTACGGCGTTACCTTAAAAGCAAGAAAGTGCAATCTGTTTGCGACTAAAGTCTCGTATCTAGGGCATATCATTTCACAAGAGGGCATTGCAACAGACCCGGAACAAATCAAAGCAGTTGCGGAATGGCCATCTTCTGTGTCTGAGGTCCGCTCCTTTCTAGGATTATGCAGCTACTATAGGTGATTTGTCAGAGACTTTGCTTCAGAAACAAAACCGTTGCACTACTTGACAGAGAAAGGGCGCAAGTTTCAATGGACAAAGGAGACACGTGCTTTCGAGACACTTCGAAACAGGCTGATTTCTGCACCAATATTATCACTGCCAGACATATCTAAACCATTTATACTTGACACAGACGCAAGCAATTGGTCTATAGACGAAGTGCTTTCTCAAGAAATAGATGGAAAACAGCGTGTGATAGCTTATGCAAGTCGCACACTGACAAAAGCCGAAAAACGATATTGTGCGACTCGAAAAGAGTTATTGGCTGTAGTACACTTTATTAAACACTACCGCCATTATCCGTACGACAGACGGTTCCTACTAAAAACAGACCACGGATCGCTTAGGTGGTTGCTTAAATTCAAAAACCTAGAGCGCCAGTTGGCAAGATGGCTTGAGGTCATAAGCACATATGACATGACGATTGAGCACCACCAAGGTAAGAAACATGGAAATGCGGACGCGCTTAGTAGGATACCCTGCATTCAGTGTGGACATGTCCCTAATTGGTAAGATTCGCCTCTTCCATCAGTGAAAACTTGGCAAGCGTTTCCGAAACTCGATAAAGAGTACTCTGAAGCAAAAAATGGAAATCTACTAGAAGCGCAAGGAGGTAACAAAGATATTCAGCTAGTGTGCCAGTGGGTCAAAAATAGCAGACGACCAGCATTTTCTGGTGTGACACAATATGGATATGTAGTGAAGTTACTATGGAACCAATTTGAAAATTGAGCATTCAAAACGGATTCTTAGTACGCCGATGGATTTCGCTTCCTTCAAACCGAGAGACATTTCAAGTCATAATACCTGACTCAGAGAGGAGGAATGTACTAAAGATGTGCCATAATAATAAAAAATCAGGTCACCTCGGTGTTACGAAGACATTGGCCTGAATTAGACAGGTATTATTGGCCAGGATTACAACAGGACATCCATCAGCAGGCTGTGACGCTTGTAGTAGACGAAAGAATCAAATCCCTAGGCGTCGGGCTCCAATGTAGATTCTAGCATCTGGTGTGGCCATGGAAAGACTGGCCTCTGATATTTTGTGCGAATTACCCTAAACAGACAGGGGAAATCGTCATATTCTCGTCGTGACTGATTATTTCACGAAATGAACGGAGGCGTTTTCTCTACCGAATATGGAGGCGGAAACTATCGCCCGCACAATCACGGAGCAAGTGATAGTAAAATTTGGCGTACCCTCTGTTATCCATTCAGATCAGGGGCGCCAGTATAAAAACAAGTTATTTATGGAGATGTGTCGGTTGTTGAAAATAACAAAAAACAGGACTACCCCCTACCATCCTAAATCAGACGGGATGGTTGAGGGCTTCAACCGAACGCTGATATCAATGTTAAGCACTTATGTTCAAGAAAATCAAAAGGATTGGGACTTGCATCTTCCCTATATCCTTTTTGCGTACCGCTCAACAGTACTGTCTGATGTTCTTTACACGGTTACACGCGGCTCTCGCGGGAAAAACAGTTATACATTGTAATAGAATGAGACGATGTCAACCTCAGATCCTTCAGGGAGGAACTGAGGAAGATCTTGTTGTGAGAGAGGATAATCAGATTGTTGATGAGCAATCTCAATACAATGTTTTTGTTGCTGAGGGACCTTGCGCATTAAAAGAAAAAATTGGCGCATGCAAAAATAGTAGACCGCGGCGAAATTAAAACTTACCTAAATGGCTGCAGGACTATGAAGTCGATAACAGCGCTTAGAGCTTTAAATTTCATAGTAGATGTGTGTTCATTCGAGTTTTTGAAATTAGAGTAATTGAAGCATGTTTGTTTTCTTTTCGTAGATAATGGTAAATACTAAAACAACACCTAGGATGGAAGGCCATCGATGTCAAATGTGTAATATCAGGATTGCAAATGAGGGCGAGTGGGAAAAGCATGTGGTGAAATGTGAAAGAAAACGCAGGCAGAAGAAATTTGAATGCGCCGATTGTGACTATGCCACGAACAAGAAAATTATATGGGGAGACATCGCCGCACTAGACATAATTAAACTGTTTGAATTACTGATAGCGGCACTGATGATTGGGAGCAACTGGACCCAGGGAATATGTCGGATGTTATTAGGAGAACACCACAGCAGCCCCTGGTTGAAGAAGTTGTCCAAAGAAAGCCGACAAGACCGACTCCTGTTTGCGCGCCAACAACAAAGACGAAGGTTTCTCAGGAAATTCTGACGCCATGGGCTCCTTCCCCGTTTCGACACCCGATAACCACTCCAAAAACACGCTCATCCATTGATGCAGATATATCTCCAGTGCCTGTATTGTCGTATCGTGATGCAAATACACAGACACAGCGTCAATTTATCGATGCCAGTACCCAGACCAATGGGAAGTTCGAAGATGTGGGTACGCAGACTGAAGGCACAAACGGCGGAAACTGAATGTAGTGCAGGAGACGTATCAAATAGACGGAAAAAAAATTGTTGAAATTGATTTTAAAGAAAGCGTTTTGGCAATTGTTGACTGAAATCTTTTGAAATCATAAAAAAAATTTGATCATGAAATACCGGCGCTTGCACCATTCATAAATCATTGGCTGGTTTGTATTGTGTGGTTTTCTTTTTATGACAATGACTCTTTTTGCTGATTTTATTTGTTCATAGAGCATACTTTATTAATCATTTGTTGATTTATCAGAATACTTGAAAGTCGTAAATTTAGTCTTTAGTTATTATTATTATTATTATTGTTGTTGTTTTCATGTCCCTTGCGTGATAGTTATACTAGGTTAATGATTAAAATGCGAGACGCATTTCTTGGAGGCGTGGGTAATGAAAGATATGTCGGAATTGAGATCATTTATCCCATTCTGTTTACTGGAGCTGAGTAATGAGCGCTACCGGTTTATTACTCCCTTTCGATCTTCGTTGATCATGTAGGTTGTGATAGTATATAAGCGGCTATAACAAAGGTTGTTAGGCAGTTGCAGTCTGAAGGTGTTCACTTCGTAAAAGGTGAGGACAAACCCTTGGTATAAGGATAAGTCTTATGAGCCTAAATAAGGCTTTCGAGACTTAAGTTGTTATTATATTAGCTTGTGATAGCTGTTAGTGTTAATAGAAAGCGCACGCGCTCCATGTTTGAGTGAGATATTGTAAATACTATTGATTTAAATAGTTGATTGGGAAATTTATAGTTTATTTACATATTTCTTAAATTGCTCAGCCGAATACCTGAACCCAGGAACGTTACAAAAGTTAATTATATCAAACCAGTAAAAAAAACGCTAATTACCTTTAAGTAGATGCTGTCGCTTATGCTAGACATACAGAATTCATTCATTTTAAAAACCAGTATCAAATAATCGGCAGTTTTAAAGCTTTATATAAAGTAAAAGACTTATTATATAAACTAGTGGTTTGGAGACTCTCCCTGCTACGCGTAAACAACTGAATGTTGGATGCTGTGAAACGCAAAATTAGTCCGAATTTCCTCTGTTTCAATATTAATCTACCTTTGTTGAAGCATATCTTCCTAAGATAAACAAATCATGAATTTCAATATCAATATTTGTTAATCACACTGTTATTTTGTGTGTTAAAACAACTTGGACTTCCAATATTGAACTTTGTAAAAATATATTTTGAAATCTCAAACCCTGAGTAAACGTAATCTTTAAGGGGAAAAAGCTGATATATGTACCATAGGCTTGATTAGAATATTACTGAAACATTGCAATATTAAAGTGATGTCAAAATATTAAGTTTAAACATACCTTGAAATAAGATTCCTTGCATTCAGCATACAAGAAATCTTTGCTTTGAAATAGTTCTTGTATCAAGACAACAGGAATATCTTCAGTTGCAGGTTCTTTTGACAGTATCCGGTGCATTGCTGTACAATAAATTCATTAAATTAAATCAGAAATATTTTACCTGGTAGTCTGAAATTAATTTCACAAAGTGCATGTTTCTGCTTATGAGAGTATTGTTAAATAAGAACCTTCAGTTTTTGTTCGGTGACATTTGACATTACAACCATTGAAATTAAATATACTGGAAGCATTTGTGTCAATACAAATATGCTTGTCTGATTTTTTTTAGTGAAATATTATATAGCCATGGCTTAATACAAACAGAAAATAACACGAATATCAAAGTACATATTATATCAAAGTTCCAGATAGACAAAAAAGTATCTTATAATGATAAATCTGAAAAAAAGTCAACAAAAAACCCCGACAAATAAAATTAAAAAAAAAAAAAGACAATGCATCCAACGTGAGAATATATTGAAAGGGAAGAAATTGAACATGAACTGGAAAACTTGTAGATCCGCCCAATTGGCTAAGTTGATTATACAAAATATATATAGTCGGTCTTCGTCCGTCACCACACGTTTTAAGGCTCTATAAGTGTGTTTGATATTAAATATGTATAAATATACACAACTTTTACTCAAATCAAGTATTTTTTTTGTCGAAACATTGCTTTGAAAATAAAAACCTACATGTACCTGTATCCTTGTTGTTTTGGTGGAATAATTCCTCTACAGTTGTTGTTACCTTTAGCTGTGCTGAATTTGGATGTTTAAACCAACTGCATTTTACGTCGGTTTTACTTGCCTTTTCATATCTGCAATTTATTAAGAATTATGTTAAAAATATTTGATGGAAAAACAAGTGAATATACAGCATTTATGAGGAATGCATATTGCGTTTTATAATGATGTCTGAAGATTTTTCACTCATTATTTACTAACTCGAGATCTAATACACATAAAAAGTGAACAGATTTTGCATGATGATGACTGCACCACACCGTTATCGTCAGATTCAAGGAATATCAATTGCAGTGCATTATAACATTAAAAAGGGATAACATACATGTACCTACGCTTGTCAACAGACGTAAAATTTAATCATTCTGAAACTGCTGTACTACAGTAGAGTATTATCCAATAATCAGATATATGGGTATGTCTGAGCTTGCTTGCAGATTTGCCTATGCAAGTACGATAACGTTAGGCAAATGGTTTGTTTTGTTTTCAAGTATAATTATATCATTGAAGGAGCTATCTTTCAAAGTTTTAATGAAATTTTTTTTTGTTTTATCAAAAGAGGAAGAGATATATTATAGCCTATACGTGAAAAGCAAATCAACAACGCACCTGAACTTTGTAGGATGTGTCCCTCACTGATGCTTGAACATTGGCAGTAATGACACCCAACTTGTCAAACGCGAAACGGAGAACCCTCTGAGACTCACCTGCAGCTTCACTTTTCCTTTTTATCTTTGTTAAACCCACAACATAGTTTGCCCAATACAATATCGATAACGCCATATCGCTCGAGGTACCCGGAAGTTAATAATCTTTTCAAATCTCGTCGGTCAGCTGACGAGACTTACAGACCCTATTCTAATGCTTGTAAAATCAGCTTGGCGCAGGTGAAAGATCAACACAATTTTACAAAATTGGTAGAAAATATTAGTACCAAATTGAATCGTGCTTCGGAAACCAACGAATTTACCCCAATCTTTTTGTTAATCGCCTTTGGTTAGTGAAAATGTGCATTATTTTGATGATTTTGTGGAATGTTTAAACAATATCTTTCATAAACGAAATATCTATTTCAAGCCCAAGCAAGAACTTCAAAGTATGTGATAACAAAGGATTTTTCTTAAAAATGTCATTAATCACCTGCGCCGAAGCAATTTAATTAGATCCTTTGCAATGTTTGGATTCGCCCGTCACGTGGTTACAAAGTACATATGACGTCACAAAAATGCATCAAATATAATGTTTAATATCGGTGTCAATAAATGTAACATAGATTTTAAGAAATACTCCCGGTTAAAGTATTTTTGCGGTGATTCAAATGATATCGTTTCCCAGCCGTATTTCAGCACCGGGTCGTCTTAACATTGCTGCGTAGGGGGGGGGGGGGGAGAATATCTTTTGTTTATTATAAATATTAAGACCTCAATTTGTAAAAAACTTCACTACTTTTATACTCTATTCATAAGACTTTATCCTCAAAAGAGTTCACATGCATTATACATCCAATCGGAGAAAATTACTTTAACCCAAAACGGACGCCTATTAATTCACCTACGCCGATCCGCTAATTGTTATGTTATAACATAACCTTTATGAGTGTCAAACAAATATCTGGTCTGAAACCATTGTCTTTTAATCCTGCCTTTCTTACAAGAATATTTCCTAAAACTACACTTGATAACTTTGATGCTCTGTTCCTTAGATAATACTACTTTCCATTCTATCACAGCATAGTCAGGATGAATTTAACAAGATATCTACAGAGCAAGATGAGTACATTCATTTCATGCATATCTTTTACAATTTTATACTATGCTAATGTATACGATTTTAATGATATGCACGAGATTTCAATGCAATGCTATGAGATTTCAATGCTATCATGCTATGAAAAATTGATATGAAGAGCTTAAGGATATGGTATGCTATGCTATGAAATTTGAACAAAAACGCCACCATACAGAGAAGAGTTCCACACATTTGGAAGTAAATCAAGCATTCTGAGAGTATTGCGTAAGCAATACACGTCCCCTACCGGTTTGTATCATTCTATGAAAGCTTCCAAGCACACAACTATTTCAGAGCTATTGTAAACGAGATGTCATGCTTTAATCAGAGATAAAAGAACAGAGGAAATCAAAATTAGATAGTTGATATAGAAATTAAATACTGTACAAAATAGGTAAAATAATACTCTTTATTTCATCTCCTGTAATTTCGCCAAGTCTATTCTGTATTCGCTGGTAAAAATTTGTAAAAACAATGCACTGTTACAGTTATGCACAATATCATTTCTTACCGTCTTCTGTACTCCGAATCAAACCAAACAGTTAAACAGCCCAACCCGAAAACGAACCCGATTGTAATCATACAAAAAAAACCTGCCGATTAAATTTACAACACAATGCTTGTCACTATTTTACAGAATTTATTTGTTTCAGTGTTAAAAATGATAAAAGGAATGGTACAAGTAACGCAGGATATTATTACTGACTACATACTGGCCTCGTTTATTCAATACACACCAAACCCGATAACGAACCCGATCATTAAAAAATTTGGAATATAAAACATTAGTTTTCTCGAAAATATGTCAATCAGACGCTACAAAAGTGTAAACTTGATCTCTAGTTTGACATTTTGAAGCTGTTCAGCAAGTTTCATATTATTCCTCAAATGCATAAAGAAAAAAAGTGTGGAAAACTGAAGTGGGACAGACAGACGGACGGACGGACAGACGGACGCAGAGGAAAGCTATAGTCCCCTCCGGTGAAACCGGTAGGGGACTAATAATTAAAAGCCAAAGTTTCCCACTAATCTGACATGTGATAAAAAAAAATTCAAATAAAAACATTTAAAACCGAGTTAGAGTTATGTTGTATGCTATGCTATGATATGACAAATGAGATTCTATGGATCATTTGCTTTGGAATGAGATTCCAATACTATGGTATGAAATGTCAATGCTAGGCTATGAGATTTCAATTCTAGGCAACGAGATATAAAATTCAATGCTATGCTGTTGTAAAAGATATTTTTGAACTGACTGTAGATATGCATAAGGCGTTTAAGACTTCCTCCGAGTTAACCCAGAATATGTGCATATACAAAATATACATAACAGGTGTGTTTTAAAACCCTTGCGCAAGGCAGTGTTTTTAATAGGAATACATGTATGTACGTAGCACATAATCATCAAATATATTTGTGATATCATAAAAATTATTATTATGCCTCCTGTCAGTTTGTCTCTATGTATTCAATACTCATTTATTTTCGCATAGCATACAAGGGGTTTATATAGCGTACATGTACTATGCCAAAATAGAGCACAACAAATATTTTTAAGAATAATCTTACAAGCGCCGACAGCGGGTTTCGACCTCTATTGTTTAGCCCTGGACTAGAATGTATTGACGTCATTGGATGAATCGCATCACGTGATTGCCATATTAATTTCTTTACACGCCGAACGTTAAAATTTTTACGGCAACATGGCGGACGTAACGTTATTTGAGCTGATTTTTTACACAAACATTCAACCATACCTTTAGTTTTTTATGCTCCAAAATATATATAGAGTGACCCCCTTTGCCCGTGACGTAATATACGATTCTACAATGGCATCAAGATTTGCATAGACGACTGACGAGGAAGGTGCAAAAAAATTAGAGAACTATGCTATGAATTATATTATCTTTTCTTTGTTTACATGTCAAACGTTATATCCTCGACAAAACAAAACTCTTATTACAGTACAGGCAACGCGGATCCCGTCACGGTATTTTTATCGTTCCCGCGATACACCATCGCGATTTTTGATCGCGGTACGGATTGCGACCGTGATGTCACCGCGACGGTGTGATTTACCGTTATTCCTGCTGCTGCTGCTGCTGCTGCTGCTGCTTGTTGTTGTTACTTGTCCTGTACTGTACATTACAGGCAATGCGGGTCTCGTAAATCCACGTCAAATATGCGACTTCAGATTTAAGCATAACAGCTGCATTGTAAATAAATTGTGGTCCATATTATTATAAAATTAATAAATTATATTTATGAAATAGAATTTCATGAAATCGGAAACTACATTCGAATTACAACATAACATGATTATTACGCTGTTAAATTTTGTAATGTGTAAATAAGAACACACATCTTTGTTTTTGACGTGCTTATTTAAGTTATTATTTCTATTAGTTGATAATCCTGTTTTTATAACAATCTTAAAATTAAATATTTTCATAAGATGAACTCGTATCAATGCAGAACAATTTCATCTTCTCATTTTATAAGTTGACACGCATAGCGCCGTAAACTGTCAATATATGACTTGTGTATGTTTTAAATTGAGAAATTGACAAATGTCGGGAATCAACTAACAAATCTATTTTTCAATTCAATAATAAAATTATCATTCATATATAAAGTTGGTGCTGCGTTAAAGGCTTAAAGCACATGGAATCATAACGTGTATCAGTATGCGTTTCCTGTGTATGCATATAAAGTTTAAGTCACGATCATTTTCTGTGTATACATGTAGTGATTAACAAACTCAAGGTAGAAAACGACATGCCCTTGAGGGTTTTCACACCTATTCACGACAAAAGAAAAATTCTATATCGCGTACGGCTTCGTCTAATCGCACAACACCTTACAAAAGAGAGAGAGAGAGACGTTTAGGCGTAATTTAACGTACAGTTATGTGAAATATACTAATATCCAATACAAAATATTCATAACATTAGTATTCATAAAAGAATATGGTACACTGTGATTGAATCCATCATGCAATTTCAGATTTGAGTCCACGTGCTGCACCTGTCAATCAAATCAACCCCGCTAGCTCTACCACGTGTTTCCTCCAGGATAAAGTTTCGTTCTATTAGTTTTATTTTTAATAAAGAAAATAAGAAGTATGTTTAACAGTTAAGTTTTTTATAATGTTCGTGATGCATGATATACTGTGTTTGGAAAGTTTAATTCGTTGTGTTTTTTCTCTATCTCTCGTTTAGTTTATAATGGAGGTTTTTTGCGGGAAGGAACAACTTCAACACGTTTAGCGGTTAAAGAACGCAGTAAAATGAATCAATTATTTGATATAACTATTAGTAAAATTGTTTTAAATAAATGTAGAATTCTTCTTGGTCAATCGTTACACAGATTATCTACCTGCCTCATTCCTGTGTATTTTGTGCGTTCAAGCGTAGAGTGATTTCCTGTCAGTGCGACGGTTTCACACCTTTGTGTAAAACAATTGGGACTTATTTCAAATAAAGTTAACTTCGACAGTCATAAAGCGGTGGGGGGGGGGGGGGGGGGGGGGGGGGTAAGGTTACGATAACGGGAAACGGGTTTACATATTTGTAGTAGCTTTATATTCAATAAGATTACATGTACATGCCCACATAAAATGATATCAATACATTTACTGAAATGTTTAAATGTTTTTTTATCGGCATGAAATGCAAAACTTTCAAAACATGTTCTTAATTTCTTTGAAATGTGTAAGAACATAAGAACGGTTTGACAACATTTCCTTCTCAATTTTTAAGGTCTTCCGTTTCCAACGGAAGACCTTGTACTGATTCTGTTGGTAATTCTTTTTAGGGTCTTCCGTTTTCAACGGAAGACCCTCTTGTTATTCTATTGTTTTTTTTAGGGTCTTCCGTTTTCAACGGAAGACCCTCTTGTTATTCTATTGTTTCTTTTTCATTATTATTATTTTTCTTTTTCTTTATTTTTCTGACTTTTTCAAAGCTTAATATCTCAAAAAGTTTTCAACAGATTTACATGAAACTTTCAGGGATTATGAAGCATTATTGTGCCTCAAAGTTTTTTAATTTTCAACTACAACGTCACTTCCGTTTTTACGTTACGTCAATTTTTAAATTTTAAAAAATTAATTTTGTCCAGGGCGTTTTTCAAAAACGGTTCAAGATAAAGACTTGGAATTTTCTGTGTTGAAGCAATGATCGTTTTTATTTGGACATAAGACTGGAAATTAGTTTCCGTCACTTCCGGTCTAAACCGGAAGTGTTTTAAAATTTTCGAATTTTCGAATTTTTCGTTTTAATTTAAAATGTTTACGAGGTTTGTAGAGTTTGTTATGCTGAACACGAATCTGAAATCCGTTTGAAAATCGGACGATGCATTACAGAGATATCGGGGGTTAAAAATTGATTTTTCCGGAAATTTTAATTCCGCGTCCTTGGTTTAAAAAATAGCGTAATGTTCAAAGTAAAATTAACTCGTACCAAAAATAATCGCTAAGTCGTACTTGAACACATTCGGATTTTTTTGTTAAGTCGTTCTTGAAATCAGAAAGGTTTTTGTTAAGTCGTACGTAAAATCTTTCGTATTTTGTTAAGTCGTACCAAGAATAATTCGATTTTTTTCATCTTTTTATTTTAGTTACTCTTGTTATTGGTTTAAGGGCTCTGCTTCATACAGGAACTTCCAGCTTTACTTCCGATATTAACGGAAGACCCACTCGTTGCTTTGCAACGAGCTTTGCTCTAGTTTATTATTATTATTCTTCTTGTTTTTCCTTCTGACTTCTTTTTTGCTTTATTTCTCAAAAACTATTCAACCGATTTGCAAGAAATTTTCAGGAATTATGTTAAATAGTTGTCCCTTGAAGATTTTAAACTTTCAATCATTAAGTCACTTCCGTTTTCTAGTTACGTCATTTTTAAAAATTTCAAAAAGTGATTTTGTCCAGGACTTTTCTCGTAAACGGTTGTTTATAAAGACTTGAAATTCTCTGTGATTGTAAATCTGTGGATTTACTTATGGCAAATTTACAAAAAAAATTATTTTGTCACTTCCGGTCGAAACCGGAAGTGATTCTAATTTTTAGGAATTTTCATTTTTTTAAGCGAATAATAAAATTATATGCATGTTGTAGAGTTTGCAAAGCTAAATGCAAAACTGAAATTCGTTTTCAAATCGGATGATGCATTTCAGAGATATCGGGGTTTAAAAATTGATCTTTCCGGAAATTTTGATTCCGTGTTTTTGGTTTTAAAAATAGTGCACATTTCACACTGAAAGTAATTTCTACTGAAAACAATTCGTACTGATAATTAAACTGTATATAAAACACAAAATTATATTCATATTGTAGAGTTTGCAAAGCTTAAAGGCATAATATCTATGAAAATACGTATTATTTTATATTGCTTTGAATGTCGTGATATGCTAAGATTATGATATTATTAAAAGGATTTCTCTCTCGTAAATATCAATTTTTACTGTTATATGTAGACTAAACAAGCGAAATGACATTTTCTTGAATTCTTGTGCAGGATGACAAAAATTCGATTTGATCCCGCCTCTATTCATATGACCCCAAGTTTGAACTCTTTCGGAAAGCTTTTCGCGCATGCTCAACGCGGTAAATTAAAACAAACATGTCGGAAAACAGCAAATCTAACCGAGGAAGAAAGAGATGTTTAACCGATTCTGCGAGAAAAAGAAATAGAGCCACAGTAGCATCTAAATGGAACAAAAGCAGAGTATATATTGGTAATCAGTTTGAACGCTGGAATGAATTGAAGGCCATATTGAATGTGGATACGCATGCCGAAGTAGCCAATGTTTTGCTGAACAAGTGAGTCTCACACACGTGTTTTAGTTAACGTTTGTTTGTCTTTTATTCAAACAATTATTTTTGTAGAAGTGATACATAGATAGAAACCAATCATAAGTTATTTTTTCGAGAATATAGCCGATAAAAAAGAAGCAAAAATACAAGAAAAGTATTGTTAGACATTTACGATATGCACTCAGATATAAGAGGCCTCCGAAGGGGAAATCAAAATCAAAATATATAAACCCATGTTTGCAACTCAAATATTAGTTTGATTTTAATATAGGAAGTAAAAAATAAAACATATATGGATTAGAAATAAATAAATACTAGTTCATAGTTGTCAAAAGGATTAAAGTCTCTAATGAAAAAAGCCTCTGTACATACATTGTGTGCAGGTGTGTATTGCATAGTTTGTGCGATTGTGTGTTTACAACTACTTGCACATTCAGTAGAGTTTTGATTTGGAAATTTTAACGCCCCCTGCGCAGCTCTACATTGCTTAAATATCATTTTTGTTAATGATTTCTGTTTATAAGCTTTGTAACATTCTTTTGTAGTTATCATGCAAATAATATAGTTGATGCAGTCAGTGATTATCAACCAAACTCCCAAAAATCTGAAACAGAAGAATTAGAAAGAACAGTTAATGTAGTTTCAAAGGATACAGCTGTAACTTCAACACCTGGACCATCACATATACATTCTCGTTTCCACACCACATGTGATGTGTCAGACATATCATCGGCTGGAGAATATCATAGGTAGTTTGCGATTAATTTTACATGTTGTGAGAATATTGCCTTCCTTATTTTTTATAAGCATTACCGATTTACTGTATCAAGTATAGTTTCCTATGACAGCCATCAGTGGGACCCTCTCTTAATGAGCTAACTTTATTGTATTTACAGAGAGTCAGACATGTCGGGTATTGAAGAGTTTTGTAGTAGTGCGAAAAAAGCGTATGAAATTGAGAAGTCAACTTCCTTTATTAATCCTTTCGAGTAAGTTGTGTTTTGTGATCATATTATTGCATAAAGCTTACAAAAGATTAGCAGAATAAAAATTGAATGTTATTATGATTTGTGTCTTACAGTGGTTACCATAGTTTTATTTATGAAAATTAATGAGTTTTGTTTGTTCATAACAGTCTTACAATTGACGAGGATGAAATGTGCTTGCTGGACGATGATTCGTCTGATTCTGATGAGGAATTTCAGCCAAATTTCAACTTAACACTCAGGTAACAGCTATATCTAGCTAAAAACTGTTAGAATTGTTTTAAGTATTTAATCTAAAGAATTGCTGCATCCATAAATCAATTTATAAACTCTATCAAAGCTGATGTAGAATTCTGTTATGGAGGATGTATATCATATCTTCCTTTGAAACACCTTCTGTTCATTGAAATTTGTGTCACTAGTCTTTCAACAGTCTATGCTCTAATTGCAATTGTGGATTGTATAGCTGTTTCATTGTAAATATATATGTATTTAATTTTACAGACCAAGTAATGCAGACCAGCTTCCTATAGAGTACTCGGATGATGAGTCTGACACATGTGATGATGACCCTGCTGATGCTGCAGAAACAGACTACAAGAGAGTAAACAGTATTGAGGACGTAGAAACTTTAATTACTGACCGCCCTCTTCTTGTATACCAACAGCCCTTGTTGGATTTGGCCAACACACAGATTAGTACTATCTGCAAAATTTGTAATGAAGCTGTCAGCATTTGTGTGGATAATATTGGTTCAGCAACATATCTTAAATGGGTAAGAACCATTCAGAACATGTTTTAATGAGGGAGAATAAAGGTCTCAAAGTCAGTTCAAAAGACATGGTGACATACAAACTCATGATTTACCAACTAAAGAATTTTTATATGATTTCCACATTTTTTGTATATCATATGAAAAGATGAACTTTTGAAAAAATCACAGTGTTTTAAAGTGAATTGTTGGATATTTTTATTGATTTTTTTTTTATTGAAAGATTTTGTAAAAACCATGCAGTTTAAAAGTTTTTCTTTCAATATTTATGAATTTATAAAGCCTGTTTTGTTGAAATCTCAATCCAGATTACTGATACATATTTTTTTATTGTAGGTCTGCAAATTAGGTCATGTTGCGAATAGGTGGTGTTCGCAGTCAATTCTCAACAGAAGAATGCATGCTGGAGACCTTGTTTTTGCATCAGCCATCCTATTGTCGGGCAACAATTTCCAGAAAATTTCAACACTGGCAAAGTTCTTAAAACTTCCAATTCTTAGCTCCTCATCATTTCACAGAATTCAAAAAACCTACCTTGTTCCATCAATTGACAGATTTTGGATTCAGAAACAAGAAAGTACTCTTAGAGAATTTCAAAATACAGATATAATAGTTTTAGGTAAATACTAAATAATATAGCCAATTTAAATTGAATACAAAAAAATTAATTTAAAAAGAAGAGTGAAGTATGGAATTCATGAAATGGTATACATGTTTCATTTAACTTGAGATATTTTATTCTGCATAGCCATACACTCATTTTTAGGTGATGGGCGTATGGATAGCCCAGGACACTGTGCACAATACTGTTCATACACCTTCATGGAGTATACATCCAAGAAAATTCTATGCATCACAACAATGGACAAACGAAGTACTGACCGGAAAAGCACCAACCTGGAGAAAGCTTGCTTCCTGCGAGGGATGCAGTTTTTTAAAGACAAAGGCATCAAAGTTGTAGAGGTGGTGACTGATGCACATGTCCAAATCGCTTCAGTAATGAGTATGTACATAGTGATATGATCATAAAATTCATTAGCTATTAAGCTAAAAATGTAATAAACTTGTTTAAGTGTTTTTACAAATCATATTTTGTGTAATTTTATATCTCATGGAAATTTATTTTCTGTATAAGTGTGTCTAATTCCTTTCTATGCTCTTGATTCTTGTTTTATCAATCTCATATGTTATACATATACTTTATGTTGATTATTAGGAAAGGATTTCCCGGATATAAAGCATTCTTTTGATGTCTGGCACGGGACAAAGAATTTGGGAAAGAAACTCATAAAGGTATAGACATTACTACTAAGTTAAATATAGACATTAATACTATTAAGTTAAATGTATATATGCGTGTAATGAAAACCATGACTTTACCTGTTGTTTGAGACTAGTCTGTGATTACCTACATTTATTGAACATGACATGTAGATCAGTCAAGAAAAAGGAAACAAAGAATTGAGTGGATGGGTCAAGGATGTAGTAAATCATTATTGGCACAGTGCAGAAGTTTCTACCACTTGTGAAGAGTTTCTTGTAAGTTTTAATTCACCTAAAGTTCAGAATATTTCGTATATTACCTCAGTACCAGTATCTATTATTAGTTTTGCTTTTGAGTCCCTGCAAAGAAAATCTAAATATTGTAATGTATAGGGTAATTTTGTCATATTCAAAAATTATCTTTTGTTGATTATTTTTACAATGACTTATATAATTATTCTTTTAATTGTATTTAAGGATGTTTGGTATGGTATGCTCCATCATATTGTAAATGAACATGAGTGGTTTGTACCATTTGCAAACTCTACGGTAAGCACTTGCCAACACGGCCCTTTAGAAGATGGTAGTCAGACAAAGGAGTACCTTAAGAAAGGATCAGCAGCCCATAATGCACTTAGACAAATCGTAATGGATAAACGGCTTGTGAAAAACATTCCATACTACCTTAACTGCCGGTATGTAAACTTATTGAAGGATAAAATTTTCCCCATTAGCTTGGAATAAATAATTTCGACTATCTATATTAATTTTAATGATCTTTTGGTGCATAATTTGACGTTTTTTATTATATATATGAAAGAAAAATGCATAGTATTTATTGGGTCTCTACAATGTACTGCACATTTCATGTTTTAACATATTTATAAAATAAAGAATGTACTATTGTAACCCTTGACATCTTTCAAACAAGACCAACTTTTAATGCTATCCATACAACCTTCAGCATTATCAAATATCCAACTCTGCATAGCAATTTAAAAAAAAAACAATCTCTTTCACAATCATATTGACTTTTCATTCATTGTAGGAGCACGTCAGAACTGGAAAATTTTCAAAATCTAATTCTGGTGTATTCCTCCAAGAGACACTCTTACAGCCCTCCAGTATATAGGGCAAGAAACAGGTTGGCTGCCCTTGACCATAATTCTCATGCAGAGCGAGAGGTGATGAAGAACAAAGATGGTTCTCTGAGGTTTGTAATGTTCGTCAAATATAATGCATAATATATCCAAAAATACTGGACAGAAAAACAATCACACTATCCCTTAAAATATTTACAGCCAACCAGTTTTGAATAAATCAGATAGTTTTTGCCCAATACAGCAACTGGCCTGGATGGAAAAAATGATGAAAATATATAAGCCATTTGAATAACATCTCATTTTTTTTTTATTTCTTGGCATTTACTTTATAAAACCAGACCATATTCCAAATGAATGTTTTGTATTGCAGTTTTATCCAAGCATAATTTATTCATTTATGGTTATATGTAGGTGGCAAAGAAGTTACAACAAAAAAACATCTAGATGGTCTGTCCATCCTGTAAAAGTGGAGAAAAATTACAGTTATGTTCAAGACCTAATTCGGCATATCATCACCAGCAGGATAGAGGATGACATTGGAATGAACAGACCCATGGAATTGGAGGCAGACGATCCACGGCGGATATCTGCCCATTTGGCACCAGTTCCACCACCATCAACGAGAGACATTGTGGCTTCTCAAATTTCTAGATTCGAAAATCTAAATAAAACAATTGAGTACTGGACAGCGGAGGGGCAGTAAAGCTTTCATTTGTGACAATATTATGCCATTGATAGGGCTGGGTAATGCCTAGAGATTTCCATATTGCCATGTTCTGTGATATTTATCTCTGTGATATTTATCATATATTTTATTACAGGGAGCTAGACATAGTGGTTTGCTTCACTTGCATATGGATGATGCTGTAATCAGAGAATTGTTACAGGTTTTTCTCTTTGATAATTGTATGTCATTAGTCATCAATTTAAATAAATAAATCATGTTTTTTTTATTGATATCTGAGATTTTATATTACACTACTTTGATCTGATTAAAAACAGAACAAACACTTTTCCTGCAAATGTAATTTAATTTCAATTGAACCTCCCCCCAACGAAACCTTTATATTGTCCAAATGGATTGGGATACTTGTCCCGGATGCGCCAAACACAACAGCTGGGTATCACACGTCTAATCCCTGCCCCAAGTCTGCCATGTTGCCAGACTATGAACTGCCTGTAGGCCGCAAATCTGTTTGCTCTATTAAGGTCTTCATCAGGGGGCATGACGAGCAACTCCTCCCTCAGCCTTCTTGCCACTGCAAGAACTGCCTCGTCCAGGACAATCAAGTAGAAGTCCTGCAGAAATAGGAATATGAATTCATATGACATATCCCTTGAGCTATTTTGTTATCTAAATTATATAACTACTCGTTAGTTTAAAAGTGATTAAATGAAGGTATAATACTGAAACTTAATCAAAGTGAATCTGATTTGTTAACTTGGTTACATACAGGCAGTCTTGAGTAGCAGTTTGGTCTAGTTCTGCCACAACATCGTCTCTCTGCTTCCGTTGGCATTTCCCGGCAATATGTGCAGGTACACCAGGCCGGGGTAGGACCATCTGGTGGAGGATGATGTCCGCCATGCTGTCCGTCGTCCCTGTCCAAAACGTCGAACACGAATTCAGGGTGTTGTGATGCGATATCGACAACAAGTCCCCTCAGGTCACAATCCGATAGACGAGAAATTCTATCCTGAAATGATTAAAAACAATTTTTGCATGTCAGCACATTTTTTCCAGAATGGAACATATTCGGTCACAAATTGTTGAAAAACAATATTCTTATATCCATGAATTTTCTTTTAATACATATGTCAGGATAACTTATTTAAAATATTAATATTTATACCTGCAATTGACGATTTCTCTCCTCTAAAGTAGCTGCTGCTACCTGAGCTCTGTTGGGTCCATCAGCAGCTCCCCTGCGTGGTTGACCTCTTCCTCTTGAAGCTCTCCTTGGTCCTCTGCCCCTCCCTCTTACACCCCTGAGGGTGTCACGACCCCGGCCCCTACCTCTACCTCTACCTCTACCTCTTCTAATTGTCTGGTCAGGATCAGCTGGCTCGCTGCTGTCAGAACTACCGGTATCATGTGGATACATTGAGCTTCTAGAGTCCTGAAATAACCACCAATACATGTTTGTCTTTGTTATATATAAAAAAAAAAGTAAGACGGGTGTTAACTTGTATCTGATAGATCGATTTTTCTGATTGATTTTTTTTTCATTTTACATTTTTGGTTGGTTATTACAGTGTTTAGTTGTATGTTTAATTGATCCCCCCCTAATTTTGAAGCAGAGAACCATCATTTCTGCTTTACAGATAAACTGGAATGTGCATATTTACAGGGGGTAAAATCTAAAGATATTTTACGTAAATTCTAACATGACACAGTCACCTGAAATTTTATTATAAACTTGCAAAGGTGGCTCAATATAACCAAAACAATTCAATCCCCTCTAGAAATAAAGTGTTAAAGGGAAGGATTTTCCCATCACACTTATATAAAAGAGGTAGAATATTTCAATCTTTGGCTGTATATTGAACGACTTGTTGATAAAAAAAACAGGTGTCCGTGATAATAAAAATAGAACGTCTATATGTTAACTGATGAAACAGAGACACTACACATCGAATATCATATTTATCAATTTTTCATTCCCATTTTTTTCCGTATATAATAATCTAGTTTGTATTATAAGTATGAAACGCTCACAATTTATTATGATGTTTTATGTTGCAATTTTACTGGAATAAAAAAAAATACCCCTTTGGGTACCCCATTCATGTTTCAATGTACAAAACATCGAACGGAAACAATTGTCATTAATCTATTACAATTTATTAATAGAAATGGATTAAATAATACTTTCTGGAAGGGATAGGCTTGCAATACACCTTCCACTATGTATGAATAATTTTATTATCACATAAGATTACTGTCATGTGCTTACCTCGTCATCCATTACGCTGCATCCGGGTATGTAAAACTCAGCTTCGGTAGACGTCGGAAAAACTTCCGATGCATAATTAACACGGTGAGTTCGGACGAGTTTAATCAATTAATTAATGATTAGGAGACTTTTTATAGACACAGTGATGCATTATTTAAGTATTTGATGTTATATCTTTGTTTTATGGTAACTTTCAGCAATATGAAAAGTACATCAAAATCTTAGACAATATGCCTTTAATACAAAACTGAAATTTGTTTTCAAATCGGATGATGCATTGCAGAGATATCGGGGTTTAAATATTGATTTTTCCGGAAATTTTGATTCCGTGTTCTTGGTTTAAAAAATAGTGTAAAATTCACACTGAAAGTAACTCCTGCTGAAAACAATTCGTGCAGGTCATAAAACCGGACTCTGTTTTTTAATAGTTAAATAAAGTGTTTTTCGATACAATTTCGTTATTTCGATCGATAATTACGTTGTAAATTTTTATTAGTCTTATTAGTTATAATCGAAATAATTATATCGTACGATTCCCCATTTCAACTCGCCTTGTTTTGACTGCGAACAAACAGCTGATAGCGGTGTGTCTACATTTTTAAAAGAAGCAAGGCCTGCAAGACGGCGATAGTGGAAATTTCAGCTCAACTAACGTATGACAGATTATAAAGGTATTTTTCAATACAGGATATGTCGTATTGACTTTTTCTTTTCAGAGTCTTTGCACTTTTCAATCTAATCCGAGATTCCTCTGACTCTAACCTCCGCTTTTGAAGTACGTCACAATATAAAAGCGGGCGTTAGAGTCAGCGGAATCTCAGAATATTATCTGTCCAGTGTATTTTCACGGTAGCTGCAGAACTGTAGCTCTCCGGGGAAAAAAATAATGACAGACCGGAGAGCTACAGGGCCACCCATTGAAAAAATTGTACATGTATATTTATTGCGCAGAAAAACGTTCGCTAGTTTTGGACTGATTTACCTTATTTATACGCAAATTCTGTGAAAACAATTAGTACCATTAAATTCCTCATGCAATTTACTACTGATATCGCCTCCTTATTTGCCTCAGACTTTCTCCGAAACACGCTACCGACTTTGGAAAATCAAGTATGTTGAATTTACATCGAGATCGAGAGTCGCCATTTTTACATGTAAACAAAGTGGACCACACGAATTTACGGGACTGGTGATGGTGTTTAAAAGACTATCCGAGGCAAGTGAAGAGAGGATATCAGTAGTAAATTGCATGAAGAATTTAAAATTAAAAGCGGTGGGAGTCCTCAGGTACACAAGAATAGAATGTTGTAATTAGAGTGCATGTTTGCATGATGATAACTTTACCCTAAATATTTATAGCAGATCTTTACCATATCGCCTTCACTTAATTTATAAATTAAAAAACTCAGGCTTGTGTTTAATTAAATAAATATATTTGACAAAGTAATTATTCAATCTAATTAAAATTAGACCTTTTGTCTCGCTCTCTGTTATATATGGTTATTGCTTGTGTAACAGGCATGTAAAGTCTCAAATTTCATATTATATCAAGCTCAGAATTTAGGTCAATGTTCCATGATATCTATTAAACAGTCTTCTCAAGATATAAGTATTTCACAGAATCATTGTAATTTGAGAGATTAGATTATCTTTTATACATATTGATTCATTTTAGGTAAGCTTTACATGCATATCACATCAACATAGTATGTAAATAATTTTTACTGCATGTGCCTCAGATCTCTCTCTCTCTCTCTCTCTCTCTCTCTCTCTCTCTCTCTCTCTTTTAATCTTGGCAAAGACTCATGAAACTGTCAGAGGGCAACTTAATTTTGTGACAAAAATATCTCGATCTTGTAAAAGAAATCCAAAGTGCATTGAATTTTAAAATGAGCATGTACCCGGTATTATTAATCCCTCATTTTTATGCGCATTATACATAGTATTGTTTTTAAAACATGTAATTTGTAAGAAAAAAACCCTCGCTAAATTTATTCGCAATAAACCACAGTAGAATTGACAAAACATGGTATACACGTAGCAGAAGCTTATACTTTGACACTGTTTGGATTGGTAATATTCCTAAAGTTTGTAGTTTATGAATTGAAATATTGCTGTCGCACTTCAAGTAAAACAAACTCTCTCGCTCACTCCTGCTCTCGCTCAATCTGATATGTCTATACCCAAGAAATTATTTTAATGTTATGATATTATGACTTGATATGCACATTTTTGTTTTTGTACTGGCTAAATGTTAATGTCATATATTTGGATATGTCATACTTATAACACTGCATGGTCAGTGTATTTTTTCCAAAAATATTATGTATATGTTAATGTAAACACAGCTATTACAAGTACATGTATGTTAACACAGCTACCGTAATTTATTTTTTTTAATTTCAGCTTAAAGCAGACTCTTGTTACCACATGGCTTTTACCTGTTGATTCTTGTGGTTTCAGCTCTTGAGGTTAACCTGTCACCTCTACCCACATGCATATTCCTTGTGTTCTACAGACTATCTACCGGTAATTCAAATTAAATCGGATAATGCATTAACTATAATGGAACTTTAAGAAAGCATCATGTCCTATTGTGGTTTGTTCATGTTTGATAAGAAATTATGAAAAACAAAATCAAGGCTGTTTAAAGAAATATAATTGTTGTGAAAATTAGTTTTTCAATAAAAGTATGCAATTATGTTTCCTTCATTTTTTATTTTATAAAGATATTTAGATGTGTTTACATAGTTGAAAAATCACCCAACTCTTTCCAATTTTCTCCATAAGATTACATGTAGGATATGTAAATGTACATTTGACTTTTGAATAACACCAGCAATGATAATTACTTTTGAAATGAGCAAGAAACAATCTATTTTCACCCGCTTAAGGTATATATGCATAAAAAAGTAGAAAAAAACATGTCAAATTTGAACATTTTTAATGGATTTCTCCTCCACCAGCTACCCGGGTGTGTTTGAATTTAATTTTATTTAAGGCAGATGTTGAACTTGTTGATCTTACTGTTTTAGCATGGTTAAAAAGAGACAATAAACCAGAATAGATTAGATATTTAATAAATATGATTGTTAGCTTACTTTTTTTCATGGAAAAAAGAAATCACATGCAGAAATACTTGTCTATTTAATTATTAAAATGCTACAAATCATTCAAGAAACATAATAAGATCAAATTCTAGTATCATTGATGATTGTTTTCAAATATGTGTGAGAAATGACTCATAGAAATTGCCACAAGTTTCAGAAAATTAGGTAAAAGATTTCAAACCATGACTTTTTTATGAAAATCAAAAGATAGGGGGTGGGTATACATGTAAGGGCATTTCTAAGTTATGTGATGCTTTTATCAAGATAATATCATGTAGATGTATGTTGTATTGAATAAGGTTTCTTATTAAAGGTGGTTGAACAACAATTGACCTCTAAAAGGTCAGGTAAAGATGTTTTACTATGGAGAACCCTGTAAATCTGTGTTGAGTAAAAGAAATTGGAAATGGTGGGTTCACTTAAATGGCCATATGTTTATTAAACCTCAATGGAATTGTCAATATGTGGTATACTTTTTTCTCAGAATTGCATTAGCTTTCTTATTATAAGACAAAGACATCTGTTCATAAAATGTACTAAGTTAAAGGTAGCAAGGGACGATTCGGATAAAGTATCCGTTAATATTTTTGTAAAATTAAGGTACATCACTACACCTAGAATTATACTTTTTAAGACACTTCTTCACAAGATGGCGATTTAAATATTTTGTTGAACTCATAATATCGTTCGATTGGGTTGTATACCGTCATAGCTTAATGGTTAAAGTATTGGGTTTCTAAAGCGTTTGAGTTTTAGTCCGCCTGGAGCTTTTGTTACTGTTTATTGAATTAAATTTTTGAAAATGTAATTGTTCATCCAAATTTGCACATTTTTTGCCTATTTGACGTAAACACTTCTTATCAATTATGATATCTATCATAATCAAGTAATTTTCTGCTGATTTGAGAAAATATTTCAAGGTGTTTTGAGCCACCTTAAGAGATGCTGCACTTGAAGGCTTATGAGTGTTGCTAAGATTCATAAAATGAATTTTAATGATCATCATTAGAGGGATCTCCCTTGTTGGAATTGGTATGCAATAAGAAAACCCCTAATGTTTAATACGTACATGAGAATTGAATAGTGAAACTTGCGGCTAAGACTGTTGTGTTGACTTTACACTGTTTGTCAATTGCAGGTTACAAATGGGAGGTTATATAACTCGAAATTTATGTGGATGGGACATTATATACCTATTCACTTGGTATGAGGATAATAGCAAGTTTATTGTCCTCCAAGACAGCCACTATTTCATGGGCGAAGCCAAGTGAAATAGTTGCTGTTGAGGGGGACAATAAACTGTCTGGCATCCTCACACAACACAACAGTCTCAGTCTGTCTTTCTGTCAGTAAATAGCTATAGGTATCTTAATTATTATCCTGAAAAAAACTTTATTTGTTGGCGTTGCAGAATTTCTTGATGATAAACAAATTAGAATTATCGGACTTTGAATTTAATGCTGTGATCGGATTATACCAGAGGTGTTCCGAGTTTAAAAAAGGGAAATCGTATGCTGCTGGTGAATAGCATAGAAACTATTTCACAGTTAGATGGAATAGCATGTTTATTCATTGTAATTTTACATAGGAAATATTCACAGAAATATAATAAACTTTACATTTCTAAGTTTCTGACATTTGATGGTGCAACAAGCACAGTTTGGAAGGTCAAAGGTGACATCTTTTGTATCTGACTCCTTTTCGGCTTTATAACTCAAAAAGTTTATAACCGATTGAGATGAAACTTTGAGAGATTATGTGCAACTATTATGCCTCTAAGATTCTAAAGTTTCTTTGAAAACGCCCTTTCCGTTTTTACGTTACGTCATTTAAACAAAAAATTTTAAAAAGTCATTTTGTCCAGGGCGTTTCTAAAAACGCTTTAAGATAGAGGCTTGAAATTTTCAATGGTTATGATTTAGTCGTTTTACCTGTGTAATAAGGCTCGAAATGAAAATCTGTCACTTCCGGTCAAAACCAGAAGTGAATCAAATTTTTCGAAAAATTGAATTTTTTGATCAAGTCAAAAATGAATATCTGTTTTGTAGAGCTTATTCAGCTTAATCTAACACTGAAAGCCGTTTTAAAATCGGACGATGCATTAGAGATATCGGGTTTAAAAATTGATATTTCCAGAAATTTTGATTCCGCGTCCTTGGTTTAAAAAATAGCGTAATGTTCAAAGTAAAATTAACTTGTACCAAAAATAATTGTTTAGTCGTACTTGAAATAAGTAAGATTTTTGTTAAGTCGTACTTAAACTCATTCGGATTTTGATAAGTCATACCAGGAATAATTCGATTTTTTCATCTTTTTATTTTAGTTACTCCTGTTATTGGTTTAAGAGCTCTGCTTCTTACATGAACTTCCAGCTTTACTTCCGACATTAACGGAAGACACACTCGTTGCTTTGCAACGAGCTTTGCTCTAGTTATTCTTTTTTTTTTCTTCTAGACGTTTTTTAAAACTCAACTATCTAGCTTGTTTGTTATCCTATAAAGTTCAAATTTTCAGAGCTTATTGGTAGTTACTATTTCTCAATATCTGAAGAAAATGGTTGAAATCGACACTTCCGGTACCGAGTTATTCCCCTTTTCCCCAAAAATATAGGCATTCTTGTGCACGCAAAGGCTCTGAAACCGCTCACAGCATGTGTTACAAGGTCACAAATCTTAAAAATAGAGAGTTTGAACGTTGTCCTCCGAGTTTTCTTTTTACAATTTTCCTCCTTTAAAGTTTCAGAAAATTAATTTGAATTTGTGTTTCAAAAAATGCTGATTTTTGGTTGTGTTTTTGTTATGTAGCTCTTTAGTTTAAAATTTTCTCTAAACACATATTGAACAAAATATGTGCAAAATATCAAGGGCTTTCACTTGACACCATTGAAAAAGGGCTGGCCCTTTAAATTAGGGGTCTAGAGCCCTTAAAAGTATTCGCTTTATAACTCAATATTGGTTAATATTTCGCTATAGCTGTCGATAGAAAAGTTGTTCATTATTGTGTTATCAATGTCGTTACAAAATTATTTTGTATCGGTAATGCGTAACATGAGTGTAAAAAGCTTGTCTTGTTAACATGTACCTGTATTCATTTGGCAAGTAAGCGAATCGTCTTCGTGCGCATTACGTACATAAATTAACAGCTGAAAGTGTACCAGCATATACGGGATGCTTTGATTCATTTGAAAAAGTGTCTGAAAAGTATACGTGTACATGTTTTTCTTACAGCCTTTTTTTTTGGAGTCACCTCTGTTTAGGTCTTATAGTGGACAACCGTTAAGAAAAACAAAAAGAGAAAATATAAACGTTCTTTTTCTTATCTAGTGAGATATATAAACTAGATTTAAAAAAAAAATAACTTCCATGAAATAGATTTGAGTCATTTTACTGCAAGCATTTTAAATCGACATAAATTCTTAGTTGTGTGCGTCATTACATAACCCATCTCGCCCGCGGCCGAGAAAATCGATCACCAAGGTCGCGGCTGGACTACCTAGCGGTCAGCGGTTATCTAATACACAAGAATCACGTCTGTCATATGTGATTTTATTTAGCCGCAAACACAAGAATCGTACACAACGACATTAAAGCTTACTCTTCTTAATTTGAATAAAACGATAGAGTGTCAATAAGAAATCGTTCTGTTTATATAATCATAAAAGCAATGCCATCCTCGAACTGAAGCAGTATCAGACAGATAGATCAACTGTGGGATTAAAGGGTAAAAAAACTTATATTAATTAAGCTTAGTCATCATACTGCAAACATTGTAAATCTTCCTGGGTTCTGAGCTCTCTATGTGTGTTTTACCTATACGTAAGTTATCCGATCCCTCATCCGCGGCCGAGGAAATCGGTCGCGGCTGCACTACCTAGAGGTCAGCGGTTATCTAATAACAAGATATACAAACAAGAACTGTTTCAATTTTATGTTCTTAAAGTTTGTTCACCTTAAATTTATTTAATTAAACATTAGAATGTGAATTGAGAAGCCCCTCTAAAAATTGATAAAAGCGATATTATTCCAAATCAGAAACATCATCAGACATAAATCAATAGTGAATTTGTAATTCTAAAATGTCCTAAAATCTATACATCAGTCATGTACTAATGATGTTATAGGTTAACAACGAAAAACCACAAAGTTTAAACCTTAAAATGATGATCACCCCTAGAACATAGCCAAGGAGATCCCGCGCGAGTGGACAAGTGATCCGCGGTAGCTTCGTGTTCTTCTACATGTACTTTATCACACGTGCATGTTTATTGATATTTTGTACGATTCCAACTATTTGTTTATTCGAGATTTTGACCGGTACATGTAAGATTGACTTGTGTTTCAATTTCAGATTTTTGTATTTACCCACGAATGTTTCCGCTAAATACTGCTGAGAGGTTTTATAGATATCGTAGAAAGTAGTTGACGTCTTCATAGGGTTGCAGATAAAATGAGAGAGAGAGAGAGAGAGAGAGAGCGCTCAAAATTGGAAGCATTATTTAGCCGAATTTAGAAAATGAAACAGTCCCCAAGCGTTCAAGGCAGGATTAAAAAAAATCAAATATCAAATTAACACATGTGGTAGAGGCAATTGCAACTTCTCTGGCCTTTCCAGCAAGTTTGGAAAAACACCTCGAATGTATTAACATCACCGGATGTTAGAATTTTATACAAAATGGAGTCGCTTCCCATTAAAATAAGTATCGGCAAGAAGTCTTGTATGTCGTTTCTGTGTTATATTTTAGTGTATATTGATACCTTTAATGAAGTATAGCTCACATCTCAACAGATCATAAAATGTGTTGTAATTATATCAAGTTTTATAAAAAGGGGGGTTGTCATGGACGCCTAGGTAATACATTCGAAGTGTTTTTTCGAGCTTGCCGGAAAGGCCCGAGAAGTTGCGATTGGCGGTAGAGGCTTACACGATAAAAGAATTGTCCAGAATTGAGGGATTTAGTGATTATTTTTAGAATGTTTACATGAGTTTTTAAACAAGATTTGTTTAGATTTTATCGGTTTCATGATCACAGTGCAAGGGCTTTATTTTTTTCAAAATGTGGCGAAGACCTATTTTTGGCGACTACTTAACATGTGTACATTTTTCTCCTCAATGTATGTCACTTTCCCACCCGTGTGTTTATTCGGTCAGTCTATGCTAAGTCAATCCGCTCCACGTGCGACCTAAAATCTCGTGTCGCGTCAGCGCGCATACACTGTAGCTCAGAATATTGCCCCTGGGCTGCAGATCAGCAATTGGTAAATAATTGAGTAACATTTGGATGGATGCTTTCACTGCAGCGGTCAATTGTTAAGCAATAAGTGTCTAAATATTCGATGTCAATCAACCTCAAATTAAAGGTGCGATACCTTAATCTGAGAATGTGGCTAAAAAATTAACCTGTTGAACACGCTAAACTTCTATAGTTATGAACAGAATAAAATATATATTATCAGAGACATAAATAACTTAAGTTATTTATGTCTCTGGTTTTATAAGTTAACAGTTTTAAGTCAAGATTAAATAAAATTTGTTCTCAGGATTAGAAGTAATGATATACGACTACATTAAGCAATAAAGTCGGTCGATCGTCATTAAATCATCAGAGTAATGCAAGTGTCGACAGTTTCTTATTTCTTTGAAATAATTGTAGTAGTCAATTGACTTGCAGACTATAATATAGCGACCATTGATAAAAAAATCATTGAAGTTGTGTAGTATGAGTATGAAATTAAGTCTTTATAGCTTACGCATTTATGTGTACGCGTACATAAAGCTATTTTAGATTTTTTTTACTGTATAAAAAAGTGTTGTTTTTCCTAACCTTAAATTTAAATCTATAGAAATTCAATATCTGCATGTAACATCTCAAAAGCTTTGATAGCTTACCGCTTGGAAATCATTTAGTGATGCAAATTGACAAATGCCCATGAAAAGACATTATTGGACCTCAAGGGTTTCTTATCCTTTCCGACGATGATAAGAAGAACTCAAATGTGCATACAAATCATACACATATTTTACATATATGTGTTATGATAGAAATAATTAAAAAATATAGGTCTTTTTTTGTGCCGCACAAAACGGGCGAAAAGGATTTTTATCCCCCACGAAAATAAATTGAAGGGGAGGGGTAAATGAAAATCACCTTGTCCGTCCGTACGTCGTGTCCGGTCTATATCTTTCTGATGGAGAAATATTGTAAGTGTTCTTACTTCATACAAATATTACTCATTACCTGACGAAGCGTCATGACCTAAACCCAAGGTCATTTGGACAAAGTAAAGGTCACTGGCAGGAAAAGTGCAAAATTTGTTTCCAGTTCACTTTGGAATTTCTTACTTCACACAAAGATTGCTTATGACCTGAGGGTGTGTAATGATTTGTCCCTAAGTCATTTAAGGAGAAACAATGGGAGTTTCTATTTCATGTAAAGATTCCTGATGACCGATGGTGTGTCATGAACTTGACCAAGGGTCAGTTGCGCAAGTTCAAAGTCATATTAAACATGTGCCATATCTTGTATTAATGGAAATGAGTAAAAGCTAGAGTTTGACATAAAGATTATCTGTGACCTGTAAATATACCCTGCCTTGTCTGACTCACTAAAGAAAAAGAACCATCCATTATTCTCTAATAGAGAAATACGTGAGTAATGACTTCTTTCTTAGCGGGGATATCATTGGTGAGCTTGCTAACAGTACCTTTCAGATGGTCCAGTGGGAGCAATGTCGCGGATTGACTAGCTAGCGGTCAGTGGTTACCTAATACACAAGAGTTGCGTCTTGCGTACATGGGTTTATTTAGATTTACAAAGATTTTTTTCAATTTTAGCCTTAAAAATTTAACTTAACATGTACATTTATGCTTTTTAGCATCATATAATTGATGTAAATTCGGGATATAAACGAGAGCTTTTCATGAATGTTACTAATATCAAATTACAACAAAAAATCTATTTCACAACACAAGATGATATGTTTGTTTTAAATATCATATACTAGTATTTAAAACTTGTCTTTGTTTCCTTTTCCACTTGATTTTTCTGTGTGTGTGTGGGGGGGGGGGGTATTCTAAGACAACAGCTAGTTCGCTTGAAAACGGCAACATGAGATTTATATCAAAAATGAAAACAAACTAATCAATGAATCATTTTTTAATAGATGCGTATACATGTATATGAGTATTTTTTTTTATCTGTACATAAGCACTAAAAATTGTCATTAAACTGCACGCATTTAACCATCCAATTTGTGCGAGGGGATCATGCGAGAGTGGAAACAATAAATTATTATCTACACACAAGGTCTGTACGCTTCAATATAATAGATTCATCGTGCAAACATAAGTTCAAGTTCTTTATTCAAAGAGACAAATAGATCTAATAGGTTGAACAATATATAACTTGAGTTTTGACGTTTTATAGAAGCATGAATTATAACTTTGTTCAAACAAACAAGTAATGAAACTAGAGCAGAGCTCGTGGCAAAGCCCCGAGTAGGTCTTCCGTTGTTGCTGCGAGTTGAAAATATATGTTATATGGTGTCAAACGATTATAATGACTATACTTTCAGTTCTGCTTTTGTTATAAAAACGTGTTGTGATTGAAAGCCTGTATATAAAACGTGTTTTGAAACAAAGAAAGGAAGAAAATATTTTAGGAAAAATATTTGTCGAGCAGAGTTTATGTAATCGTTTCAAATATTCTTTAAAAAGTGAGATGTTTAATGGCGAGTTAAATTTTCAAGGGTAGCAAGCATTGTTATAAACAGTATGTACTCATGATTCATGTCAGGAATTGTATTTCTTTTTTAAACTGAACCCGCCTACAAAACACGTAAACCTTTCTCAAAGATAACTTCTATATTAAAATATTTCTAAATTTTTGAAGACTATGTGCAAGTTTAGAATTGCGTGCTGACAAAATTTACAGACCCTAAAACGTACTACTACACCAAAAAAGCGTGCGGCCTACGTGAGAGAAACGTTTCGTGTAAACCTTTTAGAGTTTCATGTAAACCGTTTAGCGTTTCGGGCAAAGCGTGTAAATCGTTTCGAGCAAAGCGTGCGAGAACCGTGTGAAACGTACATCAAATTTCATTCGGAACTCTCTGACAAGTTAATTGTTTCAAAATGGCGCCCGTGTTTTACATTACTTTAACAAAATTGAGCGAATTTTTAACAAACAAAAGAAAGGTATATATATTAAAAGACGACTAGTTACAGAGTACATGTATATTTAACGTTTTCATGCGATGTTTCAGTACTGAAACAATATTAAAATTCGCTATACATAAAATATATTAAATACAATTAGCGAAACATGATTTCTATTGGAACAAACCTAAATCAACTTTAACTTGCACGATCATGTTTTGATAAGCATGTATTTTTATTATTTATTTACATCGATAACTCTTACTGAGACCATTCGGCTGTGTACAAGCAGCACACATAACCTCGGACATCGGGTGAGACCTGCACCTGGCTAAACCTGTCAATCAAACTCTGTGTATTTGTTTTCATTGGATGGTCAGGCGTCTCTATATTGTCAAAAGCCAATGGAAAATTAATGACTTCAAGGTAATCGGAATACGTATTTGATGAAGCACACAATTTAAATGATAGAAAATTTATTAATTATTTGAACAAAAAATTAAATGTAAACATAGAAAGGTATTAAAAAAATTAATTATTACGGGAATCTATACGCATGGTACTCAATTCAAATAGATTATATTATGATTTTATTATTTTATGTAGTAAAATCACCCTTCCAACTGTTACTCAATTACATAACAATTGATGACCTGGGGCTATAAATGTTCTGAGCTGTGTGCGCTGAAGCGACACAAGATTCTCGGTCGCATGCAGCAATTGAATTAACACAGACTGGCCGAATAAACAAAGGGGTGGGAAAGTGAAACAAAATGTTACACATAAGAAACCACCAAAAATGATTTTCGACAGATCTTGCTATCTTTTCTCCAATTAAAAAAAAAATCCAGTGCGAGCACCTGTCAGCGGGGCGGGAGGAGGGGGGGGGGGGGGCAGCAATGAGTTCGCTTCCACAATGAAACTACAGTAGTGATTAATATGTGACCGATAGAATCTAATCTAAAGTTGTTTAAACTCATGTGAATATTTTTTAAAATAATCATCGAATGCCTCAATTCAGGGCATTCCTTTATCGTGCTAGCACCTACCGCAAACATGTAACATGGAACTTTGATTATAATTTGATTTGATTTTTAAACTACCTTATACGCTATCGTATAAATCAATGCTTAATCATCTGTACAAGTAAAATAAATTCATCTTTTCATCTTAAACCAATATAATAGTTGAAAACATAATAAAATATAGTTGTGTCCGTGCAAAATATGAAACATAAACGCGTCATAAGGTACATGTAGAAGAACACGAACCGACCGCGGATCACTTATCCACTCGCGCCGGATCTCCTCAGCCATGTGCGAGGGATGATCATCATTTAAATGTTTAATATTTGAGGGGGGGGGGGGGGTTGGGTTGTTGATTTAAAACATTAATTGTACAGTTTTTAAAGTAGTTTACATAAACAAACCAACCATTAGTTTATGTCTAACGATTTGTCCGATTTGGAGTAATATCGTTCATTAATATTCATTTACACTCAAATATTTAATTAAATATATACAAGTAGGACAAACTTTTATAACATAAAATTAAAACAGTTCTTGTATATACGGCTATATTAACTCAAACACGTTCATATGCATGCAATTGTAAGTCGCGGTGTACGAATCTTGTGTATTAAATAACCGCTTACCGCTAAATAATGCAGCCGTCGCTGATCTCCTCGGCCGTGGGCAAAGAATATATTTCATAAAGGTACAACGCACAGAAACGCACAGCTCACAACCAAGGAAGATTTGAAAAGTTTGCAATATAATGACCTTACTCTATCAAATAGAAGTTATATATTTTAAACTTAAACCCCACAATTGATCTATGTCTATTATTGCTTTAGAGAATGACATTGCTTTTATTAATTAAATGAACTATTTCTTACTTGACATCCAATCGTTTAATCCACAAAAGATTTTGTATAATCAAAACTAAATCAATTCTTGAGTTCGCGGCTAAATAAACTCATATATGAGAGACGCAACTCTCGTGTATTAGATAACTGCTGACCGCTAGGTAGTCCAGCCGCGAGCATGGTGACCGATTTTCTCGGCCGCGGGCGAGGGAGAGCTTACGTAATGGTACACACACACACAGCTCTGATTCAAGGTAGATTTTAAATGCATGGAGTTGATAAATAAAATGTAATGCATAGAGTTTTTTAATTCCATATTTTGTGGTTTAAAAGAAAAGAAAAAGAATGTTTTGTTTTCCAATTGCCGTTTTTAATGATTGTGCACTATAAGAACTTCACAACAATGACTTAAACTCCTAAAAAAAAAAGCATGTACTCCAAAAAAAAAAAATTCTTATAAATTAATGCCTCCTGTATAAACCAGCATACTTTCTGCGGCAACTTTATGCCAGTTGTACGCACAAAGACTTTCGTTAACTTGTCAAATGAAAACAGGTACATGTCAACATGTAAAGCTTTTTACACTCATACTACACAAATCACTTACAAAATAATATTGTTACGACCTTTATGAGATCCCAACAAACAACTTTTCCAGCGACATCCATATCAAAATCCAAACCATTTTTGAGTTATTACGCAAAAACTTTTAGGGGCTATTGGCCCTTAATTTAAGGGACCAGCCCTTTTTTATTGGTGTCAAATGAAAGCCCTTGATATTCTGCACAACTTTTATTCTACATGTCTTAACAAAATATTTTTCGTTCAAAAGATATAAAGGAAAATATGTCTAAATTTTTGCACTTTTTGGAATCCTGTTTTTTGACCCCCTACCTTTTCCTAAATAAGGAACGTAATCCAAAAACAAAAACCGATGTATACAACTTCAATGTCTTTGTTATTCAAATTCGTTGGATTCCCATTCCCTGCTATCATAGTCTCGGAGCCTTTGTCTGGAAACCAAAGGCCCTAAAAATATTTAAAAGGGGAATAACTCGTTAACGGAAAAGGAATTCTAACTTTTATGATTTGATGAAGATAGTGTTTTGTAAAGTCCATTAGCCCTGAAAATTTGAGCAAAATCCGTTCAGAAATGAGCACGATATGAAGCCTCAAAGTTCGCGTCTAGGAAGAAAAAAAAAAAAAAGAAAAATAAGAATAATCTTAACCCGCACAATAATAGAAAGGTCTTCCGTTGGAAACGGAAGACCTTAACTATTTTTCTATCGTAATATTGTCTTTTTGCTCGAGATTTTGTCGCATCTATAGTCATTTGTTTACATAAGCTGCGTATAGGTTCTGTGTGTAGTTTGTGTGTGCGCGCGATACTTCGAATTTTTAAAACCTGTGTCCTTTTGGTTGTCATCGATCCTTTAATTCCTGTGTACATACATATGTATATACAGTTTGTCCTTTCAAACTGAGTTATATGAGAATCTTGAATGTCAAATTGTAATATTTAAGATATTTTTATCTTCAAATTCAAAAGATATTTTATTTTGCTTTTTACACAGCTTAATTTTAGTGTTTTAATTAGTTAATTACTTTAAAATTGTTTAGGTAGGGCTTTCTATTAATTAGCGATGAATCAAAAGATGCAATCATTTTCTGCAAAGATCGATCCTCGCTGAACTTTTCGAAAACAATTATTATGTAACCACATTGAGTCATTTGGCCTTCGATGTTTCCTGTGCTTCAACGGTAGCGACCAACCGTTATGTAATACCTAAACCCTAACCCAGATCGCCTTTTAACCTGTATTCCCCAAAGCCGCAGTGAACTCCTCCATTCTATTTCACTTTAGGCCAAAACTGTAATACGCATGCGCTTAATCAATCAAAATTCTATGTAGTTGTATGAAACAACTCAAATTAATACCAAACAAATTATTCCTAGACAAAATCCATGTATTTTCTATTAAGAATACAAATATTTAAAATCGCTTTTACTTGGAAACATGTAGCTCTGATATCAGTAAATGTGAGAAAAGTCCAAAGCAGGTGCATGGATTTGTATGGCACGAATATCGATCGATACTTAAAAGATCCATTTCACGGAATATTTATAACTCACCTTGTACAACGCAGTGTCATAAAAATTACAAGCCTTGGTATAATGAGCCATACTTTTATATTTATTTATTTATTTTGCGTATACATTTATATATATGAGTCGAAGTCTGGTTTATTATATTTTAATTTTATTAAGGTCTTCCGTTTCCAACGGAAGACCTTTCTATTATTGTGCGGGTTAAGATTATTTAGGGTCTTCCGTTTTCAACGGAAGACCCTCTTGTTATTCTATTGTTTTTTTTTATTATTATTATTCTTCTTGTTTTTCCTTCTGACCTCTTTTTTGCTTTATATCTCAAAAACTATTCCACCGATTTGCAAGAAATTTTCAGGGATTGTGTTAAATACTTGTCCCTTGAAGTTTTTAAACTTTCAGTCATTAAGTCACTTCCGTTTTCTAGTTACGTCATTTTAAAAATTTTCAAAAAGTGATTTTGTCCAGGACTTTTCTCCTAAACGGTTGTTTATAAAGACTTGAAATTTTCTGTGATTGTAAATCTGCGGATTTACTTATGGCATTTATACAAAAAAAAATTTTTGGTCACTTCCGGTAGAAACCGGAAGTGATTTTAATTTTTCGAAAAATTGATTTTTTTGATCGAATCAAAAACGAATATGTGTTTTGTAGAGCATTTTAAGTTGAACCTAACACTGAAAACCGTTTAAAAATCGGACGATGAATTACAGAGAAATTTGGCTTTAAAAGTTGATTTTTCCGGAAATTTTGATTCTGCTTATTTGGTTAAGAAAGTAGTATCAAGTACTTGGTTAAATTAACTTGTACCTAAAAATTAATTGTTAAGTCGTACTGTAACACATTCGGATTTTTTTTTGTTAAGTCGTTCTTGAGATCGGAAAGGTTTTTGATAAGTCGTACTTAAAATCATTCGGATTTGTTAAGTCGTACCAGGAATAATTCGATTTTTTAAATCTTTTTATTTTAGTTTCTCTTGTTATTGGTTTAATAGCTCTGCTTCTTACAGGAACTTCCAGCTTTACTTCCGACATGAACGGAAGACCCACTCGTTGCTTTGCAACGAGTTTTGCTCTAGTCTTATTTTTCTTTTTTTTTTTTTTCTTCCTAGACGCGAACTTTGAGGCTTCATATTGTGCTCATTTCTGAACGGATTTTGCTCAAATTTTCAGGGCTAATGGACTTTACAAAACACTATCTTCATCAAATCATAAAAGTTAGAATTCCTTTTCCGTTAACGAGTTATTCCCCTTTTAAAAATTTTTAGGGCCTTTGGTTTCCAGACAAAGGCTCCGAGACTATGATAGCAGGGAATAGGAATCCAACGAATTTGAATAACAAAGACATTGAAGTTGTATACATCGGTTTTTGTTTTTGGATTACGTTCCTTATTTAGGAAAAGGTAGGGGGTCAAAAAACAGGATTCCAAAAAGTGCAAAAATTTAGACATATTTTCCTTTATATCTTTTTAACGAAAAATATTTTGTTAAGACATGTAGAATAAAAGTTGTGCAGAATATCAAGGGCTTTCATTTGACACCAATAAAAAAGGGCTGGTCCCTTAAATTAATGGCCAATAGCCCCTAAAAGTTTTTGCGTAATAACTCAAAAATGGTTTGGATTTTGATATGGATGTCGCTGGAAAAGTTGTTTGTTGTGATCTCATAAAGGTCGTAACAATATTATTTTGTAAGTGATTTGTGTAGTATGAGTGTAAAAAGCTTTACATGTTGACATGTACCTGTTTTCATTTGACAAGTTAACGAAAGTCTTTGTGCGTACAACTGGCATAAAGTTGCCGCAGAAAGTATGCTGGTTTATACAGGAGGCATTAATTTATAAGAATTTTTTTTTTTTGGAGTACATGCTTTTTTTTTTAGGAGTTTAAGTCATTGTTGTGAAGTTCTTATAGTGCACAATCATTAAAAACGGCAATTGGAAAACAAAACATTCTTTTTCTTTTCTTTTAAACCACAAAATATGGAATTAAAAAACTCTATGCATTACATTTTATTTATTAACTCCATGCATTTAAAATCTACCTTGAATCAGAGCTGTGTGTGTGTACCATTACGTAAGCTCTCCCTCGCCCGCGGCCGAGAAAATCGGTCACCATGCTCGCGGCTGGACTACCTAGCGGTCAGCGGTTATCTAATACACGAGAGTTGCGTCTCTCATATATGAGTTTATTTAGCTGCGAACTCAAGAATTGTTTTAGTTTTGATTACACAAAATCTTTTGTGGATTAAACGATTGGATGTCAAGTAAGAAATAGTTCATTTAATTAATAAAAGCAATGTCATTCTCTAAAGCAATAATAGACATAGATCAATTGTGGGGTTTAAGTTTAAAATATATAACTTCTATTTGATAGAGTAAGGTCATTATATTGCAAACTTTTCAAATCTTCCTTGGTTGTGAGCTGTGCGTTTCTGTGCGTTGTACCTTTACGAAATATATTCTTTGCCCACGGCCGAGGAGATCAGCGACGGCTGCATTATTTAGCGGTAAGCGGTTATTTAATACACAAGATTCGTACACCGCGACTTACACTTACATGCATATGAACGTGTTTGAGTTAATATAGCCGTATATACAAGAACTGTTTTAATTTTATGTTATAAAAGTTTGTCCTACTTGTATATATTTAATTAAATATTTGAGTGTAAATGAATATTAATGAACGATATTACCCCAAATCGGAAAAATCGTTAGACATAAACTAATGGTTGGTTTGTTTATGTAAACTACTTTAAAAACTGTACAATTAATGTTTTAAATCAACACCCCCCCCTCAAATATTAAACATTTAAATGATGATCATCCCTCGCACATGGCTGAGGAGATCCGGCGCGAGTGGATAAGTGATCCGCGGTCGGTTCGTGTTCTTCTACATGTACCGTACCTTATGACGCGTTTATGTTTCATATTTTGCACGGACACAACTATATTTTATTACGTTTTCAACTATTATATTGGTTTTAGATGAAAAGATGAATTTATTTTACTTGTACAGTTGATTAAGCATTGATTTATACGATAGCGTATAAGGTAGTTTAAAAATCAAATCAAATTATAATCAAAGTTCCATGTTACATGTTTGCGGTAGGCGCTAGCACGATAAAGGAATGCCCTGAATTGAGGCATTCGATGATTATTTTAAAAAATATTCACATGAGTTTAAACAACTTTAGATTAGATTCTATCGGTCACATATTAATCACTACTGTAGTTTCATTGTGGAAGCGAACTCATTGCTGCCCCCCCCCCCCCTCCTCCCGCCCCGCTGACAGGTGCTCGCACTGGATTTTTTTTTAATTGGAGAAAAGATAGCAAGATCTGTCGAAAATCATTTTTGGTGGTTTCTTATGTGTAACATTTTGTTTCACTTTCCCACCCCTTTGTTTATTCGGCCAGTCTGTGTTAATTCAATTGCCGCATGCGACCGAGAATCTTGTGTCGCTTCAGCGCACACAGCTCAGAACATTTATAGCCCCAGGTCATCAATTGTTATGTAATTGAGTAACAGTTGGAAGGGTGATTTTACTACATAAAATAATAAAATCATAATATAATCTATTTGAATTGAGTACCATGCGTATAGATTCCCATAATAATTAATTTTTTTAATACCTTTCTATGTTTACATTTAATTTTGTTAAAATAATTAATAAATTTTCTATCATTTAAATTGTGTGCTTCATCAAATACGTATTCCGATTACCTTGAAGTCATTAATTTTCCATTGGCTTTTGACAAAATAGAGACGCCTGACCATCCAATGAAAACAAATACACAGAGTTTGATTGACAGGTTTAGCCAGGTGCAGGTCTCACCCGATGTCCGAGGTTATGTGTGCTGCTTGTACACAGCCGAATGGTCTCAGTAAGAGTTATCGATGTAAATAAATAATAAAAACACATGCTTATCAAAACATGATCGTGCAAGTTAAAGTTGATTTAGGTTTGTTCCAATAGAAATCATGTTTCGCTAACTGTATTTAATATTTTTTATGTATAGCGAATTTTAATATTGTTTCAGTACTGAAACATCGCATGAAAACGTTAAATATACATGTATTTATCTGTTACTAGTCGTCTTTTAATATATATACCTTTCTTTTGTTTGTTTAAAATTCGCTCAATTTTGTTAAAGTAATGTAAAACACGGGCGCCATTTTGAAACAATTAACTTGTCAGAGAGTTCCGAATGAAATTTGATGAACGTTTCACACGGTTCTCGCACGCTTTGCTCGAAACGATTTACACGCTTTGCCCGAAACGCTAAACGGTTTACATGAAACTCTAAAAGGTTTACACGAAACGTTTCTCTCACGTAGGCCGCACGCTTTTTTGGTGTAGTAGTACGTTTTAGGGTCTGTAAATTTTGTCAGCACACAATTCTAAACTTGCACATAGTCTTCAAAAATTTAGAAATATTTTAATATATAAGTTATCTTTGAGAAAGGTTTACGTGTTTTGTAGGCGGGTTCAGTTTAAAAAAGAAATACAATTCCTGACATGAATCATGAGTACATGCTGTTTATAACAATGCTTGCTACCCTTGAAAATTTAACTCGCCATTAAACATCTCACTTTTTAAAGAATGTTTGAAACGATTACATAAACTCTGCTCGACAAATAGTTTTCCTAAAAATATTTTCTTCCTTTCTTTGTTTCAAAACACGTTTTATATACAGAAAAGCAGAACTGAAAGTATAGTCATTATAATCGTTTGACACCATATAACATATATTTTCAGCTCGCAGCAACAACGGAAGACCTAGTCGGGGCTTTGCCACGAGCTCTGCTCTAGTTTGTATGTATGATTTTGTTTTAAATCTTGCCAGGCCTCTATCAGGTCTCTATCATGGATGATGGAAAATAAATCTAAAAATAAAGATGCCCAAATAAAATGATATTTTATGGGATAATACGCAACATTAAAAAATTGATAACAGCATTTCTATTTAATATTATTTAAGTTCAAATGGGCTTTTTCATCAGCTCGGTATGATACTTAAGAAATAAACAACGTTATTTAGTGAACATGGCGTTATGAATAGCAATTGCTCTGTTGGCATATTCCATGATGCGCGCTGTCGCATCGTGGAAACCGTTGAATATGCCAGCAGAGCAGTTGCTATTCATAATGCCATGTTCACTAAATAATCGTTGTTTATTACTTATATTTGCATTTTACCACTTGCAAATACCCTATGGAGTTGGAGAAAAACACATGATGTATCGTATAGTGGTTTAATAATTATATAACGTCAAGGTAAAGTAAATAATGTCACACCTTTATGACGTCATAGTATACAGACAGAGCAATTGCGATTATAGAAAAATAATTGCAGTTCCTCCGTATAGACTTACAGTGGAAATGAACAATGGATATGCAAATATATTTAAATGCATCTCTTAAACTGCATGTTTATATATGATCTTACTTACGGTAAACAGGCACGTAGCACTTTTTTGGGAGCATGTAGAAAATTGATATGAAAATAAGGAAACTAGGATTGATATTGAAGTTATATACTACCGCAGCCCCCCCCCCCCCCCCCCCCCCACACACACACACACACACGGATTAGGATTGTGAAGATTTTGGGAAAATCCTACTCTCCTTTTTTTTTTGTATGAGTCTGCCCCCCCCCCCCCCCCCCACCACTTTCAAAAACGATGCTACGTGCCTGGTAAATGCTATGATGAATACATCATATGAACTTAAATAAATAAAAATTGTTAATTGCTCTGTAACCAATTCATACGCGAATCAAGAATTTATTTTCAGGGAGAGGGCCTTGGAACTGAGGTGCATGTCTGTCGGATAGCAGACTCAGATTGACAAGGGGAAGTGGGGGGGGGGGGGGGGGGGGTCTGAGGCCTTTAATACTACATGCGTTCAAATTTGAATTTTCCAAGAGGCGTTTTGGACCACCGACCCCCTCTTAATCCGCGGCATGCAATCCATGAATGCGTGACACGTGTTTGTAATGCAGTGCGTAAATTGGAGCTGTTGTATATCATCGCCCCTTCAATAATATTTTTTTGATCCAAACGTTTTCATACTAAAATTATTCGTTTATAGCCCATTCAATTAGTTTTTTTTCTCAATTTGAATGTTATATTGGACAACACTTAATTAACCGGCTAATTTCCTGAGACTAACGTTAAATGGTAAGACTGGTCTTGCGAATATCTAGCAGGTCCTAGCATATTTTTGTAATTATGTTTATATAATATTAATGATAAAATATTTCTTATAAAAATTACTTGGTATATTGTGGCATTGTGAAATATTGCGAGGGGTTCGAGTGATCATGTTTGCGAGTTATCTAGCGATCTAATGTAGTATTCAGGCGCCATCTAGCGGGGAATCAAGATTCAAGCTCTGAGACAGATTTAAGTCTGAAACGCCAAACAATTTTACAACGGTCAATCGTGATAAAAATTGATGATTTAACTGAAATATCGCCGGCCAAGTGTTGATATTCACAAGCTGTAAGTCTTCGGTGTCTGTTTAATGATCATAAAGTGTTTATCAACGATAATGTTTCTTGACCATTGATAAAGTGTTATGGTATGCTACCCCCACCCCCCGGTTGTTTTATATGACAACGTATGCGATCTTTATGCTGTTCTTTGAAGATTGAACATGGATTTTCAAACTGTATTTTATTCTTTATATTCTTATTATGGTGCTGCATCGCTAAATGGATATGAAAGTGTTGTTCCAACCTTCACCCCCCATTTATCAAGAATGAACTCATCCAGAGGTTAACGAAACACGGGCGGGTTCGGGATTTCGTTTTTTGATTAATATGAATTAAATCGATTTATTTTGCATTAAGTGAAAAAAATGAACATATTACAAACCCGTTAGTTGTATTTGCAGGCTTTACCATAAATACTATGCTTTTCAATAGATGATGTAATCAGCTGGTAATGATAGATTGCCAGTTTCCCAACATCCCTGACCATTTTGACAAGCAGAAAGTTATCAAAGCTGCTCTCTCTCTCTCTCTCTCTCTCTCTCTCTCTCTCTCTCTCTCTCTCACATACACATTCACCCAATCTTTTCATATATACAAAGCAATATATATATATTATCTGCTAAAATTTGAGATGTAGGCACCCAGGCTGTCTAACAAATGATATTAAGTTGAATGAAATGTCCCTTGGCAGCTTAACTTTTGAAGTTAAATTTTGATCATAATTGGAATATAGCTTTGAACTGTTTGTAAGTATAACTCCTATAAAACTGCACCACAGAGTTTTGTGCAACTTCGTAGCTACATGTATTTAAGACACTATGTGCAGTAAATTCTGACATTGTCTTTTATAGGAAATACTGCCTGCTTTGTTAAGCATGCTTAGTTTTAAATATTGTCTGTCTTATAACATTATTCATACCTGGCGTCATGATGATTTGTCTGCATGACCATGATGACCTGATGTGTTATAGGACTAACTGACAATATTTAAAAATAACCATTCAATGCTTATATTTACATTTATATTGATATTCATAATGATATATTTGTGTGAAATATTTTTGTATCATTGCTTTAAAGCCATGAAACATATGCTCTAGTCTTTGTCTGGGATATAAATACTTGATGGAAAAGCCATAAAACATGTCATTTAGTGAGCTTCTGCAACTAAAATTACAGTGCCAGAAAACACTTCTTTTTGGGATCGAAAAGATATAATTTAATGATTTTTTTACAAAAGAATTAGTTGTATTTTAAGTTTCATTTAAAGACACACGAGACATTCCTCAATTTTATATAATTTTCATTGATATTTTATTCCTTATTTATTAACATTTAAACCTGTTAATTTCCAAAAATTCAGGGTATATTATCTGGCTCTTTTCGAAGCTAGAATATTTTGAATTTTCCTTAAAATAGCATGCAAAATGCATTTGAATGCTTGTAAATAAAGTTATACTATACTATTTCAATTGAACTCTTTTTATCTAAATAGAAAAAAGAATCATGTAACATAAAGATATAATTATAAAATTACTAAGTGGAAATCTTCAGATTGTGGAGATAGGAAAAAACAGAAAATATGAAAGATAGGTCGTGTCTGACCTTAATTGTCCAATAACAAATGTATTCAAAATTGATGTCACATCTACTTGTGATCATACATAATGTATGATCTTGAAAATTGCATGTCTCAGGTTTCTAATGCTAACATAAGGGGAAATAGACACCAAATGTAAATATTTGTTGTTATACCCCCCGCAAACAAAGTTTGGGGGGGGTATATAGGAATCACCTTGTCCGTCCGTCCGTCTGTCCGTCTGTCTGTCTGTCCGTCTGTCTGTGCAATCGTGTCCGGTCCATATCTTTCTTATGGAGAAACATTGGAAGTTCCTAATTCACACAAAGATTGCTTATGACCTAAAGGTGTGTCATGACCTTGACCCAAGGTCATTCGGGCAAGGTCAAGGTCACTGGCAGAAAAAGTGCAAAATTCGTGTCCGGTCCATATCTTTCTTATGGAGACACATTGGAAGTTCTTACTTCACACAAAGATTGCTTATGACCTAAGGGTGTGTCATGATCTTGACCCAAGGTCATTCGGGCAAGGTCATAGTCACTGGCAGAAAAAGTGCAAAATTCGTGTCCAGTCCATATCTTTCTTATGGGGAAACATTGGAAGTTTTTACTTCACACAAAGATTGCTTATGACCTAAGGGTATGTCATGACCTTGCCCAAGGTCATTTGGGCAAGGTCAAGGTCACTGGCAGAAAAAATGCAAAATTTGTGTCCAGTCCATATCTTTCTTATGGGGAAACATTGGAAGTTCTTACTTCACACAAAGATTGCTTATGATCTGAAAGTGTGTCATGACCTTGACCCAAGGTCATTCGGGCAAGGTCAAGGTCACTGGAAAAAAAAATGCAAAATTCGTGTCCAGTCCATATCTTTCTTATGGGGAAACATTGGAAGTTCTTACTTCACACAAAGATTGCTTATGATTAAAGGGTGTGTCATGACCTTGACCCAAGGTCAATTGAGAAAGTTCAAGGTCATTGTTTCAAAAAGCTAAATTCTGTCTGTGTCATGTCTTGTATTAATGGAAATATTAGAAGTTAAAAATTAACAGTTTTCAAAAATAAAGCAGTTGTTATTTATAGAAAATGAACAGTGAAATAGATTCATCCAATATTATCTGTAATAGCAAAAATACACGCGTTATGATTTTTTTCTTAGCGGGGGGTATCAATTGTGAGCTTGCTCACAGTACCTCTAGTTAAGACAGAAATATAGATAGAGATATTAGCATGAAGTTTTGGTACGTTGATTTAGCAGGAGGTATACCCCTTAATTGTTATTTTTTGTATTAAATTGATACTCTGCAATTCATTATGTCTAGTATTGTCAATCATCTTGATTGGGAGAATATGGAGTATGTGAAGGTTTTTGTTGTTGTAAATTTCAGTGCTAATATTGAAGTTGGCTGATAACATGAATTAATAGTTAATACTGTGCCATATTAACAAACCACAGTCAAGACTTTTGTTATCTACAAAATAAAGCAAATACTCTGCATGACAGTTGTAATTGGGTCTAGGGGCAGAACTATTACATGTACTCTAAAATTCAGAAGGTAATTGCTATTTTTCAACAAAGAATGATTTTATTGCATGTTTTATATAATTTAGGTTTATAAAATGTATCACTAAGAACCTTTACAAATTACAAAACTTTAAGCAATTATTAAGCATTGATATAATATTTGTATGCGAAGTTGTGTTTATATATTTTTATGTCTAGAACACACGCGGGTCCACAATAGAGGGGTTTGGAATTTTTACATAGGAATATATAAAGTAAATCTTTAAAAATCTTCTTTTCAAAAACCAATCAGCGAGAAAAGCTGAAACTTATGTGGAAGCATCTTTAAGTAGTGTAGATTCAAAGTTGTGATAATCATGACTCCCGGGGTAGGATGGGGCCACAATTGGGAGGTCGAATTTTTACATAGAAGTATATATTGAACAGTCTGTTAAAATCTTCTCAGAAACTAAATCAACCAGGAAAGCTGATACTTGTGTGGAAGCATCGTCAGTTTGTGTAGATTCAAGTTTGTTCAAATCATGATCCCTGGGGGTAGGATTGGGTCACAACAGGGGTTGGGTGAACACATTTTTACCTAGGAATATATAAAGTAAAATCTTTAAATCTTCTAAAAAATCATTTGCCTAGAAAAGCTGTAACTTGGGTGAAAGCAACTTCAGATAGTGTGGATTGAATCAAAATTTTGAGGGGTAGGGTGGGGCCACATTAGGGATCTAGTTGTACAAAGGAAGTCATTTTAATTATTCACAAAATCTATGGTTTTCCTTATATGCAAGCATTTTGACATATAGCTGATTCTTTAAAATTGTTTGAGTGTGATGTAGGTTTATATCCTGTATATAAACAATTGTTTAGGATCTTTTTTGAGAACTGCAATGCACAACATTGATATGACTGAAAAATCATCTGGTACTGGATCATAAACACAAGAATATCCCGGGGAGGGAGGGGGGATTGGGGGAATGGACTTTTTAGGTCACCTGAGTAAATTTCATGTCCCCTGGAGTATGGGTTTTGACTCTAGGGCAGGGCTAAAATGGATGTTTAGGTGTTAATGCATATAATGTTTAAAAATTGTCTTCTTAACTCCCACACACCTGAAAGGAAAACTGAAGTCATGATTTTGTTAACCAGATCTTTAAGTTTTTCGCCAAAATTATAGGTTTCATAGTTCTTTTTGAAAGATTTCAGGCAGGGAGGTAGTTGTCATTACAAATTTAAAATTTTTCTACTCAAGAACGAAACCCAATTTAATGAATATATATACTATCTATAGACTCCTCGACAAGTTTGTGTATGGGTTATATGCTACTCAGGTGACCGTTAAGGCTTATAGCCTCTTGTTAAGAATTAAATGCATGATTATGATGTCCATGAAGCCCTCTACCAAAATTATGAAATTCGTGACCCCTGTTTCAGGGGTTCAGGCTCTAGGGTGGGGCCAATATGGCCATTTAGTAAAAATGTTTTAAATCTTTAAAAATCTTCTTCTCTACTCCCATATATATTTGTTAAAAACTAAATGCCTGGTTATGATGTCCATGAGGCCCTCACCGAAATTGTGAAATTCATGACCACTGGGTCAGCAGTTCAGGCTTCTAGGGTGGGGCCAATATGGCCATATAGAAAAAATGTATTAAATCTTAGAAAATCTTCTCCTCTACTCCTATATATATTTGTTAAAAACTAAATGCCTGGTAATATTGTCCATGAAGCCCTCTACCAAAATTCTGAAATTCATGACCCCTTTGTTAGGCGTTCAGACTTTAGGGTAGGCCGAATATGGCCATTTAGTAAAAATGTTTTAAATCTTAAAAAACTTCTTTACTCCCACACATGTAGGCAAAAAAATGAATACATGGTTATGATGTCCACTAACTCCTCTACCTAAATTGTGAAATTTATGGCTCCTGGGTCTGGAGCTCAGGAGGGGGGGGGGGGGGGGGGCAATATGGCAATATAGTGTTAATGCATAATATGTTTAAACATTTTCTCCCACATGTGTATAAAAAACTGACTTATAATTATATTTACCAGGAAGTCCTCTACTAATATTTTAATTTTCATTTCCCCTGGAGTATGGGTTTTGACTCTAGGGCAAGGCCAAAATGGATGTGTAAATGTTAATGCATATAATGTTAAAAATTATCTTCTTTACTAACTTAGCCTGAAAGGAAAACTGAATTCATGATTTTGTAAACCAGATCTTTAAGTTTTATATAATTATTTTATTATAGGTATCACACAGTTCTTTTTGAAAGATTTCAGGCAGGGAGGTGGTTCTCATTACAAATTTATAATTTCTCTACTCCAGAATGAAATCTAAATAAATGCATATACTGTAGACAAGGAAAACATTACGGTGTTTTTAATTTCACTTTATTCATTGTCAGACAATTTTCCGTGAACATTTAGCCACCGTGAATATTCAGCTTAGCATTTACCATCTCTCTGAAGGCCGCCATTACATATGCATGTGTGCTTGAGTGCTGCCTAAGTAACTACTTGTTTATCGCTATCACCATGATCATTATGATAGTATATTAAAAGTTCTTTAAAAATAACAAGCATAAGTATTCATTAATTTAATATGATTAATATCATAATTAAACAACTGTTTAGAACGGAAGATTGGTTTCACCTTTATCTCTGCGGCCATAACGAAGCCATTGTAAACATGGGTGCTAATAGTCACACATTATCTCGGACATCTCCTTAGGGTAAAGACTTCTGTACAGTCATGACGTTGTCAGCGATCGGCATTCATATTGAGCAGTTTATTACTTCTTTCTTAAGATTTACCTTAGCATTTTCCCGTACTTTTTATATAAAAATGAAGTGAATTGTATGGTGGACCGTACGCGCATAATTTACACGCATGTAACAATTCGTTAAGTTATCTGTTGCCAAGTATGTTGGTAACGCTGAGGGTAATAGAACGGATTGCCAACTGCATCTAAACCAATCGGATTTCAGTATTTAACATGAAAGTATTATGATATTTAAATAGTGCCTGCTTGGGAGGGTAACTGTTGAAATTAACACCCCGAGAAAACCATTGCGAAGCAGAGGTTGACAATGGTTTTCGAGGGGCGTCAATTTCAACAGTTACCCTCCCAAACAGGCACTGTTTATTTTATTATACTGAATGTCTTAATTTTAGAGAAAATTTTATCTTCCATAAAGAAATGAAGCGAATTTTATGGCAAACCATACAGGCATAATTTATGCGCCTGTAATAATTTGTTTTGTTACCCCTTGCCAAGTGTGATGCTAATGCTGAGGGTAACAGAGCGGATTATCAACTGCTTCTAAACCAATCAGATTTCAGTATTTAACATGAAAGTATAGTAAACCACATTGTCCACATGTTTTTTATAATGATTCCATTAAGCTTACTTTATCATGCCTATTTTTGTTCAGGTGAGCTATGTGGCCCATAGGCCTATTGTTCCAAAATAAAATGCATCGGGGTCTGCCATTTTCAGAGGGGTGGGCGGGGATGAAAATTTAAAAGTTAATTTTATGTGACATATCAGAGAAATGAATCTCTCTATAATTCTGAAACTTCTCCCTATATATTCTGGAGGAAGATCTCTTATTAACCTGGGCATTTTAGAGAAGGATTTTGTTAATTTAAACAATTTACAATTCAATTTCGACAATTCTATAGACCCTGGGCCCTGATATAAAAACTGCTGTCTCTGTTCCCCCAACTTCATGAAAAGATTTATCCTTAAATCTGAAAGTTTAATGGGAGGTAGTATGAAATGTTGCATTTATTTCATGTGCAGACCTCAAAAGAATTGCATTGTTTTATATCAATGCAAACAATTGAAACATTAACATCAACGATTTGACAAATTCTTTGTCCATGACAGTCTTACATATACATGTATGGTACATTAGATGTGATCCCTGGGGTCATCCCCAACAGCTAGGTTTGGGAAAATACCTGTAGCTCAAAAGCTTTTGACATCCCCACCCCTTAACAATATATATTCTTTCTCCTTGTGTAAAGGGAAATCATATGGTATATAGTTTATGTCCATATGGGATGATTCCTTCCTTCAGAAACAGGAAGTTCCCTAATATCTCAAAATCCATTGAGATCCTCACCCTCAATCTATATATATATACTTGTTTATTGTATTAAGGGCCAACAAATGATAAGTAGTTCATGAGTGGTCCTGACCCCCCTCAAACAGAAAGTGCCCAAATATCTTAAATACTGTTGATATCCCCACCCCTAAACCATATATATTATGTAGGCCATGGACCCCAGCGTGGTCCTGACACCCCCCCCCCCCCCCCCCATAGGAAGTACCCAAATAATCTTGAAAACGGTTGAGATTCTCACCCAGAAATCATATACATTCTTGTTCCTTGTCTCAACTGGCATCAAATGGCATATTGGTCATGAGCCCGGGAATGGTCTTGAAACCTCCTTTGAACAGGAAGTGCCCAAATATCTTGAAAACAGTTGAGATCCCTACCAATACTCATTTATATTTTTGTTCCTTGAATCATGTCGACTTACCAGATATACAGTAAATTACCGGTACCCCTGGGGAATATCATCAAATTTCAGAAATATAATCAAGTATTAGCAATAAATTATATTGTAAATTTTGACCCATGTGGGTCATCCCTACCCCCAATGATGGCCTCATTCATTAAAGAGACTTTATAATTGCTCCGATTACAATTACTTCTCGTTGTGAAAATGTTATTAACTGTAACGTTACATGTATCTAAGTCATGATTGTAATGTGCCACCCTTTCCAGAAGGGTGTTTTCCATACATTAGTAAAACAAACTATTGCCTGTTTTCCTTTACTTGTTTGTAGACAATTTCATTTGTCTGTGATAACTAAAAAAATGCATTAAATTACCCCAAGAAAAATTTTAAAAAAACCTGGTTTTGATCTATCATCCAAAGTTTAAAAAAATCTTGTGACTGGCCATTTTAATCATAGATTGAGTGTTTATTTGCCCCTTTATTTGCATTGGAAATCTGCTATGTTCAATTTCCTGTAGATACACTTAGCCTTGTCATGGCGCATGAGCACAAGTATAAATGTCATCATGCGTTTTGAATATATTTATTATTGGTAGATCAAATGAAACATTTACACTTACATAATCAACTTGTAAGTATTTATGAAAAACAATCGTCAAATCATATTTATTCTTTAATAAAATAAATTTCTCTTGACAAAGTTTAAGACTTGGCACTATATCTTTTTAGCACAGAACCCAACTAAATAACATGGTTCACATTAAATTACAATAATCATTTCATGTTAACTCACAAACATGAGAACTGAATTAATTTTCACTAATGTTATACTACCTGCCCTGCAAGATGCTAAAAATAAAATTGAATTGTTTTCAGTGAAATGTCCACAATTGTACATTTATAATTTATTCAAATTTATATATCGCAATAACATATTAATAATATGATACTCAAACCAGACTGAGTTGGCACATATTTATATAGTCAGACTTCAAATCTATCTCTCTGTGACTAATGATAGTGTCATGGTGCTGATATGGAGTGTGTCAAGGCTTTCTAAAATCATCATATCAGTCCTGTATCTATATTTCTATCATACTTGAATTTTCAGATGCCTAAAAAAAAGAAAACAAACCGAAGATCCAAAAAGCTGAAACATAGAGAGCAGACAAGAATCAGGAGGTTTGGACCAAAGCTCCATGAAGAATCCTGTAGTTCTGACCATAACTTTCATGGGAAAGTCTCCACAGATTTGTGTACGGACACAAGTAATCCAAAAGCCCAGATTCAGGCTTCTCCTAGTGAGAAAATGTTTCGATCAAATGCCTTGGGGTTTGCATCACCCCAAGGAAGTCTGAGTACCATATACGTGTGTACGACATCGATCTCTGATTCCGTTTCATTGAGTACTTCTGAGGAAGTATCTGTCTCTGATTCGGTCTGTACTCCTCTGAGGGTAACCTGGCACAATGATGGCTTAGCGCCACGCCTTGCAGATCAGACGCAACCATTACTATCATTACAAGATACTATGGTTATGAAAAAAGATGCTAAAATGTCTAACTTGGTAACAGAAACTGAACAGTCTAACTTGGTAACAGAAAATGAAAAGTCTGACTTCATGATTAAAAAGAAACAGTCTTACATGGTTACAAATTCAGAAAATTCCTGCAAAGATGGAAAAGTGTGTATATCTGATGATACAAACAATTCTGAAATTATGATGCAGATGAGTAACATGTATACAGCAGTTCAAGGTAATTTTCATCAAGCTAATGATATATTTGGCTTAAATGCTGGGTTACAATGTGTTCCAAATTGTTTGTCTGCTTTGTCATACCACAAACTCAAAGAAGCCCAGCTTTGGCAGCCTTCAGACTTGGACAGAATTCTCACCACTGGCAATGAGTTGTACGATACATTGCAGAGATATACAAACATTGGCCATCGTTATTTGCTCATATCAGACCTTCCACGCATCCTTGATATTCACTCTAAATTGTTTTCCATGTCATTTTCTGAATCAGTGGCCAGTTTGATAACCCCATCAAAGGTAGAAGCTTTGCCAGATTTGAGTTTATTCAATGCCAAACCATTGCAAGAAGCAATACAAAGGGGTCTTGAAAACACAGATGGATGTTTTATCTGCTTTGGTGGAAATACATTGCTGTGTGGTGTTTTAAAGCATGGGTTTTTCATGTTTGATTCTCACTCCAGAACACCCTCTGGAAAAATGACAGCAAATGGGAATAGTTTATGCAAAAGTGTCAAAACTGTTGATGATGTACACATGCATATCATTGAATTGGCGCAATCTATGGGTTTGTCTAATGCAATAGAGTGTGAAATAACTGGAATTTCCATCAAACAGATAGGTTCTCACGAAGATACAGAAAGCAACTTTCTTGAAGCTCATTCTCAAACTTCCTCTTGTGGGAATATCATCAACATAGAAGAGGGGGATTGTCCAAATACAGAATTTGTACTGTTAACAGAAAACTCAAAACTGAAGCTATGCTCCAATCTTCAAATACCAGTTTTCCCCAAAAATGCAAGTCACGTTCAATGTGTAAGCAAAGAACCTGCAGGGTCACCATTGCAATGCCACACAATTATAGGTGATGGTAATTGTTTTTTTCGAGCTATATCTTTTAGCTTGACAGGGTCTGAAGATGCACATGAAATTTTAAGATCCAAAATGTGTAAACACATAAATGAAAACCCAACATTGTTTAAAGGACTTTTGAGGTCATCAAACCAATCCCTTGAAAACTACATTAAAAAAATGAGTAATGTTGGAACATGGGCAACTGAATTTGAAATAATAGCAATGTCGCATATGTTGCAAATCCATATTTTTACGTATTCTGATTATGCTTGGAAAAGATATTCAGGGAGTCTCGTAGACAGTCATTTCTCACCCATTGAGGGAGGCGTTTACCTGAATCATGTTGATGGAAATCATTACAACGTTGTTGAATCTGTGTTGAACTCAAATGTTATTTCAAATATCAACACAGACAGATGCAACACAGTGGATGATACTATTAAGAGAAATATTAAAAGGACTAAAGAAAAACAAACTTTTGAAGATGATTCAAGTTTAAGAAATGAGCGTGGAAAGAAACGAAGAAAATTGTGGTTTCAAAACCAGTACACCGACAATGATCAATTTAGAATGAGAATTTTGTCTCAGAGAAAAGTTGAATATCTCTGCCAGAAAGAGAAAAAATTGAACAAGTTGAAAACTAAATACAAAGAGATGGAAGAATATAGAAGTAAACTTAGGAAGTTAAACAGAGACAGATATAACACGAATGAAAAACACAGAGAAAACTTGAAAAAACACAGTGAAGAGAAGTACAGAACAAATGCCAAGCATAAAGAAAAAAAGAAACAAGCTAGTAGGAAAAAATACAGAAAAGATATGAAGCATCAGAAGCAACTGAAGGAAAAAATTACTGCAAAGTACAAAAATGATGCATTGTTTCGAGAAAATGTTAAGAGATCGAATAAATTGAAATACCAAGATAAAGATTATCAACTAAGAAAGAGAATGTACACCAAAAACAAATACGAACAAAAGCCAGAATTGAAGGAAAAGATTCTGATATGCAAGAAAAATAAGAAAGAAGTAAAAAAGAAGAAATGTCAGGAGACAAACTATGTTTTGGAAAATTTTCAACAGAAAGCTTCACAGGGACCAAATTATGCATGTTCTTCATGTCACAGACTTCTCTTTCAAAATCAAGTGCAACCTTGTGTGCTAGACAGTTATAAAGAAAAATCAGATGGCATATGGCGTGTTGCAAAGCAATGCATTTCCAACAAGTATATACATGAATGTGTGCAATCTTGTCCTCAGAATTGTACATTATCTTCACATTGGCTATGTAAAACATGTCAAAGGAAAATTGTAAATGGACAAATTCCAGAACAAAGTGCTGCTAACAGTTATTTGATATTCCCGAAGAGCTCCAGATTCTAAATTCATTAGAAAAGCATTTGATAGCATTACACATACCATTTATGAAAGTTGCTTCATTGCCAAGGGGAGGTCAGAATGCTATTTATGGCCCTGTTGTTTGTGTGCCTTCGGACACAAAGAAAGTTGAAGCTTTGCCAAGAAAGACTGAGGAAGACATGGTAATACGAGTGAAGCTGAAACGTAAGCTAACATACAAGGGACATTATGAGTACCAGTTCATTAATCCGTCACATGTTGACGCAGCATTAACATATCTTAAAAAACATAATGACTGGTATTCTGATATAGATGTAACTGAAAACAACATATTTGAAGTTGAAAAATCAGATCAAAGTTGTTCAGAGGGTGAAAAAGAACAGACAGATGTTGAAAATGATGATGAAATACAATCTGGAATACAGTATGACACCTGTCTTCAGCCTGTTGACATTGGCCAGGAAGTACTCGACCACTATTTTGATGATATTTACAATATAGCACCAGCAGAGGGTAAAAATCCAGTGCGAATGCTTCAAGAGAAAGGAAATGAGGCAAAATCATTTCCACATTTATATCCAAATGGGAAAAACACATGGACAGAAAGTAGAGAAAAGAGGATTACACTTTCAAAATATTTCAATACCAGGTTGATGAGTGCTGACAACAGGTTTGCTAAGGACATAGATTACATATTTTTTAGTCAATATTTGTCGGAATTAAAACAAGTAATTGATAAAACACAAATATCAATCCGAAAGTCGACAGCTCGAACAAATCAAGGCTCAAACATTACAGTTGATATGCTGCACGATCCAGAAGTTTTGAAGAAAATGTTTAGATCTGATGAAGCTTTTCGTTTCCTTCAACCAATACGTGGAACTCCATCATTTTGGCAAGGTGTTCAAAAAGACTTGTTTGCAATGTTAAGGCAGTTAGGAATACCAACTTGGTTCTTGGTTCTGCTCATTCTCATCAGTGGAGTTCAGATGGTATGACATCATTCATGTTTTAATGCAACAACAAGGAGACACTAGACAGGTTGACGAGCTAGATTGGACCCAAAAGAGTGAAATACTGAAGTCAAATCCTGTGACTGTCGCACGCATGTTTGAACACAGATTTCATATATTCCTTCATGAGGTAATTTTAAGTCCAGCAGAGCCGATAGGGAAAATTCAAGACTACTTTTTTAGAGTAGAATTCCAACAGAGAGGCTCACCACATGTTCATTGTCTGTTTTGGGTACATAATGCTCCAAATTTAAGTCAACATGGAAAACAGGCTGTGTGTGAATTTATTGACAGATACGTCTCCTGTTCAATACCAAAAGCGGATGATGATTTGAAGTTGAATAATTCTGTTCTCCAAGTCCAGCAGCACAGTAAAAATCATTCCAAATCATGTAGAAAGGGTGGTAAAGAATGTCGATTCAGTTTTTTCCAAGACCACCATCAAGCAGAACTTTTATATCATCTCCTCTTGAAGGTGAAATTTCAGAGAAAGATTCCATTGACACTCAAGACAAAATAAAGCTTCAAAAGACAGAAGCAAAGAATATTCTGCAAACTATTTGGGAAAAAATTCAATCCAATGATTTTGACTGTACGAAAACAACAACAGAGTTACTGAAAGATTTAGAAATTACACAGGATGTGTATGAACAAGCTTTTCAGATGATAACAACAAAGCAATCTATTGTTCTTCAAAGGAATCCTAATGAATTATGGATCAATCAATACAACCCATTTCTTTTAAAATGCTGGGACGCAAATATGGACATACAGTTTGTTCTAGATCCATTCAGTTGTATTGTGTATGTTGTGTCATACATATCAAAAGCGGAGAGAGAGATGGGCATGCTTTTGAAGCAGACTAAGATTGAAGCCAGTGAAGGAAACTTGAATGCTAAAGAAACAATGAAAAAAATCGGATCAGCTTATTTATCTCACCGTGAGGTTAGTGCTCAAGAAGCAGTATTTCGGATTTGCAATTTGAGAATGAGAGAGTGCTCCAGAAAAGTATTATTTGTCCCAGTTGGTGAAAACCCGACAAGGTTGAGCAAACCACTGTCACAATTGACCAAGAAAAAAGGAAATGACCATGAAGCTAGAGACTATGATTCGGACAATCAGGAGGAAGAGGAAGATGATATATGGATGACAAATATTGTTGAGCGATATCAACAAAGACCTGCCTGTGACCCATTTCCAAATATGTGTTTAGCTACCTTCTGCTCTGAATACAGAGTCCTGTCTAAATCACAAATTCCAAAAACGAAAAAAAAAGGAATTTATATGTTGCAAAACGGCAAAGGTTTTGTAAAGAGAAGAAGTAAAACGGATCCTGCTGTCATTCGGTATCCAAGATTTAATACTGAGAAAGACTCTGAAAAACATTACCAATCTCTGCTGCAGTTGTACTTGCCATACAGACAAATGACTCATCTTAAGCCCCCAGGATTTGACTTGTACAGGGCATTTTATGAAACTGGGTATGTTTCCCTAGAAAAATCTGACAAATTGGAGTCTGTAAAACAAATAGTAGACTCAAATTGGGCACAATTTGCTATCAGTGAGCAGCTGCTAGATGAAGCTCAACAAATATATGAAACGATTGGTGATGTTGAAGATGCTTGGGCTACACTATGTCCAGAAACAGAAGTTGAAAGAGAAAATTGTGACATTGAAAGAAGAAAGAACCAGGCTGATAACCAGGCTGAATTCGTGGCTGACCTTGAAAACTGTGAAAGTAAATGTAATATTCCCTATACAGTGACGGTTATGAACAGTGTCAAGGAACAAATGATACCTTTGTTAAGATCGCTAAATGCTAAGCAGAAACACATTTTCTATTGTTTGAGAGAGTGGTGTTTAAAGAAAGCTTCAGGAAAGAAACCAAACCCATTCCACTTATTTGTGACAGGGGGAGCAGGAACTGGTAAGAGTCATCTTATAAAAACCATCAATTATGAGGCCTCCAGAATATTAACAAAAGTCAGTCCCGGACCAGAAGATACTACAGTTTTGTTGACAGCGTTTACTGGAACTGCTGCATTTAATATAGGTGGTTGCACACTTCACCATGCATTTTCCTTGAATAAGTTCATGCCAATTCCTTATGAACCTTTGAAAGAGCAAAGTTTAAGTCAGATCCGTACTAAACTGGAGAATTTGCAAATACTGGTCATTGATGAAGTTTCCATGGTTTACAAGAAACTTCTGTACTACATCCATGAAAGACTAGTACAAATAAAAAAAAATAAGGATCCATTTGGAGGTGTGTCTATACTAGCTGTTGGAGATTTCTTTCAACTCCCACCGGTAAAACAAAGCAGAGCGGAATGGTTGTTCAAAGAGAATCCATGTTATCCATGTGACTTTTGGAATGAATATTTCCAACTAGTGGAATTGGATGAGATCATGCGTCAAAGAGAAGATCTAGAATTTGCTGAAAACCTCAATCGTTTGCGCACTAGAACTTCTAATGAAGAATTAGGAGAACATGTTTTACAAATGCTGAAACGCTGTGTCAGAGGTGGAAACGAAAATTCCTTGCATGTGTTTGCAACAAATGCTGAAGTAAATGAGCACAACCTGAAAATGATAAACAGTTCGTGTACAGATTTACGGGAAATAGTGGCAAAAGATTTTGAGAGGGATAAAACAAGCGGTAAAATGACATTAAGGGAAAAACCCTTTGTGCGACATAAGACAGATGGGATGTCAAGTTTACTTTCTCTATCAGTCAATGCAAGGGTAATGTTAATTCGCAACATTGATATGTCAGATGGACTAGTGAATGGTGTTATTGGAACGGTCTTGGAAATCTCAGAAGAATCCAATGGAGACATCAAATCAATAACAGTTTCCTTTGACAACAAAAAAGTTGGAGAAAAAACTGGATTTAAGAGAGGTTCATATTTTGCTGTTCAGATTCATAGATGTGAGGAAGAAATGAAAACAACATCAAACAAAAGTTTCAGAAGACATCAATTTCCTCTTCGACTAGCATGGGCTTGCACGGCACATAAAGTCCAAGGATTGACAACAACAGAAATAGCTGTTGATTTAAATAAAGTGTTTTCTGCTGGCCAAGCATACGTTGCATTAAGCAGAGTTACCTCTGAAGATGGTTTAAGTATCTCAGTTTCAAATGATGGTGTGTTAAAGAGCAAAATCTATGCTGATAAGGAAGTGTCTGAAGCTCTGTCAAAAATGCCGCGGTTTTTCACTGAGAATAACAAGGATTTGTTGGATAACAAGTGTGTCAGAAAAATAATTTTGCACAATATTCAGAGTCTTCGCCAACATTTTAATGACATGGCACATGATTGCAGATTTAAAGACACAGATGTGATCTGCCTAACTGAAACTTGGTTGTCAAATGTCGACCCGTTAGAGAATTTCCATTTGGAAAAATTCCATCTCCATCACCTGACAAGAAGTGAAGCTTATGAAGAAGCAGATGAGATGTTCAGTAAGTTAAAGAGGTCAAAAGGAGGTGGCATTGCTGTGTATTTAAAAGATACATGCAATATCACACGAAAGGAGCTTCCAGTTCAAAACATTGAGGGAATTCTGTTAGAAGATCACTTGAATAGCATTATATATGTTGTTCTCTACAGGCCCAATGTATATGCTTTGCAAAAATTTCAAATGAACTTAGAAATGCTGCTAAAATCATTGGATAAGAAAACAGAGGACAAGGTGGTGATGGGAGATTTCAATGAAAATATATTGGCTTCCAATATTTCAACGATCAAACTCATGAAAAGCTATGGGTATCAACAGGCAGTAGATTTTCCAACTACTGAAAATTCTACACTTATTGATCATGTTTACACAAAACTTCAGATGACAAAAATTCAAACAACACCGTTGCCAACATATTATAGCTACCATGAAGCTATCTCCATGAACCTTTATAATGCAACATGATCTGAATAATGGCTTGAGGTCTGTAGAATAGTATGAAAAGGAAAGTATCAATGTACAATTTAAGATAAATATGCCAGTGCATGCAAAATGAAAGACTTCAGAGATATTTATTTCTGAATCAGGTTTTCATGTCGTGTTCTCAACAACAAGTACAAGACCAAGTTTAGAAACAACAATTGATGCATTAAAAAGTAGAGTTCCAAAATGAAGAAAATTATATCATGTGAAAGAAAATTTAAAAGTTGATGAGACAGCGAAGTTATTTGCATAACTTTATCCATGAATGTTGATAACCTGTTATAGGCTAACATATATCAACACTAGCAACATTTTGAATTTATTGATATACTCATTCTCCTTGAGAATGGGTGAACACAACAGCATGAGACGAACACCAATATTCTTAGTGTCTGATGTCATTCCATTGGAAATTTTTTATGTCACAGTTATTGAAAAACATTTTCTTATAACATCAAACAGCTTTTCAAGATGATTTGTCACAGAGTAAGAAAATGTGAAAATTAAAGTTTTGGGGAAAAACTAACAAAATTGCAATAATAAAATTTCTGAATGTTAAGAAGTCATATTTATTTTTAGGTGTCCGAAGGAACTATCCATCACATGACAAGAAAATTTCTTTAATTTGTTAAAACCGGTAGTTAACTTTAAAAAAATTATTTTACAAAAACACAAAAAAATTAAAAAATTATTTAAAAATACCTTTAGTACCCCTATCATCATTTTAATATTTGATAAGTATATGTTTTGTGGTCTTCTATAGAAAATTGGAATAAAATGTGGGTTAAAAATAATAGATGCATAGCTTTCGATAGGGCAAGGATCTATATATCACATAATTGACCGCATATGAACTAAAATATTGATATCCCAATATCTTACTTAAAGTTTAATCAAAAGATAATGCTTAAAAGATTCATTAATTCTGGTTTCTGACAAATATGACTGTTGTCCCAAAACAGCATGGACAGAGCACATAACATAACATTTGTTCACTGCAATTTAAAACACGTCCATGTCATCAAACCCATTGGCAAAAATACCGAACGAATGAAATCTGTACTTTATTTATTTCTTGAGAAAAATAATTAAATAATTCGTCATGATAGATTTTGTAATGCAAATTTAAGAAAAATCAAAAGTTATATCTCTCAAATTCTGAAATGTGGTTTGCAATATCATTCACAACTTTAATAGCATTAAAAGAATACTTCATTCACAACAGTCTAGATTTGAATTGGGATCATCCCTTACAAATAAAATGGATCTATTGGACTTCCATTAATTGCAATTTATGTACTATTTATTCTCAGTATCTGATATCATTCCATTGGAAATTTGCAATAAGCACCAAGTATATAAAAAAAAGCCTCAAATGAAATTGATCCATTCAAAATGATTGAATATGTTGTTGAAGCATTAAGTTGAAAAATGAACTGGAGAATCTTTTTAAACAATGTGTTTTCATTACCGTATATTGCCACCCCTCTGCCTAAAGAATTTAATAAAGATAGAGCTATTCTTTTCTAAAGTCCAGGTTCATTATTCCAGTAATTCATAGGTTTTGCACTCAAATTACTGAGTTCTTTCCAGACACAGAAATCTCATTCTGGCGCTCATAAAGTCAGGATTAGCAAATCAATATGTATACTTCATAAGAGTCAGCGGCTACTAAATCAGCCATTTTAATTACAAATTTGCAACCTGTTACTTCAAATAGTGTTGTCACTTTAGGCACCACCATTTTGGCTGAAGTGTTTTCTTTCAAATTTGATTTGCAATAATACCTTTCTTTAAATAAATATTCTAATTACATAACATTTTCATCTACATACTAAGGTCAATCCAAAAATATGAAAACAATGTCACTCTCCATTATATATTTTTCATGACAGTCATATCTAACAGATCAATATGTCCACCAACACCCAATTTATCGATATACAATGTTTTAGCCCCTTTTTGTAAAATGATATTTTTGCTACCGCCGTTTTAAACAACATGTTTTGTCTCTAAGGTGCACAGTAACGTTAAAAACATGACGTCAAGAGAAAACAGGAACAATTTATAGATATACCCATCTTCATATAACGCTTAGACTCTTGTAGCTTTCACCTTACAATTTATAAAGGCACTGTACCATTTAACATCTAGCTAATTTACACACATTCGTTCCAAAATCATAAGTTAGCTCTTCAAAGTTTCTCTTTTCAACCGTGTGTATCTTGGTTAACAATAAGAATAAGCCTGAATGTCAGCTGACATTACTTAAATTTTGACCAAATATTCACAGACATTATACTTTCCTCTGAACTATTTGAATTTCAAAATACAATTAGTACCACCCCCACAAAATGCATTTCAGTTAAACACGAACTTGCAATAATTGTCAACTTGCATTTTGTACCATTGATCATTCCCACAGTTTGTATTAACCTTTAACCAAGATAAAACCACTCTCGCTGCTCCAAAACACCCAGGGACGTCACTGTTTTTAGTCAACTTTAAAGGGAAATATCAGTCTTAATTACTAATGTTCGTTCTTCAAAGAACATATCCCGTCATAATTTGGTAAATAGAATACCATATGACTGTACTTAATTTGAGGTTTCAATATTATATGGGTTTAAGCCCAAATCGTAGAGATTAGCCTTCATCGTTATATTGCTTCATTGTTGACATGACACAAATTTTGCCCGTGCAAAGTGGGGACATTTTTAGGTATTAGATTCTCTTGTAAATTGTTTGATACTCTTGCTTAATTATGACTATGTAATTTACTAATCAATTTACATTTGGTTGTACAGTTATGACAAAAGTCTCCCAATTTATGGATTAACCATTGTATGAGGATATCTCATTGTAAATGAAAATATTCATAAGCTTTAAGGTATGACCATTTGTGAACATTTCCCAATAACTGTCCATGTAAATACCGGTACATAAAAGAGAAAACAAGTCATCAGAAATAAAAACAAAGTTTATTTCAACAGCAAATCATAAATATCATAAGAATTGCCTAGTCTGCTAAGAACCTGCATTTCACAAATTGGAAACCACCATTAACAGCATAATTTACATTTACCAAAACCAAATAAGATATTTAAACATTTTCATAGTTTACCCTCCCATCAAGTATACAGGCAAACACGTAACTTTATAATAGATTCAATAAAGCTTAAAATTTATCACATCAGCACAAGCACCAGTTTTAGGTTCAATTGAACAAATTTAAACCCTGGATCCATATTTAACGGTATACCCAGATTTTTCAGACACTTTCCCACAATTCTTCATATGTTAAACTCTTGACATATAACAATCAAAACAATTACATTTCAAAAACCATCTATAATAACTCTTACAAACAAAAATTTAAATAATAAATAAATGTCCAAAAACAAAACTATACTAAAAAAAACAGCACTACTAATATTTACAACACCTTCAATCCTTCAGTCACCTTAAATATAGTTGAAGCAGTGTTCATATTTTTAAAAAAATTGTCAAAAATAACATACGTCTTCTCCACTAAAGCTTTTCAATTCAATTATAATCTCATTTTCATAAAAAGAATACATTATAAACATCTTACAAAAATCCAAAATATTACCCACTGGAACTGGAGTTTTCAAATTTCGACCATTTCCAAAATCATTGTCTCAAACTAAAACAAGCATACTCCACATAGATAGAAAACATTCAACTGTCCAACATATTGTGCATTAACAAAAACCTATATTACACTACACATCTATCTTAGTCTATGGAACACAATTCAGCTCAAGCAGGCTTTCCGATCTATCCAAAATACATCCATTAACATCCATACCAATCTTCCCACATTTCACATTCTTTCCTTTAAATAAACCCCATATCAAATGACAATCACAAAACTTCTCAAGACAAAAACAAAATTAAAATGTTAATGTATCTTCACAGGAAGTAAAAGAATCTACAAATTACGACAAAAAAGCTAAATTTTCATTGTGACCAAAAAAGCAAACAATACGACATTTACCACTCTCAACGATTTCATCAAGAAAAACACAAAGTAATGTCCCTTTACAGTAAATAAAAAGAATCTGCAAATTACAACAAAACAGCTAACTTTTCATTGAGACTAAAAAGGCAAACAATAAAACATTTACTTCTCTCAAACGATTTCAACACAAAGTAATGAAGAACCACTCCTTAACCCTTCCATTTCACACAAATAAACTTTCTCAAACAACGGACCACTTCCATTTCACACAAATAAACATTCTCAAACAAGGGACCAGTTCCATTACACACAAATAAACTTTCTCAAACAAGGGAACAGTCAAATAACATGAATATGAGTTAAATCTTGAAAATGGCACTAACAGATCACTGTTCTTAAGTAAAACTCTAAATTCTAACAAACAAAAATGAAAAAATCTCCTGAAGCCTATGAAGCCTTACATACACAAACCAAAACTTCAGTTTATTGATTTACAAAATCAATCCTACATGAGATCCCAGAAAAAGTAAATCTCTAAATACTAACAAACAAAAAAATATCATCTCAAGAAGCCTATCATACCCAAATGAAAACTTCAGTTTATTGATGTACAAAATTCAATCTAACATGATTGCAGTAAAAAGGTAAGTTCCAGTGTCAACACCATGGAAGAGCTTATATATAATCATTTCAGAACTTATAATTTTAAAGATTACAACTTCATATTTTAGAACAACATTCAAAGGAAACCAACAGCTAAATAATCAACCCTAAATAAACACCTTTTAAAATAAAGCTCACCCCAAACTGCAAAAAAAACCACCCAATAAAATAAATGAACATCAAACAGATTCAATTTTGAAGAGCTTTTCCTGAGACAGAAATGGAAAAAATACAAACATCAAAACAAAATACTACAGTGTAATTAGAATCAACTTTAAACATTTCCTTTCAAGGAGAAATTTGTGTTTGAGCAAAATCTCGAAAAGTATCTACAATGACATACATGTTCAAATCAAAACAGAAGATACTCCTAAATCCATTTTAAAGAAAACAGATTTGACATGTTCATAAAAAAGCATCCCATTCAAACAATAGCAGAACCATCGAAAAAATATTTACTTGAAAAGTAAACTGTCAATGTCCTCCGTAACCACTTCTGCTTCATTATCAATGTCTTTCTCTTCCTTATCCTCACCAAGTAACTCATCCTCTGGTTTGTCTTCACCACCAACTGCTACAATCTTATCAACATCTTCAGCTACCATGGCTACGACATCTTCTTCCCTAAAATTAATAACAAAATAAATACAACTTCAATGCAAAAGTTTTCATAGTTGTCATATCTTCCACTAGAAAAACCAGTCAAAAATCATTAAAACAATTATCATATATATATATTTATCTTAATTTTCCATTAATGATGCTGCTTTTGCTTCAAAACTCTAAAAATAAAAAACTAAGTACCAGGTAATACATTCACCACAATCATCACCTAAATATTCCTTCAACAAAAGAATAACCATGCATATATCAACTCCTGTAAAAAAAACAATCCTTAAAGCTGCTTGGACTTGGACTTCACTGCACCTAAACAATAAATCCACAGATTGTCAGTTCAGATAAGATTTTCAGACTGCATCTATTTATGAAACTGGTCATAATATTCATGCCAATAAAATCAATGCACGGGCTGAGATTGAAATAAATTCATCTTTTTAACAAAAGGGTGAGCTAACACTTACAGTAGCCATCATAAACACACAGAAGTAGATTTTAAACCCATTACATGAAATATCTCAAACAATAAATAATTTTCATGAGTTCACAAAATTTATATTCGGATATGATTTTGTCATTTCAGAATGGTAAATCTGTGTGTGCTTTACATCAAAACACACAATACTGAACAACTGTACTTATATATCATTCCTGTATAAACTGTAATTTCAATTTTGATGTGAGAAAGAGATCATGCACAATTAGAAATAATGGCTCTGTTTAGTAGCTATAGTCGTTTTTCTCAACCAAGCTAGAAAAACATATCTGAAACTGTTTTCCAAACTCAACAGAAAGGGCCCGGAAGGTTGTTCATAATAAAAAAAGCTATTTGTATTTTAGAAATTACTCATCAATCCAACAGTCAAAGACATATGCTATACTGTTAACTTTTTGCATTCAAGTACAGGTTGAACAAAAAATGACCACAAAAGTTCAGCTCATATGTAGATGATAAAATGAAGTTGACACAATGCACTGTATTTACAGAAATAAACCCAGAATGCCGTGCTGCGAAGGAAAGCATATATTGTAGCCCAGTAAAAAGACTAATGTACTTGCTAGCAAACCAATTAATTGGCAAAAAAGGAAATATGTAAATAACTCAGCATTCATCTCAATCATGAGACTCACCACAGAATAAACACATTTATAACATAACATTCTTTCAAAATTTACTCTAGAAAACTCTATTACAACAATGATTCTCTTATTCACCATCTATCAAATGAAGTGTTTGCATCATTGACAATAACAACAGCAGCAAAAAGAATGCTTCTTTCCATTCAGCTCAGCAATTTACAAATGTTATCACTTACATACACACATAAATGCTAAAGAAATTAGAACCACAACACATTCATAAAACATAAATCAAAATATAACTTATACTTACAGAACTGTAATTACACTCCTCCTCTTCCTTCCCTTCACATGTTTGTTTTCGGCAAAAACTCCACATGGGAAAATGTCACTCAGCTGCTCCGTTGAGCAGGAAAGCATCTCATCATTTATCAAAATTGATGTGTTTGACCTAAATTAAAAACAAAGATATGAGTATAACTGACATAAATTCAAAACATTTAACAAGAGACCCAGTGACCACATCGCTCACCTCATTTACAACAGCTATAACTCTGATCAAATCAGCATTACAGAAACAAAATCAATATATCTTGACAATAAGGAACAGATGCCATGATGAATCTTGCATAAATCTTTAAAAATTAGCTAATATTTATCCACATTTCCTTATGGGAAATACCAAGACCCTATTGTACTTTTCTTTATACCTACGCTGGCACAGTACAGCTTATTGCCAAAAATTTAAACTTTTACTTTTCTTTTCCCATATCTCTTGATACTTTCAGATAAAACTTAACACTTTAAACTGAACAACTTATATATCCCTCTGTTACATAATATCAAATTTATAACCCGAAACATTTTGATTTGTGATTTCAGCTTGCCCATAAATTACCAAATTACAAAATTTGTACCATTTATCAGCTTCATGGAAAAAAAACATCGTGAAATCCCTCTAGATGTTAAGATTATACTCAACAAACTGCAACTTAAGTTTACACCCCCTGTGGGGTCTGACTTAAGGTCATTCAAATTTTGATACATGACCAAAAGTCATAGAATTATTCAAATGCTAACATATGGTAATATTTTGATACATGATCTAAAGTCATAGTATTATTCAAATGCTAAGATACAAAATCATAGACTACCTAATACATAATTGTGCAATCACATACAAGTTAATTTAACTCAATCAATTACTGCGGAACTCTACTCCTTTTCAGCTTTGCATCCCGCCTTCCGGTTTTATAAAAATCTACCACTTTTCAACAAAATACATTCCTTGTTTTGATAGATAGCCATTTTGAAAGTCGATGTTATCAACAATTTTGTCAGGTTTGAATTAAGCACCATACTTTGAATAAAAGAAACACAAATGCTTTTCAAAGTCGACTGAATATCAAGTTTTCAAGCATGTGTTCTACATCGAACCAAAAAGAAGCCACTTCCCATGATTACATCAATTAAAAGACATGTTAATATAAACATCACAGACGAAAAAGAATTAAGCTTTGCAATTCCACACGAGCTTTAACAATGGCTGAATATATCTTTCATCTTGACCATAACAATAAACTCAATTTGCAGGTAATTGTAATGGTGCATGATCAAATTTGATTTTTCTACAACTTACTCGTCAAAAGAAACACCATCAATGACTCCGGAAAACTCATCTTCAACGTCAATGTTCTACAATACAAGATGATTTAAATATAAAATCTATAAATAAATATCCTAGTAGTTACTACCATTATCAAACAACACATTTAAAACATTGAAAATCTTTCATTCAAGTACATGCAATTTCAATTTAGAACAAGTAGAATTGACCTTTCATAAATTTAAACTTTTCAGTTCAATTGAAATTTAAGAAATCTTTGACCACAGTCTTGGACAAGAACAATTTAGCTTAACGATTATAATTCCAAAACTAATTAATTCACGACAAAATGATTTTCACTTTCAAAGCTACACTCTATGATACCCATTAGAGAAAAATTGAAAATAACACACCTAACAGTTTGACCTTGATCTAAATCTTAATAAAGTGCTATTCTGGTCTAAATGCAAAATATGAGAGTAAATAGTATGCGATTTATTTAAAACTAAATACTTATTCTATACATAAATCTACAAATACTAAAACCATGCACTTTTAAAAAAGTTGATAAGATCAACTCCCATCAAACATTGTCATCTGTCAAATATGACTCGACATCATCATTAAAAATAACCAATATTACCTTAACTTTTGTGCTCGCAGATGAGTTTAATGATCTCCTGCCCTGGTATAAATCCACGTGCACGCAGGAGATCTCCACAACGGAACCACTGAAAATCCTTAAGGATGCCAGCTCTCCCCATAATTTAACCTCCACTGTTGCATTACCGTCAGATAGAGTGACAATCTTTCTTTTTGTTTCATTTGTCTCAATGATGCCCGATACCTTAAACACACCAATAAGAAAAATAAAAATGCACATGCACCAAACATTTGCATTCAATACACCAAACAAAGGTGCTGTGACAAATACCATCAAGGTGACAAATATGATTAAATGCATTTCATTTCCCCTATACCAGTTGGAAGAAAACATTTCAGGTAACAAATTTACAAACTAATTCATCAAAATATGAATAACTTTAGTTCAATATGCCAATAAATGACATAATAATTGAAGCCTAAATCAAAAACGGAATTAAAAGAAAAGCACATATAAATCCATTAAGAAGGCAAAAATTGTGGTAATTTAAGTATTTGCTTTCAAACATCATATCGGCATCGTTAAATCAACGTCCTTGTGTAATACTTCATGTCATATCAATTAGGTGAATAATAAAGCCAATGCACAAATTACCGGTAACCATTAAGTTTGCAGAAAATAGATAGAGCTGGTGACGGTCCCTACCAAAACAATAAACAATACGAATTATAGTCTAGCTAGCTTATATTGATGATTTTTAATAAAAATAAACATACCTGTGAAGGAAAAACAGTTGAAATTAATCGATAAAAGAGATATATCCAAGATATTTTTATTGAACAATTATCATTCTTCACGCTAACAACTTCACAGGATCAAAAACATAATTTCTTATGCTGGGTTGCAAATAACATTTTGAAACCCAGAGGTCATGTGGGTTCCCAACTTTTCAACCTATACAAACCCACAATAATTTTACCGAGCCCACAGATACTCACAATGAAGTTAGTTTACAATATAAAAATATATCACTGTAGAATAAAAATCATTAAATGCCATTAATTTATTTGAATTAGATTCATTTCATTAAATCTAATTTTATGCATGCATGTGTATTGATATGCACATTTTAGAGAGGAATTGTTTTTCAACAAATTATTAGTTAAAGACAAGTTAAAACATCTCACAAATTTATAACAAGTAAATTAAAACTTCATTTACCGGTAATCAGATAAAACAATGATTTCTATTTATATATTTATACTCATGTAAACCCCACAATCTGCAATCAGTTTAATTAATCTTCATATTCAAAAAATAAAACCAGCAATGAATAACAATTTATAAACTGAGCTGACCCTGACCCAAATTTCAATGAGTCTATGAATTAGAAGCTTGTCATTCTTTTTGCTCTGTTCATTAAATGTTCTAGCACAAAGTAAATTTGAAAAACAAACAATTTATTTCCACAACTCAATATTAAAAGAAATCTTTACAAATTCAGCTATTCACATAACATATACAAATTTTCTTCATCATTATATGAGTTTTCATCATATTACAGACATGCAATATATTTCCAATAAATTTAAATTAATTTTAAGCTGCTTGTTCCAATTTTATATCAAATTCTGTGCCCACTTTTCAACGATGGTTATGCCAAATATGTGTATAATAATAGACATTGCAGTAGTTTTTCCAGTCAATAAAGCCAAATTTCAATGAAAAATGTACAACATCTGATTACAAAACAATTGTCATAAAAACGTATCAAGATTTTTTATTGATAATTCTCATGTTAAAGTCTGCCACTGATGCCGAGACAATAACTGTTGCATTAATATGACTTCGACATCACAACAAATAAAGGTTATAACCTTAAGGCCTATTAAAAATAAACTTGTGTGCATTCAATTTTGTTCTCCAACATTTCTGAAGTTTCCATTTTTTTCAAAAATGCAGAGCATGAAAGATGAATAATTAACCCCAATCCTTCGGATGATGAAATCAAACAATTCTGTTTTGTAAACATTACCATGATGCATTTCGGTTTCTTTTCTCATCCGATTTGCTTAAAGAAATAATTTATATTTACTTTGAATATGCATTTCTGAAGGATCTCAAATCTTTCACCAAAACTAGGAGAAAGTCCATAACACCTTAAGATAAATGGTTTGTATATAATAATTTTTCATACCGTAATAACAAAAAAGTCAGACTTAGCAAACTCAATTTAAATGGGTTGGTCAAAGCTCTTCAATCCAACCTAGCCTTATAAACAAAATTGAGTGTTTAGGGTAACAACAATGAAAAATTAAGTTAGGTAGTTAGGGATTTTTCATTAATATTATATAATTTTTTTCTGCATGAATCCTAAAAATGTTAGTTTGTGTTATATTTCAAACAGATTTCTTATTAGAAATAACATAAAATTCACAATCAGATAAAAACAGAAATCTACAAATGGTAGGATTAGGACATTTTTGTAGATTAGGTCGGGTTAACCAAAACACACAACTTTCTTTTTTAAGGCCCCATCTTTAATAAATTGGATCAAAGTGAATACGTCATACCTACATCCCATTTCTGAACAAACCAACCATTCTAATTTATAAATTTAGTCTTTAAAATTTTTTTAAAGGGACTTGGACACAATATGAGATCAAAATTTTATTTTATTTTACTTATATTAAGTCGTTCACATGCGCATCTTAAATGATTATCCAAAATTTGAATGTAAGAAGTCAAATAAGTTATAAGAGGAATACAGGTGTCAAATCATTGTTATGTAAACAAAGCTTGAGTCTTATATTTGTTTACAATAATGTAAAGTAAATGAAAGACATTATCATTTCTCTGACAAAATTCCTTGTGACAACCAAGATAAACTATGAACATTGCTTGTAACTAGTTTGTGGCATCTAAATTTTGATAAAACAATAACTAATACCCATATCAATAATCCTAGGAATGAAAAATAGTAAAATTTGAACTCAAATGGTGTCCAAATCCCTTCAAAAAGCTTCAGAGAAATCATATATAACCATTCAATAACTTCCATCTGTCGCTCTCTAAAATACAGATTTGCAAAGATTACATTCACACTATCATATTATCATGACCAAATCTGCCCTAACCAAGAACTCACACCCCTAGCAATCATTCAAGAAAATCATTCTTCTGTTACAACTCACACAAATCTTACCATGAATTAAACTTATCATCTACCAGGTCTGATAAAAAAAAAAACATAAAATTTCTTCAAATGATAAATAAAAAATAAGTCTAAACACAAACAAAATACATCATTGATATATTTTGAAATACAAAAGCACTAATCCCAGTTCTTTCAAGACCAAAAACAGAAATCTCCTAATTTTTATTTAGATGCATTTTGTCCCCCTTACCTTGTAATACAACTTATATTTCAAATGATCCCATATTTAGTTCACATCACCCTTCCATCAAATTTTAAACTTCAGGGAAACACCCAACTATACTTCTCCAACATTACTCTCACACTAAATGCACAAAAAATTATTTATAAAGGCCTTCCCACTATAACAAACTTTCAATTTTTGCATGTCAAAATTTTATTCCACTACCCTAAACAATATTCTGAAGCAAACATCAGTACCCATCCACCCAGACCTTCCCTTACACCCATCCAGATTGATCTTTAATACATAAATCAAATCTACTTAAAATTCATTAAAAGCAAATAAAAATTCCACCTAATGAAACAAAAATAACATAACCAAAGTCTATATCCAATATTCTTGAATGCACAAAATAAAAAAATAAAACATTACTGCTAAAAATACTTATCCACCAACCCCTACCTTCATCAATGAAAAGCAAACATACACCACAATGTCAAACACAAATTAAATTAATTCTTTTTTATAAAAGTTAAAGAAAATAACCTACCTCATCAGTCTTCAGTCGCTTTGAAGATGTAGCCATAACGAAATCCAATGCACAATCCAAGTTTCACTGTGATGCAAGTACTCTCAACAACGGTCAGCGGGTAACTGACCTGTGGGCATCGCCTTATATAGGAATCGACGCGGACGTCGTTGAAAACACCCCCCAAAAATATCGACAATGGCTACCCGTTGCGGTTTTGTGCTTCTTGCCGTAGTTTCACCTCAAAATATACCGTTAATTAATGAAATAACACATACAAACTATATATCATTACAACCGGAATAAAAATTACTCTTCAAATATAATAAACGGTACAACAAAATGATATACATGAAAAAAAAATCGAGGATATTCTAACAAAAACCTACCCGTTCATCAGTATCTCATCCTCCATTTTCAAACCATTTCTTTGAAAGACGCATTAATGGTCAAGTTCAAACACTTCCAAGATCATGGTACATCCGAAAGAAATATGGTAAACATAAATATTTGTTGAAATTCGACGATAACAGAATATTTTGAACACAAAATCCAAGATGTAACAAACACAAAGACAAAATCAAATATGTAGCATATATGTTTTGCACCACAACATACCGAGTCTGAATAGAATTTCCTCAATCCATGAACATTTCAGAATATTTGTAAAACCGCGTTTTCAAACTCATACCGGAAATTACGACGTGTTCTATAAAAAGAACGGATTATACAAACAGGTAACGTAATCCAGGTTAACTTTGATTTGAATCATCACCTTGCTTTTAACACACAGAAAAAATGGCATTGAAATACAAGATATGACATAAAAATAACGTATTTATATCATGCATATCAAAAATCAATGCCGATAGATTAATGAATATCCGCACGAACCCCCCCCCCTTTACGTCTGCGAGAATACTCCGCCAGGTAGCGCAGTCGGCAAATATTCCCATGTTTTCACGGGGTCGCACAAAATTGGACTCGTCATCTACATTTTATAAACTTTGCAAAGATATAAGGACAAAAATGTAATGAATCAATCAATAAATGATTTGGATTATTAAATTCACCTTCAGTAGAAACATGCCCGAAAAAATATAATAAAACAGTAAATCATCACCCTTAAACTGTTAAATTTCCACCCCTAATCCAACAGAGTGGCTAATAATAGCTTTCATTACCCACTCATCAGTTCAACTCAGAAGGAAATTAAAAAGTTAATAACAAATGCTGGGAAAACAATAACATTAATCATCAAAACTACCCAACAATTAAAAAAAACCTCTGCAAAATTCCTAATAAAATTAAAACAACATTATCCTTAAAACTGGAAGTTTGAATGAAACATTTTATTTGTCTATTTATCATGTACATATAGATCAAACTGCCGCCCCTCTAAACCATAAAATCACTATTAACACTATGTAATGATTAATAAAATCACGAGCTAGAATTTACACTTAATATCTTCTTGTTCGTAATTAAGGAACACCTTGGACGCTTCTGAATATTTCTGTATTACTCACGATAGTTAAAAGTTAGTAATTTTAATTGTTATCTTTATCGAGTTCCCATTGCCATTGAAATATCGGCCGGGATATTGATGCTTTGTATGTCTAGACATGGTTATGATCGCTTGTGTATATCTTATAAACTTCTATTGTCTGTTCATCTTGAGAAAAACCCTGGAACTAACACAGAATACACAAGATATACACAAGAGATGTCTCATATGCCCAGGTGTACATCAAAATCCCGAAAGGTGTTGAAACTCTTAGAATACATGATACGATAGGTTCATTAATTAAAGATGTGATTCATAACTAATTATCAATTCTCAAAATATCACATTATCACCTTTGGATTTGAAAATTTACGTTTACAAATCAAAAGTCAAAATAACTCAAATAGTCTTATTCAAAATTTGTAGCAACGTTTTGCTGATTTGAGAGCAACTTAGGTAAACTTATGTTCGGACAATCGTAAAAATTAAAAATACAAATTTTCTGATAAAGTCATAATCAAAAGTAGATTTTACAAATCGTGGGCACTCAATTCTTGAAAATAAAAAAAAAAAATAAAGTGAAAAGATCAAAACTTTCGGGCGATATTTAATAGATTTAGAATATAATAAATCTGGTCAACGAATATCCAAATTAAACTTAGGGGCGATCGATCGTGAAACTTTTAACAGTGATTAGCTGTGTAAAACAAAATCGAATTAGAACATTTAAGGACGCTTAAGACTCACAGGTGCTTGAGGACAGGATCGACATCGACCCCCCCCCCCCCAATTTATAGACCCCCGGGACTCAATTTCTCTTTTTTATTAAATTATCCTTTTATGACATATCTCTAAACTAATTTATTCATCCATTGCCCAGAATAATATAAAACAAACATTTTTGAAAAAAATCAGTCCCTCTGTACATATACTTGTATTATATGTAGAGGGTATGATTTCTAAAAAAAATATTTGTTTTAAGTAATTTGGGGCAATGAATGTATAAATCAGATTAAAAAATGTCATAAAAGGATAATTTAATGTAAAAAATAATAATAAAGTCCCGGGGGTCTATAATCTTGGGTAATGGACGGGGGGGGGGGGGGGTGGGTTCGATCATGTCATCAAGCACCTGTGTTAAGGATAATATCCCAAGTATAAGTTGATTGAGATACCATCGCCAATTAATTTCAACACTAATATTGTGTGCCCATTTTGGGACACTCGTGAAAATAATCAAAACTTGGATACTAACTGCTATAACGCGTTCAAAAAGGGCAACGATAATTCAAATCAGAACAATCCAAATTTGATGCGAACGTGAAAATTAAAAGTTAATGTAAGGACAATTCCAACTTGAAAGGCGTTAGAAAGATATCTGGTGCGCTTGTGAAAAGAAATGGAGCTCTCCAAAGTAAAAATTGGGGCACTCATGCATGGGTAACTTTGGCTTTGGCAAACTAAGGCACTAACCCCTTATTTAATGCGTTCTGAGTGAATTCAATACCTTAATACAAAGCTCGCTCTTTCAAAGGGAGTCGCCATCTCAATTTGCATATATCTAATGAATAATCAAACTTTGAATCTAATCTTAAAATATGGGAGCAGCTCTACAACGGTGTATAAATACAGGTTGACTAAAATCAATTTATAAATGAACTCAGAACTTAAATAAATATTGCTTAAAACATTATTAAAAAAATAGAATTTATGTAATTAAAATCTATGTGTGTATATATATATATATATATTCAATTGCTTATGATTTCCACATTGACGGTCAAGATTCCCACGGAGTCTTGCAGGTGCCAGGTGCAAGTTATGTAATTACACCCATCTCCCAGACGCCCTTTGGACTATTACGTAACCACAAATTCCAACCCTCTGTATACCAACAGCCAATCAAAATAAAAGACATAATCACGTGCTTAAACTCAGACAAAGAATAACCAGTAAAGGCCTTACAAGTAATAGCTTTCCAAAACACATGCATCAATAAAAATAAAAATCAATGGAAGCATGCATGTATCAATTGGGATATTACATAATAAATGAATTTAAATTTTCGACGCTAATCATAAATTTATAGATGAACCGTGCATATCTCAAAAAAAATCTTCAGTCGTCCCTTTCGATCTAAGTACATGCATATCATATGACTTTGATTAAATTATTCATAATTTCAAATAATTTTGAAATGAACATGTACCAATATCACATAACAGTATATAAGCTTGACAATTGAAGATAGTCAGTCAAATTTTAAAATTGTTCCTGTTATATATGAATGCAAAAACTATGGCATTTTACATAGACTCTCTTCTTTTTTTTAACATTACTCTCTCATGCCTGGAAACATGGGTTTCTGGACGCTAGACATTATGCAAACCTTCCTTACCTAAACCAAAACGGCAAAACGCTCAATAATACACTGCACTCTGAAGTTGAAATAGATGTAAAATAAATAGTGTTGAGATAAATGTTTATAAAATACAGTTGTATATACACAAAAAAACGTTCAAAAAGTTCTGGTTTATTGACAAATAATGAATTTTGCACATATTGATTTTCAAAAAATGGACCGCACCTTTCCAAATTGCTAAATCCGCATCTGTAAGTGTTTACTGAAAAAATAGGTGATGGAAGAAGCGCCCATCCCTAGCTTACGTGTCTGTGATTATTACACAGGATTTCTCATGATTCCAATTTGGACTCGTCCACTCATCGGCGCGCAAAAATTACGAATGGGACAAATTATGGCGCGAAGTCCTGCTTCCGCGCAATGACTGATGGTTTAAATGAGTTCATCCATCTTCATAGATCCAAAGGGAATGGTAAAAATAACTCTTTGACATTTGTTTTGTAACAACTCCTGAATATTATGTTTTAGAAGATAACTATCGAATATTAACTTTATTTTGGACTTGTGTTCGGAATTTTTTCTTTATCGTTGCTAAGTATGTAATAAATCCAGAGGTGCTCGAATGAAAGTTCACGAGACTTCGGCTTGGGGTAAAATGCTGACGATGGACCCTCCACTTTGGAGAGTCCATAGTGGAGAGGGTGGAGCTTGGTGTGTCAATCTTAATTTAGAGTCTGTTTGATCTGTCATTCCAATTTCATCATGCACCAAATAGCTAAAACATATGGGTTGTTTATTAGAAATTGAAAAAAAGGAGACGGGGGTCCTAACATTTAATGAATTTAGCAACTTCAAATGAATTTTATCAGGATACATGCATAACTTACTCTATGTTTGTGTAACAATTATTCTGAGTCCAGTGAGACTGTGAACAGGAAGTTAACTCACCTCAACGTTGGGAGAGATTTATCTTTTTTCCCCGAATAACATTAATTGTAAAAAAAATGCTATGGATGTGGACAATTACTTACAGAAAAATTAGAAAACCACCCAATGATCCTGTTCTCAAACAGTATGATTATCGGAAAAATCTAAGTCCGAATTCCAAGTCACCAAGAGTGTCAGCTTCGTTGCAAAATATGTATTAACAATGCGGATTGTTGTCAGAGACAATGTCCGGTGTTTGAAATGTCTCGCCATGTCATAGTGCATTTAGAAATTTCAGCACAATTATCTTCAGGACATAGGGACATTTAAAGGAAATGTAATATAAAATAAATTAATTATTTTTACAAGACTTACACTTTTGTAGAAAATTTGACATTATCATATTGAATATTTTCATAAGCTGTTATAAATTTTAAAAATTTTGTCCATATCAGCAATAATGCAACTGTAATATTTTTACTATATATACATCTTGTGTAGAACTAATGAACAATATGTACTTTTAAAAAACCCAGCACCTAAATGAAAGTGCCATCATTCGTCATCGTCAATTAGGGGAGAGAAGTTTTATGTGCTTTTGTTTAAAAACAATGTGCCCCATTTTGTTTCTGATAACATAATTGGAATGACAGATCAAACGGACTCTGAATTAAGACTGACAAACCAAGCTCCACCCCCTCCACTATGGACCTTCCAAAGTGGAGGGTCCATCGTCAGCATTTTACCCCAAGCCCGAGACTTCACCGAAATTTGTTCAGTTCCTGTGAAACTTCGAGCGGAAGTATAAATGTTCGGATAATATTCTCAAAATACGTAAGTACTGGTCGATTTTCATATCATATTCTACTTTGATTTATGTTAAAACATCAACATCCTTTAAGATGTATGTCTTATTTCGCCGTCTAGCGGTTTTTTTTAATTAAACGATGATATTCAGAGCCGAGTTATCGTGCGTGTTCAACCACGTGTAGAGTGGTTGGTAACATAAACATTGGGTTGCTTAAAAAAATCATAGCCACGTTTGATGCTTGTGGTGTGCAATACCATGTTTTTTAAAAAAAATAATGGGTGAATGTTTTGCATAAAAACATAGTATATCGAGCCATTTTCAAGGAACAGTCTGCATAAAATAGTCCTGTCTGTCTCACTATTGATGTTATTACTAGGTCAGGCGCGGATCGAAAAATAATTCTAGGCTGGGGGGGGGGGGTCTACTACGCATGTTGATTGCCGCAATAGCAGAAAAATAGCTATTTTTTGTATTGTCACATTTATTTCTAGAACACATTTTATCCACCAATTAATGAAGATAAAGTTTAAAATCAATAAACCTCTAGAATTTATATTTGACTACAAATACATAGATTCTCTAAAATACACTATAAACACGAGGCACGATTTTCACTGCAAAACAGAAAGGGTCAAATAAACCCACCTGGTCTAAAATTTAAATGACAATAACATTCACAGGGGTGACGTCCGACCCACACAGAGTATTGAGTCCGGAGGCCAATACTGGTTATATCCAAATTGTTTGTAACAAGTCTGTCGGCTGAATTGTTATAAAGTTATATTCGTTCAGTCTCGTCCAATAAATGTGGAATCCTCATCAATTGCATATATAAATATATATTTATGACAGTTACAGAAAACGCGTGTGTTTGTTTTGAATTAAGTGGGCGTGTCGATATTACATATTGATTCATATGGCTGTTTACGGGTGTTTACGGGTAAATAGGGTGAATTATTCCGTGCTACGCATGACTTGCATACATATAAAGCAGAATTTGGGTTTTTTTAAAAGTTGTTGGAAGTTCGATCGATACCTCTTTACAACAGGCTATCCCCACCCACCCCTCCCAAATGATAACATTAAATTTCTGTCAGTTTTTCGTTTCTACATGATTTTTTCTTCTTTTGAAGAATGACTGTGCTTGTACTTGTTCATGAAAGTAAAGAGACTGAGAGCCGTTTCCTTTATATTCATATCATACATGTATTATTATTATTAAAGTCTGTTGCATTCGCACATGCGAGCTTATCCTATAAATTATGTGTTTGTGTTTTATCTTATAAATAATTAAAGCTATACACGCTATAATTTACGTCAATTTCGAATGACAGTAATAACACACGTGTTTGTCTACTTATAAAAGTTATCCATAATCTGTAATCTCGTTACAAAGATATAGGTTAATAATTGTTTATTTTCCTGCCAGGAAAATATAGCTTTTCATGAATAATGATGAAGGAAGAGCGAAACCGACCTCATAGCGCATGTCCGCGGACAAGTAGGTGGTCGTTATTGTTTGCCTAATTAAATATCCAACTTTTTTTTTAATATGCTTAACAGTTGTTCATTTGAAATACATACAAGTATAATGAGTAAAATACGTTTGTCATTCACGATACCCTTACTTCTGCATTAACACTCATAGGATCTATATATAGTACATAGGGGAAACACACAGGTCTACGTCATTTTTTAAAGGAAGTATTTATATCTACTCACAGGCTTGTATTTTTTTCTTTTGTTTGTACTCGTTTATCGGACAAATTTATGCTTTACTGAAAATATCCTTTCCTTTGTGAACCTATCACAATTATGAAGATGTTGACCTTTCACCAGTTTTGGTATGATAGACTAAATTTAGCTGTCGATATCACGTGATAAATTAATATTCACGAGGAGGCATTACTTTCCTGGCAGGAAAATAAATATTTTTAATATTTGATATATCTGTTACGTGATCGAATTGAGCATTATAATTAACGGCATAAAGGTAACTTTTATTAGTAATTAAACACATACATTTTCTCACCAGCTGATTTTGAAATGGGTTTTCAGTTAATAATATAGAATTACCTCATGCTGCTATGTTAAAGCTACCCCTGCTCCTCATAGAACATGTCATCATAACCAATTAATATTAATCAGTTTGATAACATATTGGCGCTTCTAATTTGTCGAAAAATTTCTTTCATCCCTGTATAAATAAAATTTCTGCCAGTCATCAACTTTTCTCAACTGTTCTAATTTAACACTATTTATAGAACGGGAATATTCCAAATAAACATGGTCAACAAAATGTAAAATTGTACCTATTTATTTGTCAGCAAACAAAATACAACATTATAAAGATGAAAAACTGAAAGTTATACCTTTAAAAATGAACAAAACACATTATCTAATTTAGTAAAATAATACTTAGGCGTCTCTTCACGATTTCGTCTGCTAAAAACCAACGATCAACATTTACGTCGAAGCTCGCTGTTCATATAAACCCATACGCTTTCACTCCAATCACAGAAACACTGCTGTGCAAATTTGGTAACGGTTATTTTCAACTAAACGCAGGCACTTGATCGGTCATAAGAATAAGCATCGCAAAACAAACCTATGAGTAATGCATCATCTCGCTCTGCGTATTCCCAGCTCCAGATACACTGTATATCACTTATCGATATGTACCTCACTCGCTATCAACAAAATTTGCAACACTCGCACATACATACTATCCTTTGTTGACAGATAAACTATTTTCGTCCACGATCGCGCCTCCTTACACGGTATGCATAGTTGCATATTCCAACAATCTAACTCTAAAAAAGCCAGTTTTAACGAATCTTGCTACACAAATAATAAATTCAAAAACCATTGCATGTATATCCCTTTTGTGTTTAATTCAGCCGGTTCAGATTTCAACTTTTCCTATGTCTTTAATCTACAAAATTCAGCTCAATACCTCTGCATCAGTTGAAGGCGCATCCATTTTGAATATCTCTGCTGCTCTTGTTTGTATTCATGTGCGCCACTTCATTTAAGCAAGAAACATCTTTGATCAATGAAATTTCACATTTTAATTTAAAAAAAAATGATTCATTAAATGGTAAAAATGAATATAATAATTCTTCTAATGATCATCGTATCGAAGGAAGAATTAACCGAAAAACCTCATCAACGCGAAACCTAAATCTCTTTTGACGTCACGATCTGCATTCCATTCGATACATCTCAGGGAACGGATCACAACTTTAAAAGAAAATCATATTGAAACAGTACTAAAACCGCTTATTTTCATCAGATAGATGCTGACGCTAATGCTTTTATTCACATCAATAATCAATATCGATTAATAGACTGATTTAAAGCTTCGCTTCAAGTTAAAAAAAAACTTTAATTCATAAATCAGTCGTTGGAGACTCTCCCTGCTAATGTAAAAAAATGATGAAGAAATTTTAAAACAACTTGGCACAGGTGAAAGATCAACAAGATTTTCAAATATTTACGTAAATTGTCAACGAATATATCATGCTTGCGATACCGACGAGTATACCCCAATTAAATTATATCTAAATTGCTATTAATACTAGTATGTAAAAATGTACCTTAATTTATTGATTTCATGACATGTTTTAACAATAGCTTTAAAATAAGAAAATTCTATGTCAAGCCCAAGCAAGAACCTCAAAAAATATGCAAAAAAAGAATATCTATTAAAAATATTTATGACTTATTTTCATCAATCACCTGCGCCGCTGCGATATAATTCGAAAAATTGCAATGTAAGGATAATACCGGTATCCTCACGTGATAACAATGCACATTTAACGTCACAAAAATGCAACAAATATGACGTTTAACATTGTTGGCAGTATATGTCATTCAGATTTTAAGAAGAACTCCCGGACAAGATATTTAATGGTTGATCCACAAAATATCGTTTTCAAGCCGTATTTCTTTACATTGATGCGCATTTTAACGACCCAGCTCCGGCGGAAGACCTACTCGTTGCTTTGCAACGAGCTCGTCTCTAGTTTTTTATCTAGTTCTGTTAAGAGAGGGAGAGAGAGGGAGAGAGAGGGGGGCTCGGTCGCGAGCGAACGCTAACCTCCATCACGGCGGGCCACCATCACAGCACCATGACATGGGATACCCACAATATCTTTCGATTACATAATTTTATGCAACTCTGGGTATCTCTAAGGCTCCTTACTCTCTCAGTCAGACTGAGTCTTAAAGAACACACGGCTTCGCACTTAAAGATTGTCGTCGCAAACGTAACGCACTAGAAAGTGGGAATCTTCGCGCAATGACAAACGACGAGCCATACACGTACCTAAAGTAACGCAACACAAATTCACTAAAACGTGAATTCACAAAAAAAATGTTCTTTACACGTAGAAGACCTTGTAAGAAATGAACGGAGCGTGCTAAAAATACCGGGTTGGTAATTTTATAGGAAGCCCTAATTTTTAACCATTTGCTCATCATTAGTTGACACGCATGGACTTCAACAACAAACAAAACAAATGTAGGCGGACCAATTAATTGTTAAGAAACACAATCACACTGCGTACACATTGATAATTTTATTGGCAATTAAAATCATTTCATGATAATTTTTAATTTAACGACCTTCTTAATATATGATAATGGATTCGAAAATATTTTATTTGCAATTGCTGCACAAGTATTAAATTAAATACTTTTATAATTTATTTAATAGCTATGAAATAAAAAAAAAATAGTAAAAAAGACTCCAAGTATATCGATTATAATCTCTGTCAAAATCTGGTTAAATATCGTCATTAAATATAAAGAAACATGCAATTTATTTGTCATTCGGGGAGATAACTCCCGCTAATATACGATACTTTTCCATCGATAATTTTACCGTGGCGGGGACAGGTAGATGATGAGTTTACCGTGATGGGAACGCGGTATACCTGTCGCACCTGGCTGATCACCTCGATGTGTTTATACCGTGACGGGGCGCGGGAAACACAGGATTCGCGTTGCCTGAACTGTAGGTTTGTTACTGACTGTTTAAAAAAATTATAGACTTTACCAAATTTCTGTAAACAGTCAGTAACAAACCTAATAAGTAATATGGTTACGTCCGATTGCGCAACGCGCTACCGTTACGCCACAGCAACTGAGAACATAACTTGTGGTTTTTCTGTTCTATCTAAAACGTAGATACATTCAGTTGATATCCAACATTATAAGATTTAATTATTTTTCGAAAATTACAATATTGACGGGGTTTTTAAAGTAAAATATCTCTAATCTTTTGAACGAATTAACCATCTTACAGAGAAGTTGTACATGAGAATCATGAAAACGCTTGTTATATCACGCTAGATAGAGAATGTACAAGAAAAAGAGTTTTCTAAAGTTGACAAAAGTTTGGGTTTTTTGTTATGTTTTTTGTGTGTGTGTGTGGTTTTGTTGTTGTTGTGATAATACAGCAACTTCTTGATATTATATTCAATTAAATCAATAGATTAATTTGAAAGATCAAACGTTTGCTTTTCCGATGATTATGTTTAGGAACTACAAAAGCACTCAAACGTCACAGCTACTTAAAGCAATGCACAGTCAGCATAATAACAATAGTGCTGTGCATGTACTACATGTATGCCTAAATAGTAGTCAGGGTTTGAAACATAGTGCACGAGCCGGACACTATTACATTGTATATAAATAGATTGTCATACTGTTTATGTTGGTAAATGTTTAATAAAAATGTGGTGATAACTAACTTTGATCAAAACCTAAATGTCCAATGGAAAAATACAAAACAGAAGCAGAGAAAACACGTGTTTGCCATGGAGAAATGAGTATCCTCTACTGACCGGTCACACCCGCCGTGTGCTTTTTAACGTAATCGGAGAAAATCCGTAGACAATTAGTTGAGTAATTAATGTTTATGGCTGTTCAAAAATAATTCTACGTTTAACGTAACCGGCAGTTACCTGGTAGGTTTCGGCAAAATTAGTGATTTTAAAAAAAACCAAATAATCCGGGGTTTGAGAAGTCGTTCCGGTACATTATTCGTTACACGAAAAAAGGAGTGCCTATAAAACTACATGTACTAAAGTTAAAGAAACGTTTAAAATGGATTGAACCGAACCATTATTGATCACTTGACTATATGATGAAAGTGAACGATAAAATATCATTTCGAGATCTACCTCGTTTAAATACGGATGAGCACCACTCTATGCATTAAGGCAGCATCTGCAATTTTCTTACATCTGATATAGGGTCCACTCGGTGTTTGCTTTGGGTTTACTCGGGGTTTAATTAGGCTTTACTCTGGGATTGCTTTTGGTCTCTACACACTGAAGTCATCATACTGCCTGTAATTCCTTCCCCTTGTATATTCCGAATACACGTGTAACGTCTGCTATCAGGCCATCATTAAAAATATCTATGTTTCCCCTAACCCGACCCTAAATTTTGAAGTTGGGTAGGTAGGTAGGTAAATAATTATTTCCTGCCAGGGCACAATTGAATATAACATTATAAATTAAAAATAAAAAAATCAATCAATTCTTTTATTATTTACAAAACTAAAAAAAGTATGACCTGTTGTCAAACAAATTGTTTTACTTGTACTAATGGAATGTAAAACAAATTTAATATCGAATTCACAATTTGATATTGTTTATCTAAAATTTAAAGATGTTTTATTCAATGACTAGATGTGCATGAAATGATTAATTATCAATTGTATGTTGATGTACATGTTAACCTATTTTTAAATATCATTTTTTATGTTAATGTACATACTTCAAAGTATCAATTTTTTCAAAATTTGGTTTGTAAAATATCTAAAAGTATATTGAAACAATAATATTTGATAAACTTAAGGTAACGTCATAAATATAAATGTTTGTGAAATCATATTTAATGATTCTACAATATTAAATTTACACAAAAACACTACAATTGCAGAGAATATCTTTGTTTGACAAGGAAATAGGTGTCCATACAAAGATATATTAACACAAATTTGAAACAAAATGTCTGGGAAGGAAAAAAATTCAGATGATAAAGCATTTTTGTAAATCTACCCAATTTCACTTTAATTATAATAATCATTACCAAAATCAACTCTATCCGAAATTTGCCGAATTTAAGGGAACTGTTTATATTTCTAACATCATGAAGAGTCTTTCATATCACAAGTATAAGCATAATTTTTGGGAGACTTATTTCTCCCTAACAGAAAAGTTATAAGGAAAAAATTTGAGAAATCAGGGAGACTGTCACTTGTTGATACAGCATAACCTTCAGGAATGATGATAAACACAGATCCATCCTTAGTTGAAATCTGATTAAAATTTAAGCAAGTTGATAAAATATAAAACAACTTCTTAAAGTTTTAAAAACTTATCCAATCTATTGAATTTAATTTTTTGATGTATTCATACATTTTGTAGATGAATTGTTTTTGATTGTGGAAGCTAGATAACAAATAAACCCGTCTCTGTACTTCTGTGTATTTTGGAGGTATTAGTCCAACCCTATGACCAAATTACAACAGCTATGAAAGGATCATTTTATGTTTTAAGGAAACTCAGTATAGACAGATGGTTTTATGATTATTTTAGCATTAATTTGGCAAAGTTATTAATTACAAGTTACCAACTAATTGTAATATCAACACTAAAAGTAATAAACATCGGTTGTAATTTTCAATGCACAGTAGGTTATATGTTGCATCACCCTTATTTATTGTAACCCATTCTTTTTTTTCTTAACATTTTTCTTAAAACTCAAATATTTCAAATATGCTACAATGGATTTTTATGAAAATTTCACGAATAATACAGAATATCAAGGTCTTTTATCATGTACATTTTTGTTGATGACGTCACTTCCGGTCGGCCGTTAAATTTCATATTTTCAATTTACGACTTGGTACAATTCAGTGACGTCGGAAGCAAATTGAAGGTGGAGGGGGAGGCTAGACTAATCATCAGAAATCTTGACAATATTTCCCAAAATCATTAAAATCTTAATCCGTCGGGGGGGGGGGGGGGGGGGGTAGTATACCTGTGACTACTATAAGTCCAATCTTACTCGCATAAAAAAAATTCCTAAATCATAAAATTCCTTATCGGGGGGGGGGGGGGGGGGGGGGGGTGTTACTATAATAGGCCTATGGCTCCAATTTTCGAAATCACTATTAATATTTTAATCTTTTTCAGGTAAATTTAGGAACAATTTTACTTGATGCGAAAAAGAGTGGGGGCTGAACCCTATATGGTGCTATATTCCTAATGCTTAGGTCTAACTTTGCCCAAAAAAATAATTGGGGCTAGCCCCCCCCCCCCCCCCCCCGGTTTAGATGTAATTGAAGTAACAACAGTTCCATTTATTTATTGAAACGACAGCAGGATACAATATGCCGGGGGAAAGGGGGCATCTCGTGTGAAAACAGAAATATGTACATTTATTTTCTATTTTCATCACAGGAGAGTTGTACATTTTTTTTGGTTTACTTAAAGAATAAAATTAAATGCAAGAAGAGGTGTGAAGCTGAACTCTCGTACTTGTGTGCATGAGCTTTAAACCGGACACGTGGACATAAAATCCATCAAAAATAGTTTTACTAAATATGAATTATCAAAATAAAAAAAAATAATAGCGGGAACAAAAGATACCTTAAGTTGTCAACATTTAATTTGTATGTGTGCACGAATGAAGGTCTTATTTCTTTATGAATTCAATATGCCAATTATATAATATGCAAACATTACCGATGATTTTTCAAGCTCGAATGGCGTGCATTGAGAGAGGAATGGAATGGGGAGGGGTGTCTTAAAATTTCAGAAACTGCTCATTCATCTTCATTAAATGCAGATGTAAAGTTTACTCTCTGGGAAAATATAATCTAAATTACAAATTTACAGTAAACGATATTTATTAATTTGGCGGTACTTCAAGAAAAGTTTTGTCAAAAGGAATACATCTGTGAAATATGAAAGCAATTGCCCCACCAACTCAAAAGTTAAGGCCAAGTTCTATATTTTTGCGGACAAACAATGGACGAACACGGCAAAAACTATATACTTCCGAATCTTCGATTAGGACGGGGGCATAAAAAAGCTTAAACTTACAAATTTAAAATGTCTCTGTGCTAACTAACCGTACGAATCGTGTACCTTTGGCAAGCGAACATGTATATCACGGGAAGGCCCAACAATGAATATTGTATTAAGTATTCAGGAACAGATCGAATATTTATTTCCACCCACCTCTTTAATAAGAATTCCTTTAACGCTATATGGGTATTTCTAAGAGAATAATTTAAAATTTTGGCAAGGTCCTAGAAATATGGATAAAAAACTTAACTTTAAATTGTGATTTGTGTAGTATTAATTTTTTTTTTTTTAAACTTATCAGGTGAAAAACTTAATAGACAATGTGCAGATCTGTTTTCACGCCATATAATTTGGAAAGATATACTGTAATTCTCATCAAGTATTTAAGAATGTTTAAGCAGGGCTAGACAAATAGCATTGCCCGGCAATGGGTACATACATCTATAAACTGAGCTATTTTAAGGTCCCGTAAAATATCATCCATTTTTTTCATAGCACGACTTCCCAAAAAAAAAGCTTCCGAAAGATCATCATCATCATAAAGATGAAAGCACAGCATATAATACTGTGCCTACATCACAACGAAATGCATAAACTACCGCACGGAATGCTGACAGGACCGGACATAATATTTAATGTTCATCATCATCATCATCATAACAGAAATACTACATATACATGTAATAATGAATATACTGTATGTAATGTGAGAAGTACATAATATAATGTTGTGTTCACCGCATATACTGTTAGAACGACCGCATATAATGTTAGAAGCACCTCATATATGTTGGAAGCACCTCATATAATGATAGATGTACATATTAATATAGTGAAATAACTACATCATATAATGAAAGAAGTACTATATATAATGGAAAATGCACACGATATAATGTAAACAAAGACCTCATATAATGAATATACTACCAAATATAATGAGGAGAACACTGCGTATAATGTTAAATCCCCATATAAGACAGTCCCGGCGTTCCATAGCACCTGTATAAAGTATTTGCAATCAAATATTATATATAGATGTGAGCACTGACTCGTCTTAAAAGTATCAAATAAACAAACAATGAGTTTCATTTGTCCAATATCAAGTTTTATATGCACATTTATGAGTCATATGATCATAAGATAATGCAAGGATGTCATTGACAAATATTCTGAACATGTGTTCCACTTGACAAAATGCAAACAGACAATCATTGGAATCAGGACAGAATTCATTTTCTGGATATAAATTTATGTTTGCTCCATTGTTCAGTAATAGCTGCACAGTGTTATAATGATTATAACAGCAAGCTATAAAGAATGGACTACATCCGTTTTTCGTACATAAATTAATATCTGCATTTCTGCTTAACAGAATTTTGACAGTGCTATAATTTCCATTCTGACAAGCTATATACAGAGGACTGACTCCGTCTATCGTACATAAACTAATATCTGCTCCTTTGTCTAATAAACGTTCAACAGTGCTATCATGTCTATAACAAGAAGCAATCAACAGCGGACTGATTCCGTTTTGCTCACACAAATTGACATTTGAGCCTTTCTCGAGTAAAAGACGCACGTTCTTTTCATATCCGTTCTGAATTGCAATTAAGAGGGGACTTACTCCGTGTCTCTCACGTAAATTAATGTTTGCTCCGTTGATTAAAAGAAGTTGCACAATTTTATCATATCCGTTCTCACAAGCTGTATAAAGCGAACTGCATCCCTTGGAGTCACATTGATCAATGTTTGCTCCTTGAATCAGTAAAAGTTCCACAGTCTTTTGATGTCCGTTTTCACAAGCTATAAATAAAGGACTTGATCCATTTTTTGCACAAAAATTAATGCCAGCTCCATTTTTCAGTAAATGTTCTACCGTTTTAACATGACCGTTTTGACAAGCTACGTAGAGAGGACTGGCTCCATTTTCCGCACATAAATTCATGTCAGCTTTATTGCTAAGTAAAAGTTTAAGAGTGTGTAAATGTCCGCTTTCACATGCTGCAGAGAGAGGACTGGCTCCGTTATTCTTAAGCAAATTAATGTTTGCCGACTTGTTCAGTAAAATTTGTATGATGCTATTATGTCCATTTTGACAAGCTATATGTAGGGGACTGGCCCCGTTTTCATCACATAAATTGATGTCCGCGTTTTTACTTATCAAAATATCTACAATGTTATCATATCCGTTTTGACAAGCTATATAAAGAGGACTGGTTCCTTTGTTCTCACATTTATTTACATCTGCTCCGTATTCAATTAAGGTGTGCACTATTTTTTCATGTCCGTTTTCACAAGCCATATAGAGAGAACTTACTCCTTCCTTCTCACTTAAATTTATTTCTGCTGACTTGTTAAGTAACATTTGTACAATGTTATCATGCCCATTCCGACAAGCTATATGCAGAGGACTAAATCCTTGCTTTTCACATAGATTAACATCAGCCTTATTGTCTAGTAGAAGTAGCACGGTGCTATCATGCCCATTCTGGCATGCTATACATAGCGGGCTGAATCCTTGATTTTCACATAGATTAACATCAGCCTTATTGTCTAGTAGAAGTTGCACCGTGCTATCATGCCCATTCTGGCATGCTATACATAGAGGACTGAATCCTTGTTTTTCACATAGATTAATATCAACCCCGTTATCTAGTAAAAGTTTTACGATACTGTTATGTCTGTTTTTACATGCTGCAAAAAGAGGACTTGCTCCGTTCATCTTACATAAACTAATGTCTGCCTTATTTCTCAGAAGAATTTCTACACTGCTTACATGACCGTTTTCACACGAAATATAAAGAGGACTAGCACCGTCTTTATCACACAAGTTGATGTTTGCACCTTTGCTTAGTAAAAGTTCTACTGTGCTATTATGCCCTTCATAACTAGCAATGTAGAGAGGTGTGACATTTTTTTTGTTACACAGATCAATATCTGCATTTAGTTTCAATAAAAGGTGCACGGTTCTATCCCGCCTTTCCTCACATGATCTTTCATTGTTAAAATTATCTTCAATATAGTCTTTGGTATCGTTTCCTGCTGCATATATTAAAGGAGTGTTACCATCTTTGTCAGTCTTTAAATTCACATCAAGGTCGAACTGAATCAGCTCGCATAATATTTCGGGATTATGGTATGCAGATACAACATGGATTGGGTAAAGATTTCCCCATTGTTTTGTCAAAAGTATTTTCACCTGGTCTTTTAAAAACATTTCAAACAGTTTTAATGAGCCACTGCAGCAAGCAGCTGAAAACAAAGCAATGTCATGAATATCTTCCTCCATTTGCTTGAGAACTTCTAAACAATGTAAAAAAAGCTTTGTATGACTAAATACAATTAAAGCACATAGAGGCGACACCCCATTTCCTATATTCACAAAGGCCAGTTTTGAAAGAAATAGATGTTTCGTGGCTTTATAAAGTTCCTGTTTTTCAATTTGAAGCACTTTCTTCTCCAGCAACAATTTATATTTTTCTGGTGAATCCTTTAATTGATTAATGAATATTTCTATAACCTTTTCACTCTTAAGAGAAGGGTTAAGAACAACATCCAATAAACGTTCTCGAAATATTTCTGTAAGAAATCTTTTAGCAAGATCAACAATATTGTTATCTTCTATATATATTGATAAATCATTATCTTTGTTGTTAGAACATCGTAACTTCACTCTTCTCCTAATAATACCAATATCTGCGTACTGAATAATATCTGCAGGATAATCAGATCCAAACACATATATAGTAACTTCCATCACTACGTCGTGCAAAAAGTGAAATTTTTCGCCTATTTTCTTTACAAAAGAACCATTTAGTGACTCAAGACTGTCAATTATGAAAGAAGGCGGTGTTTTTAAATACATTCCGCATAACCATAAAGCATGTTCGAATTTTTCTTTGGTAGTATTATCACGTATTATTCCTTCCATATACAGAACATTGTCAAACAAAATCAGAAGAACTAGAGCACAGTATTTCTCGATGTATGATATTCTAAAAGTTCTTAATTCCTTTTCAAGAAACGCGAATGGTTCTTTAAAAAAACGCAATCCTTCTCTTTGATGTCTATCATTTGTAAAATATAATTTACACAATAATGGAAAATACGCTTCGATTTGAACTAGTTCCGTCAATTCCTCTTTGGATAATTTCTTGTTAGATGAGTACGAATTCCAAATGTTTTGTTTTTCCTGATTATCCAATTTCAGTTTTTCATCGTTGATGTCTACGGTGTATGATTTTTCTTTCAAAAGTCCTTTTAATCTTTTATCGCTTAAAATATAAGTTCGACACGTAAGCAAAAGTTTTACATTTTTCAAACAAGCTGTTAACCTCTCCTCGTTTCTCTCCCATTCATTAAATTCTATAGCATCAAATGTATCTTTGCCAATTGGATCATTGAACACAAAGAGAGTTTCATTGCTAACTTCTTTTTTCTTGTTAAATACATTTATGATTTCCTGGACTCTGTAAATCGGTATTACAATCCATCCCTGATTTCTATATTTAAGTGCAATATGTTGAATTATAGCCGATTTTCCTGATCCCGAGTGACCCCCAACAATAACTAAGTTTTGACTCTTGATGAGCTTTTCCACTTCTTTGAACGCTTTTGTTTGGATGAAAAACTTGTTTTCATTCTGCCATTGCTCAAAAATATTTTTCTCCAATTTTGATTCTAAAATATTATTTAAATATATTAAATTTTATTATTTAAACATCTCGGATGAAATTGTAAAACTGTCAACGTTAAAATTGTATGTAATGCGTATTTAGATGACATGAGCCGAGGGCTCAAATAAACCTTTCTGGTCAAATTTTGTTCTTTGTCGGTCGTTATTGTCGTTGTTGTTGTCGTAGCCTGAACTTTGTCATTAGCTTTCTGATATATGGTAGATATACATTTTTTCAAGTCATGACACCCAGGGGTAAGTTAACAATCCTAATACAGGTTTAAAGTTTACAAAAGATATAGGTAGAAAACATTTAAAATAAGTCTTCTGAGGAACTCAAAGGCAAAAATTGGTGGAAAGATTGGAAAAGAAAGCAGGTAAAACAAATTTTATGTTAAGTATTTTGCTTTCTCCACTATGGTTCTGTTAGAACGTTTGAGATCGGAGTGAATTATAAGATTATGTATAGACTATATTATAATGAAGAAAATAGCTAATAGAGTCTCATGTGTAAAATTATTATAAGTTGATGTAAATACGAAATTGATTTATATGTTTTATTGTTGGGACTGGGATAATACAGATAGAGGATTATAATTTGTTTTGTATATTTAGTGTTTTTATTCTTTCAAATGACTAATATATTACTGGTTAACAATAAAGGAGACACATTCTTTTTAATACTGAAGTCAAATATAGTCTGGATCTAGATCATTTTATTCTCAATACTATCAAGTATTAAGCATTTCTTCTCAAATGATGGACACAAAATTTTAAACCATTGAAACAACACTGGCTTAAATATTTGTATTAAACTTTACAAAGATGCGTTGATTAGAGTTGGGGCCGATGTAACTCAATAAAGCGAAGTGACCCATGGACCACTTGTTAATTAAAGGTTCTTGTAATTATTTTCTTTTAAATTTAAACTTGTTGAGGTGTTCAAAATATTAATCTAGCTGCTAACAACTCCTTTTTCATAAAATCTTACCATGAACAAACTTGTTAATTCCATTCTTATGATCACCTTCTTTTTCATTTTGAAAACACACTGAAAAAATATCAAAATAATCTTATAAATCAATTAAAAGAATATTACTTCATGCAAATACAAAATGGCATAATATTATCCAACCAATGAGAGGATGAAGAAAATGGGATCCCATTTCACCATATTTATTTATATTTTGTGCTGAAATTCTTGGTATTTTGTTTCAAAATAATCAAGATAAAAAACGCATAAATATAGATGGGGAAGAATATGATGACACTTCAGACAGCTTTCCAAAATCTCTTGACGAAATTCCTCAAACACTAGACTTATATGCAAATGTGTCTGGATTAAAGATGGATTTTACTAAAACAAAATTAATACGGATAGGATGTAAAAAAAAAATTAAAAGAAGCTTATCATCCCTCTAGATGGAAATTTACTGAATTTCATACTACGTTTAATCTTTTGGGTATAAGATTTTCAATAAATCTTGAATAGATAATGAATTACATACCAGTAAGGAAAACATTGATAAACTGCTGAGAACGCATATAACATTTTTTGTATCGATTAATTATAAGTCATCTTTGCAATCATTATGCCGAGTAAAATAAGATTCATCTGATACGTTATAAATTTTGGAATGCGGTTACTGGCGAAAAAGTAAATATTGCTATATATATATATCATTGAAATGCCATTCATTCCGATGATCAACCTAGTTGTGTTAAAGACAACATAACATTAAAACTAGGCTGACGAATTAAAAAAAATCAGGAATAAACCTTTAAAACCAACTGATACAGCAGAACATTATTAGTGTAGGTTGTTTCACAAGCAGAAAACCCGCGATCGATAAGATTATATTTATTTAAAGTCAAACAATGAACATTAACTCTGAGGAGCTATTTTCCGACTACAAGAAGCTTTTTCCTACTACTATTTTAACCAACTACTTTTACCTCAAAGGGGCATGGTCACGACTTTGATCAAATTCTATTTTTCTGTTTTTATTATTTACAGTGCTTAAGGAATGCATCTAATGATCAAATGAAATTTGGGGGGCAGTCGATGAGTTGTAAGCAAAATAAAGGGCTCACAATTTTTTTTCATGTAGACAAGGCTCCTGCTCTGTTTTTGTTTACATAGGTTCAATATACCAGTAAAAAAAATTTCAAGCTGATTTGTCGATCTATTTATTTATTTTAAGCAAAAAAAAACCAGTTCCTAACGAATAACACATTCATTTGAGGTCTAAAACTGGAATTTTCACTTCAACATTCTAAATATAAACAAAAGCTTTGCGAAGAATTGTATCTCTGTAACTCGCTTATAACTCAACAAATGACACTCAAATTTTGGTTGCCTATTAAAAATGCCTTACTGAAACATTGTAAATATTAAAATCGAAAAAAAAATTATTTTTGACCAAAATCGTGACCCTTTAATATCAAAGAAAAGAATTTATCCTAAATCTGAAACAAAATGGATGTCAGAAATCAATTAATTAAAAAATAATGATGGAAAATTTATAGCTTGCCCATTAAGTGCAAAAAGGATTCAAAATTACTGTGGCTTCAATACCAACTATTACACAGGATCTTGCCAAAATTATTATTATTTTATTAGACAAAAGACATTTTCGACATTTATTCAGTGAAATAAATTTGGATTGAATTGGAGAAATGGATGACAGATATCTTTGGTTTACAAATTTGATAAATATTCAATCCTTTTTGGAATACATGTTTATCATAATAGAGATATTCAAAGGCTAGAAAATTTAATTATTCTTTTCACAAAAAAATATATTCTGCAAAGTAATTTAAAAAAATCTAAGAGAAATGCAAATAATATTAAGAAATATATAATCAGTTATTAGAAAAACATTTGTCCAGAAAAACTGAAATTATCATCTGTTTGATACTTATTGGAAAAATATATTTGAACGTTTGGAACATTCATCATCATCTTTTTTTCTCCTAAATGTCCCTCTTATCTTTTTTTCTGTATCTTTAAATTTTTCTTTTTTCTAAAAGGAAAACCACTTTCATATATATCATATACCAATGCATGTTCAAATTTATTGTTACTCTTCTAAGGAATATTATGTATATGTACATGTTTATCACTCAATAAAAACCCATAGATCCTAGAACTCCTCTTATGATTTAATGGAAAGACACATCATATCTTGGGATATGATAGGGACTGTTCTATAGATGTGCAGTAAGGTTTTAAAAATTTAAATTTCATCCAAGGAGTCAAAAAGTAGCAGAAAATTGACGTTTATCACTTAAAAAAAACATAGATTCTAGAACTCCTTTTATAATTTAATGGATAGACACATCATATTTTGGGATATGATAGGAACTGTTCCATGAATCAATGTAGATGTGCATTACGGTTTTGAAAAATTAAATTTAACCCTGAGGGTCATTATTACCTACATATCTTTTGATGCCCTTTAAGGATCAAGAATATATATGGTTAAGGGGTAAGGATCTCAACCGTTTTCGAAATATTCGTGTACTTCCTGTTCGAGGGGGGTCATGACCACCCCCGGGGCCCATGACCTACATACCGTTTGATGCCCCTTAACACAAGGAACAAGAATATATATGGTTTTAGGGTGGGGATCTCAACTGTTTTGAAGATATTAAGGGACTTGCTGTTTGAGGGGGTCAGGACCACCCACAGGGCCCATGACCTACATAACATTTGATGCCCCTTTACATCCGAAACATGAATATATATGGTTTAGGGGTCATGATTATAACAGTTTCTGAGATATATGGTAATTTTAAATTCCTGGGGGTGGGGATGATTCCAAGGGTCAGATCTAATAAACCCTATATATTGCCAGTAACAGTCAAAATATGATATTAAAACCCCTATATTAAGTTACCATTTAAAATAGAGTCTACGATTTTTCCTACAAGGTTCAATGTTAGACCCCACACCCTTTTGACACCCGTTAGGGTCATGACTTACATGCCATAATGATCTAATGCGCCATGACCTAAGGAGGAATAATGTCTTTGGATTAAGGTGGGGATCTCAATGGTTTTTATGATATTTGATAATTTCAGGAAGAGCACTTGGGATCATGACCTACATACCAAATGCAAAAGGACTGAAATGCCTTGAACAAAGAAACAATAATATAATATATACATGATATATGCTTCAATTTAAGAACCCAGATATAGATCAATCATCTATGTTTTGTAATACTTCCTATGTATATATACATGTATTAGTTTGTGTTTTGTTCTACACTATTCATGTTCATGACTGTAGTATGGCCTAGTCTTATTTTAAATTACATTAAAAAATTGTCAAATATATCATATCATATATATTGGGATCAATAACTGGCATTCATTGACAAGTTAAAATTAATAACAATAAATGATTCAAATTATAAATGTTTATACTCCACATTCACACCCCCCCCCCCCCCAATCTAACCTGGTTCTTAAGATTCAGTCTTCTTAATACATTCTTACATGTGTGCAGTAGCTAATTTTAAATATTTTCTTGATTGTTTTTTCTCTCCTGATGCACATTAACATTTTGAAATTGCTTAATTCAATTTTTAAGATTTATAAACAAAATGTTATATACATGTGTAATCGCCTTTTTGGGGCAATTGTAAAGTCTCCTAAACAAAGCAGTGACATCATTAGGCTAGGAATTACCCACATGGATCAAACACATAACATATGATTAAGATAAAATACTTAATTGGGAGTTGATTTTAATCAACTCTCCTATGTACTTACTCGGGCAAAGCGAGTTAAAGACAACACCTGGGGGTCATTAATGTACTTTACACCATTTGATGCATCATAATGACATTAGAAGATATTTTGTATTTTCCTGTTTCGTGGGGTCAGAACAGCTAGTCCCATAAGGTCATGACCTACATTGTATTTGATGCATTATAATAAATTAAGAAAGAAATACTCCTTCCTTCCTATTATAACTCATATAAGAATGATAATTAAGTGTCTAGTACACTTACTTACAGATAATACACAAATTTAATGAGAAATTGTTTACACAGGGTCAATATGGGGTCAACTCAATAGTGTAAGTCTGACAAATGAAAACAAATAACATTTGCAATTCAAATGACAGAAACTTTACAAATACGATAGGATAGGTAACTACATGTATGATAAGCTTATTTTAATATTAAAAGATGATGATCTAGTATGCTGTCAAAGGGAGATCACATTTAAAAAGTGAAAGTAGAACTTATGTATGCTGGCATCTCATTATATTGTGCTACTGCTACTACATGTATTATGCTTACCTATATTGGTCAACATCATAATGATAATCCAATTAAAACACAATAATGAATTCCTTTAGCTGATCTTAACTAATCCTTTTCTGCATATGGAAAACACAGACATGTATGTATACACGCGAACCCATCTAATCGAAGAGCTGGGTAAAACTAGTACCCGCTAATGATACCTGCAGACCTGTGTTGTGTACGTAACTTCAAGTAAGGTCAGTTATTTGTAACATGCATGTATTTTTATGACCTATTTTTCAAATCCACTTGCACCATTTTATTAGGTAAATAACAGCTTTAAGGTGGTGCAGGACACCTGCATATTGTGATGTATACTTTCTTTTGAGATAAACAATAAAGTATATTAAATATTAATTAAATATTTACCCCCCAAATAATGTTACCTAACATTGGAGCGCAGTAAGTTAGAGCGTTTACATGTCTGTTAGAGTATTGGGGTCCAAGGTGTATTTTTGGTAATTTTACAATTGATATAAATGAATTTTCATTGGGGGGGGGGGGGTCTGGACCCCTCACTCCCACCCCTTCTCTAAATCTGTGCACACGGTGATGTACATATGTATGCACACAGAAGCAAATCTAAAACCGGCAACCGCCACGGGGAGGGGGCACAATTTATTTTTTAATTTTGTTTGTAATAATTATATAGACCGTTATACTTTCTATGACATGAAATGTTAAGATTATTGATTAACTGAAATTTCACTGCATACATTTCAACCCCAAATTGCACATAAAGTGCTGTTCATGTGTATTATCATATGGGAAGGGATCTCATCCTTCAGTTATGAAAATTATAATTTTTAAATGTATTACCGGAGTTTGCATGTAGCCTTCATTTTAAATTAAACTGGTACAAAACAGTGTTATTTAGGGGCAAACACTTGGTGCGGGTATTAATGTCTAATGACAGCATCTAGTTAAATATTGAATGTATCTATGAAGCAAATACTATAAACGTATATGTATACATCCTGAAACAAGCTAAGCTCTATAAAAAAAATTTCTATTAAACACTGTAGTTACACGGAAGTCAGTGTGGATTAATCATTTTTAAAAATAATAAAACTTTCTTTATTGTACATGAAGTTGGTTTCTTTATTCTTGTTGGTTTGTTTTTATCAACAAAAACCCAACTCGGATATTTTAGAAATATACCTGTCTGAATTGGTTTTGATTTTCGTTTTTTTCCTGGAAGAATAAGTCTGAGCCCACTTTCCTCAACATTTCCTTTGTTGATATTTCTTCTGCAGATGCGAACATCTTAAATAATCAAAATGGGATAAATAAGGCATTATGTTGGGTTTTTAAAAAATAAAGATATCACTTTTCAACATGGGATTCAAAGTGGTTTAATTATGTCATTTTATCAGATTTTAAACATTTTGTACGCTCTAAAAAGGTAAATTGTGTGATATAAGTAAATATCAGGCAATGTGATAGTTCTCTCAGACATTTAAGCGATGTATCTATAGAAAATAAATGATGTATAAAGTGTTTACAAAACAAAGGCTATACACGTTCATTGATGAAAATGACGCGGCATTTTATAAACATTATTAAATACATACAGTACCCGCATCGATATTTTTTACAAGATAAACGATAGGATAGGATTCACGCACGATATGATAGAATTGACGCACGATAGAACAGTATACACGCACGAAAGGATAGGATTAACGCACGATAGAACAGTATACACGCACGATATGATAGGATTGATACACGATAGGAAAGGATAAACGATGTTCATGATAAACGTATGATCGCTTTAAACGATATTTACGAACAAACTGATAATGGCAGAATTTGAGAGAGAACACGTACAAATAAAGATTTACGTGGAAATTCTTTTTAGTAACAATTGCCGAGTTGTTAATCATCGCTGCATCATTTATAGAATGTATTAAATGACCAGTTCATTTTTTTTTCAACTAAAATTATGAGCTTTAATGATAAATAAATTTTCTGTATTGTTAGAAATGTTTTCATTACCGAACACCCTAGCCGATCGCCGCGAATATTTCAGCCCGAGATTAAAACTCGGAAAATAGCGAGTTTAATTATATAAATCCAACTCTTGTATAAAGTAAATAAAAAAATCTATCATAAGTACATTTCTTTCTGTATAAGAAAATGATGCATTAAAAACGAATTATTACAGACAAGTTAAATAAATATTTACGCAGATACACATTCCACGTACGATTTCTTAACATTGTTTTCATTACCACACACCCTAGATGATTGCCGAGAACATTTCAGCCTGAAATCAAATATCACACGGAAAATAACGGGTTCAAAATACAACTCGGGTTTTAATTAAATATAAATTATATCATAAATAGTTTTGTTTCTGTAAAATATGATGCAACAAAATTATATTGCATAAAAGTAATTGTTATATTCAGTAGTATATCCTCACTATATATCTCTATATAGACGAATAGTCAATAATTGTAATATTAGCTCGTCCGAAAAATATTGACCGGTCAATATTTATTTAATATTGACCGGCTAGGAATAATATCTAGAGAATATTCCCTCTTTTTCAATAAATCGCTTCTGATTTGTTGATTCGTAACCGATGACTTAAATAACTCTTCGCGACTCCAAAACAAGGTGACATCATAATAGACAGTCAGTCAAGGCAAGTAAACAACGGACATTCGACGGTTTGCTACCATAACAGATATAAGGATTTGCAAATTACTGTGAAGTAAAATCAGGTAGAACATCTGTATGTTAATTCTTACGGGCGGAGGAATATAACCAGTGACCGTTTGATGCTGAGGAAATTTTGGAAATGAACTTTCCATAAAATTGAATTCGTGAATTCTTTGTTGAGTTGAAAAAACTATGGCGATCTGTTTTCAATTACTTTCTTAAATTTTGGTTTGTTTCTTCATATAACAAAACAAATGTTGACTGTGTTTTCGGGCAACGTTGATTATATTAACCCCCTCGGGTCAAAAATATTGCCCTCCGCTTCGCGTCGGGCAATATTTCGTCCCTCGGGGGCTAATATAATGAATGTTGCCCTCAACCCCAGTCAATATTTGTATAATGTTTACGCAGGTATATACTCTGCCTACGATTTAATAAATTCGATATACAGGTAAATATGTTACCTTTTCCTAAGCACTTCGTTTTTCATTTTCAATGTTAACAGATATGATTTACATATAATATTGGTTAATTTTGATCTAAAAAAATTAAAAATGAGTATCCTGACGGATTGTTGGATAGGATTTTACATTTCTTGTTTGATAAATATTCGTATACTGCGCACTGAATGAGTTGCAATTTAGTAATAAATTTACTTGCGTATGAAAATGCACGAAACGATTCACACGATAGGATTAACGGAAGAATTGTTCAAATTAAACGATAAACCTGATAGGATTGACGCACGATAGGATAGGATTAACGCACGATAGAACTGTATACACGCACGATAGGAAAGAATTAACGCACGATAGAACAGTAAACACGCACGATAGGATAGGATTGATACACGATACGGTAGGATTGTAAAAAATAACGTTGCTGGTACTGTAAAAGGTGGCTTGAATAGCCTAAAACAGTTTTTTATTTAATTTAAATGATCAAGTTATGACAATTGTGACCTGTCCTAGGCTTTAAACAAACGAAATATATAATTAATCTAGTTTTAAACAGATTTGCATGTTAATTTTGACAACATTCCTCTCCTCCATATTATGTGAATAAATTATATATCGCCCTCCAATTTTCAAAACCAAAAAACAATTCAAGTTACTACATTCCTATAATAATATATCTAATCTGAAGAGTCGTTGTACATGAAAGATTTTAATAAAAGCTTGCTTCTTTAGCATGTATGTAACTTTTTTGGTAAATTCATCTATTATGTTCCTATTTGTTTCCTTTCTTACACCCTAAATGTATAATTTGAATTAATTTCATCAGTTTAATGTATATTTAGTTCGTTCTGCATTACCTTTTAAAAAAAAACACCATTTTCATTATTTACATGAGTAAATATTTCCCCCTAAAAAGAGTTATTCATTAACTTGTTTAAACCTAAGCGCCCGAAGTATCCTTTATGACTTTGACTAAATCTACGACATTAGTGCTGACAGAGACTGAACAAACAATGAAAATCATTCTCACCTTTTCTTTGCAAGATAATTAGCATGCTGAAAATAAACAGAATGATACATATTGCTAATAGTATTCCAAATATGACGTGGCCAAAGATGGTTTTTGTGGTTTCTTCAAGGAGCGTTTTATTAGTGTTGGCTGTCACAATGTTTGAAGAGCTCTGTGGGTAAACTGTTGTTGTGGCTGTTGATGATGCTGTTTTACTGTTAAGATATCGAAATGATTAGTATTAAAAGTAGGAAATGGTGAACATTCATTGATAGCTAGCTGAATATAAACTAAAACATAATACCTTACATATCAGAAATAGCTAAACAGAACAGAAACCCAATGATTTGTTAGCATTTCATTTGGGGGCATGTGCAAAAAAGATAAATTGTTCTATTTCTATAAAGATATCATTTAAAATGATATATTTATCATTTACATGCAAAGCATTTAGTGATGATCTTGATTTAACAAAATTTATCAATTACATGTAAAGCATTTAGTGTAAACTTTATTTAGCAAGATCTGCTTTCCACCTTAAAAGCTTAATAAAATACAGAGCCAAATGTTTACATTCATGCAGTTACAAATAAGATTATCGCCTGAAATATAAAAATCTTAGGCACGATTCTTGAGATCGTTCATGAATTTTGTTATGATATTGAAGACAAATTAAGAAAACTCTTCAATCGCCGTAATTGGTTGAACTAATCTTTTTCAAAGAATGTGTCCCCTTGAGGAAAATATAAGAGAGTGGGAAACCATTAAAAACCTGTCAATTAAAATTTTTCTTTAAAACTTCACTTTATTACATCTACTTGCTTTATTAGCTTCTATTGCATACTCGTATATACAATCTGAGCTCTGCTAAATAATAAAGGATGTCTCGGAAATTAAAGCCTCTCCATTTTTAATTTAAAAATTGAAAAGGTTTCACTAATGATATGTCAGCAAAATTCTTTGATTGTAAGAGCCAATTTTGACTTCTATTTTGCCTTAAAACATGTTCAAAATCACACAACCACACAACCACTTACACTCTGTAAGCATTGATAAATCTCCTCCACACCATATGGCGCAATTTGATAATAACTGAAATCTTTTCTATTATAACATGATATATTCATTTTTTATTACTGAAAACTTCTGAAGTTTTGACAAGCAGGCTGTCATATATGCTGTAACTTTGTCACAAAGTTTGAACGTCAGAATGAATACAATTGAATATTACTGACCGACAAAACCTTAGGCCCCGCCCTTACTGTTATTGGTGTTTCCACAAAAGAAAATAATTTTATTCTGAATTCACCGAGTTCAACCGAAAAAAATTATATTTATAACTAGATTCTTATTGCTATAGCAATAAAAAAAGTCCTTCGTTCCTCATGTATTAATCTGTAAAAAAAAAACTCTGTTTCTCTTGTTAAAAGACAAAACTGATATAATACATACTGTGAAGGAGTATTCCAGTAATTATTTCTATGTAAAACGAAACAAAATGACAAAAAGTCAATTTTTGAGTACTTCCATTGACGACCGGAAGTTAAGCCGGATCAAACAGAATATGGAAAACTTTATATTTTTTGTCTTCCTAAAAGTTTGGTTGTTCAGATTTTGAGATATCCTTGAGATCTCCTTGAGTAAAGGACAGGAAATGACAGTCGACCAAATGAACCCGTTAAACACATCCTTAGTCCAATAAGTTTTGTGTCTTGATCTCTTACAGTTTTGAAGATCTCACGGGTACAAAATTTGTTTTTAAAAACTACATGAGATATCTGTGATATCTCACCGGAAGTAGAATTTTTTGTTTATTAAGCAATCAGTAGATGTATTATTAAACTGTTACTTCCATATTAAATAACAAACAAGTGAAAAGCTTTCAATGTGACAGCAAACCGGGTTTTCTTTTACATGGACTGTATCCATAATCCGTGTCAACCCTGAATTGATAAACACTACCTACCGTATCCTGTGAAATGTAGTACCCATATGCAATACTTTGCCAAAAAATGATTAAATTCAAATGCTGGTATTTCTTCCATAAATTATCAGAAATCAAAATCCTAGCAATATGCACAACTCTGATATATATATGTACAATTGATCTGCAAAAGAAAAATTTCCTATCATGAAACTGTAGGAGGAGTTGTCCGTACAGTTAGGTACCCTATATGCAATATTTTGCCAAAAAATGACTACGTTCAAAAGCTGGTATTTTTTTTTCATACATTATCAGAAATCAAAATCCTAGCATTATCCATACCTCTGATATATGTACAACTGATCTCCTAAAGAACAACATCCTATCTTGAAAACTGTAGGAGGAGTTATCCGTACAATGAGGGTATCCTATATGCAATATTTTGCCAAAAATGACGTTTAAAAGCTTGTATTTTTTCATAAATAATCAGAAATCAAAATCCAAGCAATACGCACACTTCTTATATATGTACAATTAATCTGCAAAAGAACAACTACCTATCTTGAAAACTGTAGGGGGAGTTATCCGTACAATGAGGGTACCCTTTGGCAGCCGCCCGCCCGCCCTTCATTTTCACCATTTTAATAACCGTTGGAAAATCCGGTTGTAAAATTTAAAACTCAAACTTTGGAGTACTTCCTGTGACGACCGGAAGTTACGCCATATAAAACAAAATAGTGTAAAATCATGTATATACATAGGTTCAAGTCTCTAACATTTCTGAGATATTTTGGAGACAAGGTTTTTTGTTGTGGGACAGGCCACGGACAAACGGAAGTGCTAAATGAAAACAGGAGGCCCATGGGCCACATATCGCATACCTGAACAATAGTTCTTGTATCATTCTATTTTGAAAAGGGTTTATTATGAAAAATTATTGTAAAACTTTCATATATATCAAGATTTTGCTATACATTAAACAATAAATAAAAGGAGAAAAAATCATATCATAAGATATAAGATTCTTAAACTGACCAATGTTAATATCCTCGGATAAATAAAGATTACAAAATTCTAAAATGAACGACGAAAGTTATAAAACGTGAAAGAAGGTCACTATGACCCTCAACGGCGATATGAAAATATGGGGATGCTTACAAAGTAAAAATTACTAAGGATAGCATTGTAATTTTTAAAAACAATATTTTAAAACATTTTCCCTATATCTTTCTACGAAATTTTAGTATTTCTTTTAAAATTCCAAAAAAAAAATCTAATCGAGATAACTTTTTTTCACTCAGGATCGAATTTGATAAACTGCTTTATTGCTATTTTTTCTAAAATTTGCATTTCCGTTCATTTTAGAATTATTGTTGATTAGTGATTTTATATGTGACAATTATTCTTTTGATTTTGTCCATTGATTTAAGAATATAAAAGAATAACAATATACATTTTATTTTTTAGAAACATTCTTTTACATAAAGGTTAATTGACTTGAACAGAATATCTTTAGCATGTTTGTATTCACAATTATATTACACACCAAATGAGACTGAATTTTAGCTCTGAAATACCCTATTTACAGTTAAAATAAGTTTTCCCATTTCACTAAAAAACAAAATAAAAAATACTCATTAAATAATTAAAAGTTGATTTAAGCATCTATCTTGTAATTCAATCATTAAAAGATTCTTTATCGATCCATTCAATGAAATTTTGCAGGTGTAATTCAGGCATTATAGAGATGTTATAGATGTTGCATTCTCATCTGTTTTATAAATTGAAGCCATAAAACATTGACAGTCCATGTATTTAGTTGATATAGTCTATCAATGATCCCTTCTTTTCTTTCCATAATCTTTAGACTTTACTATTTTTTATTCCCTTGTCTTTCTACTGTGTGTTTGTGAATCAAAACTTTGTAAGAACTAAGATCCACACCTTTTAAAGTTGTTTGAATTTAGTGACCTTTGATCGCAATTACTTTCATCCCGATAAGTGTTACTAATTGATGTCGGGATCGAAATTTCAAAGACACAATCTAGTCGATAAACATATCTCCAGATTATTAAAGGATGATAATTTTTTTGTTGTTTTGGAGATTTCTTTGAATAAAAAATTATTTTAACAATTTAGAATAAACATAATCATAGAATGATTGCTTAGTAATCTAACAACTTTTAGCATTGTAATTCTTAAAGGAAGCGTTTTAAACATTGTCTCATTATTTAGGTCTATGTTAAACTCTGAGCATCTTTTGGGGCCTTTGTATTAGTCACGGGTTTCACAATTTAGAATCTACGCTTTCAAAGGTACAGTTTAGTAATCTCACTAATTGTAACATTCTAGTCCTTAAAAATACATTTTTTAAATATATTCCCAATATGTATATATATATATATATATATATATATATATATATATATATATATATATATATATATATATATATATATATATATATATATAAATATATATATATATATATATATATCGTTATTTTATCTTTTAGTTAATAAACTTTAAATCCTTCTTGGGGCCCTTGTATTGATCCGGGGATTACGATTTTAACAATTTAGATTATTCACTATATATACAAGCTATGGTGTAAATATTGTCATTTCTGGTGCATTTGGTCTTGAGAAGATTCTTTAAGATCCCCCATCCAATTTTCACAGTTTTGCAATTATCTTCCTTTTAAAAAGGGAAGTGCCCTTTATTTTTTAATTTAGATTCCCCTCCCCATAAGGATGGTTTGTACTGAGTTCATGTAAGTTTGACCCAGAGGTTCTAGAGAAGAAATCAAAAATTTGAAAAGTTTACAGACAGACGAACGGACGGACAACGGGTGATCAGAAAAGCTCACTTGAACCTTCGGTTCACGTGAGCTAATAAAAGCTGACCTTTCTTAGATATCTTCTTATCGTACATTACTATCTATTAAACTTACTTAAATTGTTAAAGACAAACATTTAAACTTATAAAAAAAAACTTGATTTGTTTGAACCCTTCCGGTGTGGACTGAAACTGACGATCGAAAAAATGAAAACCGTTTAACACATTCTCAGTCAAATGTCCATCATCCAAATAAGTTTCATGTCCTGGTCATTTACAATTTTTGAGATCGCGAGAGTACAAAATTTGTTTTAAAAAGCTACCTGAGACTTCTCACCGGAAGTAGAATTTTAGGTTTATTAACATTGCTTCGATGAAACATGTAAGGATTTTTAATAGTATGTTAATTTTATCACATAAATTTGAATTACTTCGGGTGACATCCGGAAGTTACGAAGAACAAAACAAAATAGTTTTAGCACATCTACACATTCAGGTCTATGAATTCACAAAGTTTGAATCTTCAAGTTCTTGATGTTTCTGAAATCTCGAAGAGACAAGCTTTTTTTGTCGCGGTACAGGAAACGGACAACAGGAAATGAATTTTGAAAAAAACGCCTCGAGATATCATTCTACATCATCCCTTAAAATTTCAGAAAAATCTATTCAGCCAGCTCTGAGAAATCTTGTAGACAAACATGAGGCCAATTGACCTTAACGGTCACCCGGGTAGCATATAAACCATACACAAACTTTTCAAGGAGTCTCATATATGCATTTAACTAATTAGGTAATCATTCTGAAGTAGAAAGATTATAAACTTGTGATGACAACCACCTCCCTGCCTGAAATCTTTCAAAAAGGACTGTGAAACCTATAATTTTGGCGAAAAAATTAAAGATCTGGTCAACAAAACCATGAATTCATGTTTTCCTTCCAGGTGTATGGGAGTTAAGAAAATTTTTTTAACATTATATGCATTAACACCTATACATCTATTTTCGCCGTGCTCTAGAGTCAAAAATCATACTCCAGTGGACATGAAAATAAAAAATTAAGTAGAGGACTTCCTAGTTAACATAATTACTGTGGAATCATTAGATTTCGTGGTGGCTCATTTTTCGTGGAATTCGTGGGTACCTCTCATCCACGAATTAGTACCCTCCACGAATTAAAAAAATAGGGTAATAAAGTCATATTTCCTTTGTAGGTTTAGGAGAATACAGGAAATCACATCCCCACGAACCTGTAAAATTTAAGGAATCCACAAAATTGGCCCCCACGAAATTTAATGATTTCACAGTATATAGGGGCCATAATTTTTTCACAATTTAGGTAGAGGAGTTAGTGGACATCATAACCATGTATTTAGTTTTTGCCCACATGTGTGGGAGTAGAGAAGATTTTTTAAAATTTAAAACATTTTTACTATATGGCCATATTGGCCCCACGCTGGAGCCTGATCCCCTAACAAAGGGGTCATGAATTTCACAATTTTGGTAGATTGCTTCATGGACATTATAACCAGGCATTTAGTTTTCAGCAAATATATATGGGAGAAAAGAAGAAGATTTTCTAAGATTTAATACATTTTTGGGAGTTGATTTTAATCAACTCTCCTATGCAGTTACTCTGCCAAACCGAAAGTGAAACAGTGTTTGGATTTAAGAACAAATCATCACCGCTGACAAGACATATCTTGAAAATACTAGATAAATTCTGTGTACTGTATGCTGAACCATTAATTTTCAAGGAAACGTATTTATAAATACCTTGAAAATAGTCAGATTGTAAATAGTAGGAACAATTTAGATACATTTTGTAGTCGTATGTATTCCTACGCCAGAGTTCAATTAAGTCTCCTTCAACCAGACGCTCGGCTGTATCCTTAAATCTTTTCTTGGTAGTTGGAGATATTTTTTTTATATACATTTTATTCAATAATTTACATCACAAACGAGGCAATATCTCCACAGACCCTCAGGTATATCGTCACCTGGGGTGCCAGGGGCCCCCTGGATCAGATAAGTTATAGTTGTATTAACATTCAGTATGGATTTGTAGTAAATGAATATATATATATATATATATATATATATATATATATATATATATATATATATATATATATATATATATATATATATACTTTAAATTTGTAGGCAATAGATTTACAAAATGAGTTAGTAGGGGACTCAGAATAAAGTGTCCATAGAGACCCCTACAAGTTATGATCCAAAGGCCGGGTCACCCTTGGATTATTATTACAGCTTTCATACATCGTATTCAGAATATGGAGATATATGTAGCAATATTATTTTTATATATTAAATATCAATAATATATATATATACATAAACACACACATACATATACACATACATACATATACATATATATACTTACATATAGTTACATTGGTAGTTGGAGATTAACGGAGACAGCCGAGCGTCTGGTTGAACGAGACTTAATTGAACTCTGGCGGTTTTAGATATTACTGATACATAGTTTGATGGAATTAATTATATCTTTAAATATTACACAACATGATTCATATGGGGTTTTCTCGAAATTCTTGTCGGAAAAGTCCGAGAATTCATATTATAAAAATAATAATTCTAATACAGATTAGAAACTACTTGCCATGCAAAATAACATAACGTTGATTTCAAAATTAATGATAATCGATAAAATCAACTCCCGTCAGTACTTTGATTACTATATGGCCATATTGGCCCCACACTAGAGCCTGAACCCCTGACCCCAGGGGTCACGAATTTCACAATTTTGGTAGAGGGCCACATAATCATGCATTTAGTTTTTTTTTTAAATATATATGGGAGTAGAGAAGAACATTTTCTAAGATTTAATACATTTTTAACTATATGGCCATATTGGCCCCACCCTAGAGCCCGAACCCCTGAGCAGGGGTCATGAATTTCACAATTTAGGTAAAGGGCTTCATAGACATCGTCATGAATTTCACAATTTAGGTAAAGGGCTTCATGGACATCATAATTATGCATTTAGTTTTTAACAATTGATATGGTAATAGAGAAGATTTTTTAAGATGTACTAGATTTTTACTATATGGCCATATTGGCCCCACCCTATAGCCAGAACCCCTGACCCAATGGGCAATGAATTTCACAATTTAGTAGCGAGCTTCATGGAAAACTATGCAACCAGTTTTTCCTCACATGTGTGGGAGTAGAGAAGAAGATTTTTGGTATTTTGGCATTTTTTGGGCATATTTGGCTCCACATGTGGCGCCCCGGGGGTGGTAGAGCCATGCATTTCACAATTTAGATTTCTCTTACCATGGAGATGCCTCACACCAAAAATGGTGACAATCAGCATTGTAGTTTTTAAAAAGAAGTTGAAATACATATATGATCTTGATTTTGCTAATAAACAGCTAAATATAATTCTGAAAAAAGCAAGGGGTCTTCATTTTTAGGCCTGGGGACTTTTTATTTCTTGTATAAGATCTTTAATTGAAAACTTTTAAACCCTCTTGGCCCCTAGTTTGAGGAGCCAGCCCTTTTTTATATCAAATGAAATATCATTTAATTTTAAAGACATTTTGTTCAACAAGTGTTTGAAAATTTAATACCGTTTTTGAGATATCTGAGAAAGAATGTTTGAGGGTCCGGTACCTTATCTCCTTATCGGGGCCGTTTAAAGAAATTTTGATTATTGCATACTATTAAATGAATTATTATAAAGATCTTATCTTCTATACTGCATTTCAAAATATCTCTTCTGTAGCGTGGCACGCATTTCTGTTGAAGAAGCTTCAGGATAGTTTGGCGCACAGAGACCACTCAACCCCTCAGCCCAGAGAAACTAAGGAACCTGCTTTATACGACTCTAGGATGGACACGGGACGTCCATCTATGTTACCAAGAAAAAGCGCATCACTAGTCTTGGCAACAAATGCAATGCCTCGGACACAACAGCCCGGTGAAATTCCAAAAGCGCAGAGCAACGAGGTTTTAAACTATGCTGATATGGGTGCCAGACTAAAAGACAAAAGACCTCCCAGGATGGAGTTCTCGGTGGATGATTATTTAGACCCGAGAGAAAAAGTGCCCTTATGACCGATTTCTTAGAGGATGATTAGCTTGCTCCAAGTGTAACTGTGCGCAAAGCACATAGAGTCAGGTTCCCATCTCCTATTAGAAGAGCTGCCCTTGACACGCGAAAAAGACAAATCTATTGGTGTAAATATTAAACCAGCCACATGTGATGATTCGATCCCTTGGCAGGACTACCATAGCCACTTCGAAGCTTGTGCAAATTTGAATAGTTGGACAGAGAGAAGTAAGGGCACTTACTTAGCTGTATCGTTGAGAGAAAATGCATTGGGGGTTCTTGGAAATTTTCCCAAAGGTGCGATTCCTAAATATTATGAACTGGTTAAAGTTCTCGAGGAGAGATTTGCTCCTCCAGGCCAGACAGAACTATACATGGTGCAAATGAAAGAACGTCGGCAGAGACCAGGTGAATCACTCCCAGAGCTAGCCCAAGCCATTCGTAGACTGGCTAATCTGGCAATACCCCACGGCTAAATTAGAAATACGAGAGACCCTGTCTTAAGATCAATTTGTGGATGCTCTGGTAGATTCTGACATGCGAATCCAGATAACACAATCGCGTCCCACAAACCTCAATGAAGCTGTTAAGTTAGCTGTTGAGTTAGAAGCATTCAACAGGGCGGAACATAGGAGCCATTTAAGAACCACAGTGACTGAAACAGTAAACGAGGTACAAAGTTCAAACGAGAGTGATCTAGCGTCGATGATCAAAGACCTCACTAGCAAGTTTGATAAGCTCCAAAGATATGTAGACGAAATCTGACAAAGAAAACCCTCGTCTTTGGCAGCAAGTGACGATAGAAGGGAGCATACAAAGAGAAAAGTCATAAAGTGTTATTACTGTCACAAGCCTGGACACATGCGCAAAGACTGCTTTGCACTAAAGAATCGATAGTCGAATGCTGGGAATTTTAAACAGCATGAGGAAAAGCAAAAAAAAGCAAGTGGTTCAGTAGGCGCCAATACGTTTGGTGTGGAAGCCGAAATGTTTCTACGGTCCAGACTTCAAGGCATTGAAGTAAACATACTGGTTGATACGGTGCTACTCTAACACTTGTTTCCTCAGCAATGTCCCAAAAAATTGCTCTTGACCGCATGCCTGCTCTAGAGCTTATGCAGAAGAATGTACTAGTTGCAGGTGGGAAAATGTTAAATGTGTCTGGAAAGGGAACGTTTGTTTAAGAGATCGACAATTTTTTCTGTAATGTCACATCCGCTGTAGCTGAATTAACAGTCGATGGTATTCTTTGCCTAGACTTCCTAACAGAGTATCGTTGGGTGGTCGATGTGCCGAACCAAGAACTTTGTATTGAAAAGTTTTAATAAATTTCACATGGAGAAGAAAGGTCATTTTGGTTGCTTTAGGGTTGTGAATATGAACCAAGTTACGATCCCTGCAAATCAAGAGGTTATTGTGCCTGGTAAGATTTGTGTACCTAAAGGCGAATGTCTCTACAATTGTGATGGCATTATTGAACCTGTGGATAGAGATAGAAACGACTTACCAGCAATTGTTGGACAAACATTAGTACAGAGTGCTAACATAGTACCTGTAAGATTGATGAACCCCTCTGACGAATCATGCTTAGTCAGAAAAGGAACGCTCTTGGCTCAGATAACTCCTGTTGAACATGTTGGTATCGTACACAAAAGTGCCACACAGTCCTCAGGCCTTGATGATCAGTTGAAGAGTTTGTTAGTTCGTTGCAGTGAGGACTTGTCAGACCAACAGAAAGAAGCTGTGTGGAGTCTTCTAAGAGAATACAATCATTTGTTCGCAAAGGACAACTCTGAGCTTTGTTCTACCAATGTTGTAGAACATGAGATAAATGTTGGTAATGCGAAACCAATATAAGAGCCTTTGCGTCGGCTCCCATATCACTCAGCTGATACCGTAGATGAGCATGTGCAAGAAATGCTCAGGGATGGAATCATTGAGTCGTCGTCTAGCCCATGGGCAGTTGGAGTAGTTTTAGTACGTAAGAAGAATGGTTCCACACGCTTCAGTGTTGACTATCGGAAGCTCAACAAAGGGACAATACAAGATGCGTACCCACTTCCCAGGATCGACGAGTCATTGGATATCAGTAGTATTGCAGATACCCTTGTTACTGAGAATTAACCTGGTAAAGGCTCAACAGGTAACACGAAGACCTTGTGCTTGGGCACTTGGTTTGGGTCACAGTTTTAAGATATAATTGAGACAGTGCTCGGTTTCATCCATAGCCTGGTCCAGGAAGACCAAGATCTTGTAAATACGTTGCGTCAATCTGTTTTGTTCTCCGAGGTCTGATTCTACGCAGACCCTTATCCAATAGTAACGTCAGACAGATAGTCTACCCCCTACACGTTACACTTCTTTTTGAGATAAAGGTAATTAACGTTTAGGACTTTTCACCCCTAAAATCCCTTAAATACGAAATACATAAGAATTTGTTTTATAATGTATGGTTTAATAAATGTAAGATGAACATATTTGCTTCTATAACATATTACAAAAATTTCTCAATAAAGTGATATAAAAGAAAGATTTAGACCTTTTGTGGCCTCTAATTTGAGGAACCAGCCCCTTTTTCTTGATATCAAATTAAAGGTCTTGTAATATTAAACACAATAATTGTTTACAAGTATTCAGGAATTGTAAACCGTTTTAGAGATATCTGGGACAGAAAGGTTCAGGGGCTGAGCCCGTATCTCCTAATCGGGGCTGTTTATCGAAATGTATCGTTTGAAACGGAAGACCTTAAAAGAAATAGAGAAATATGACTAAGAGTTGTTTACTAAATGACTTATGTTTCCAAGTTAAGAACATGAGTTAGATTAAGAAATATTACAACGAATAAAACGATGTGAAAAAAAACTTGACAACGGACTTTAGTGAGGCAATTTATATAGACTAATGCAATAGCAATGTTAGGAAAAACATATGCATTGACACCCCGACGCCATGCATATATGTTTTTTAAAAAAAAACGACTATTGTTGTTTTGTGGCAATTATTACAATTTCAATCAAATCATACATCTCAAATGATTATCTTTACAACTTGACATAAAAGCTGGTTTCTGGAGCTTTTTTTTTTATAACTCAAAATTAATTATAATGCAGTTTAAGATAAGACACCGATGTGGGATTTGGTGTAGAAGCTTTTTACTACTTTAGCCCATAAAAAGTGTTTCACTGAAATGCTTATGAAGATATCGCTTGGAAACACAATGACAAACGGGCAGACAGACCCCAATTTATATCGTCCACTTTCAATGAAAATATTTTAACTTTATTGGTGCTAAAGTATTGCTTACAAATGACATGCATTGTAATTACAAGACAAGAATATTGCTTGCTTACCTTGTACAAGATGGTTCGGCCAAAAAACATCCATTTGTAATAGATGTACAATCTGGGTCTATGAAAGATAAAAGTGTATCAGCTGAACGTGGATTTCGGATAAAGAAATGAAAAGATTAAATGGAAGAAATAAATTTTATTTTGTCGTTTCAGTACATATACATCTATTTAAATTCACGTGCCGAGTGCAAACATTCGTACTTACATTCGAACAATTTACTGGATATAAAAGCTTTAGTTGGACACCCAGAACGAAAACCACTGCAGTTATATGAATTAACTTTTGATAAGCGCTTGACTAAATACAAACAAATATCTGAAATTAAAAACAAACCATATGTACACATTGTTAATCAATTATATCTTATAAAATATATGATATAACATAACTGGTCGAAGTTTACGCTTTATAAACCTCGAAGTTAAGATATAAAAAAAATCCGCACATTATTTGAAAAGAAAAACTTTACTTTGTAAAAATTTATATGTAACGTCAAGCGGATAAATACGCTTCTTGCGCAGGTCATATTGTGACGAAGGCAAGTACGTTATGCTATACGATATGTATGATTTGTTTAGTTAATCTAAACAAGCATTCTGAAGGTATTGCATGGGCAATACCCGTCCCCTTCCGGTTTGTATCATTCTATGAAAGCTTCGAGGCATTTATCTATTTCAAAACTATTATAAACGAGATGCTATGCTTTAATCAGAGGAAATTAAAACTACATAGTTGATAAAAAATGTGTGTAAAATGATACTCTTTATTTTATCTCCTGTAATTTTAACAGTCCATTAAGTATTTGCTTGTGGAAATTTGTGAAAACAATGCACTGTTATGTAGAATATCATTTCTTACCGTCTTCTGTACCCCGATTCAATAGATTAACCGATAACGAATCCGATTGTAATAATACAAGAAACCCTGTCGATTAAATTTACAACACAGTGCTTGACACTTTTTTACAGAACTTATTTGTTTGTTAGAAACAATAAAAGGAATGGTACAAGTAATGCACGATATTATTACTGACTACATACTTTCCTCGTTTATTCAATACACACCGAACCCGAACAATAAAAGATTGGGATATAAAATATTAATTTTCTTGAAAACCAGACGCTACAAAAGTGTAAACTTGATCTGTAGTTTGACATTTTGAAGCTGTTCAGCAAATTTCTTATTTTTCCTCAAACGCATAAAGAAAAAAAAGTGTGGAAAACTGAAGTGGGACAGACAGACGGACGGACAAACATACAGACGCAGAGAAAAGCTATAGTCCCCCCGTTGAAACCGGTAGGGGACTATTAAGGCGTTATAACCAGAATTTATTTATCAGAATTAAGTTTACATCGTTACATCGATCAATTTAAAAAAAATATCGCATTCAATGTAATTTATTCATTGTGTTCATATCACCTTTTTTTCAGTTTTCATTTGAAAGTTTGCATTACAAGAAACAAGGGTTAAATTTTACCAACTTTTGCATTCTCTCTCATCTTTCCCTTTAAAAATATTTTTTTATATTATTTCCTATCCTGTTTGCATAAATAAAAACAATATTTACTTTCCTCTATCCATATGAAATGATGTATGTAACAGAACTCCAACAGCTTAGTAAGTTCTCTGTTCGGAATACACATGTATCCATTATTCTCAGTACAGTTAATTGCAGATGACCTGGCGTTCCACTCCGTTTGATTTCTTGGACAGACTTCTGTTGAGTAGACTGGAAACTCGTACCCATTTAACTTTTTCTGAAAGTAATCATTTTGACCTTACGACCATAGCGATATGTACATTTCCTCTCCTCCCTCCCACGTTATATACCTCCCAGTGTTTACTCTCCTTTTTCATAAATCATCCTTACGACATATTTCTGATCTTATTTATACCAATAGTCCTTACCTAAATCAAACATTTGTT